>NW_006795060.1:483706-501206 GCF_000442215.2 Lipotes vexillifer
CCTGCTGATCCCCAGTCATATCCTCCTCCTTCCCAAAGGTAACTACTGTCCAGACTTCCTAATATCATGGATTAGTTTTATCTATGTTTGAATTTTTAACATGCACGTTGATCTTCTTTGACCTTTTAATCTATGTTTGACTTTAGGCAATTAAAGAATTAAGAAAAATGCTAAATTAAAAAAGAAAATCGTGGTACATCATGTAATAGGATAAGATGGGGGTTAAGAGAAAGGCATAAGGACCAGAGAATGATTCTTATGTACTATTCTAACCACAGTGTGGAGAATCCATGCTGTGGATAACTATTTATTAGATATCACTAATAATACTGATTTATTTTAAGAGAGTGTGTAACAACCCTCCCCCATTTTTCCCTAGCAACAGTTATTTTCCTAGTCAGATTAAGGGTGTTTTGGTACATGATTATTATAGGATGACTTTCTGTCTGAACTTCCTTGCGTATTTTATCCTGTTGATGGACCCATTGCCAATGTGATTCATGTGCCTCCCTATCTTAATGCATGTATTCATCAGGGATGCATGCCAAGTTCTCACCAGTTCTGGCATCAAGGGAGGCAAGTGTTGCATGTAACAGATTGCCCCCAGAAAATACTAAAACTAGCAGACCCCTGCTCCCCGCTGCACATGCCAGATGCTGTGATATTCACCATTAATTGATGAGATCTCTAGAGAAGGCACCTGTTGAGTCTATTTTGATAGTATCTGATACAAGTTCTAAGATAAGATCATTTAGTGTGAGCAAAGATTACTAAAGTGAGAGCTGTCTTTTTTCCCAATATAATGTATGAAAAATTTCAAACCTACAAAAAAGGTGAAAGAATTTTACAGTGAACACCCACATACCCACTACCTAGGCTCTACCGGTTATCATTTTACTATACTTGCTTTATCACTTATCTGTCCATCTGTCCTCCTGTCGATTCATCAGTCCATCATATTTTTAAATGCACTTCAGGATAAGTTATTGACATCAGTGCATTTCTCCTAAATACGTTCGCATGCATATCATTAACTAGAGTTCACTGTTTATTTACAGGTTTTTTCCTGAGGCAAAATTTACATATGGTGAAATGCACCATCATAAGTGTACATTTGCTGAGTTTGACAGAAAACTGTCTTTCGGAAAGGAAATAAGGCAGGGGCTCTGAGGAAAAAGAGGGACTGGAAGTCTTTTGAGGCCTTTTTACCCTGCGTGTGTGATTGTTGGTGGGGAATGGAAGCTCTCCTGGGCTCTGGCTTGGATTTCTCCTAGTATTATGGCCCATTCCCAACATATATATGTATGTTGGTGAACCCTAGCTAGTGGCTTCTTTAAGATGAGAATTTCTATCCCCACTGTAGCATTCTTGTTTAATAGTACAGTGGATACAGTATCACTGATTGGAGGGTACACCAGCTCCTCTTGCCCATTTCCTGAGTTCGTCAATAAGAAAGTCATTCTCTGGAGGAGAATGGTAAATGAAACATTTTTTTAAATACCAACTTGCTGTAATATCACAGGGAGGCTTTTTAAAATTGATTTCTGCTTTATTTTATAAAATAGGGTACCAGATGAACACATCATCTTGGCCAATGTTCCTCTTGCGAACACTGAGTGGATCTGAAATGGCACCTGCAACATTCTTTAAGAAGGTGAGAAAGATGTTATGAAAAGCTTCCATCAACTGGGCTGTGGTTTTATTGTTTCAGTGGGTGCTTAAGTGCTTTGTCTTCTCTGATATGGAAAGCAAAAACGGTTTTAAAATTACTTGATTGGCAAGTGTATTAGTCTGCTCGGGCTGCTGTAGCAAAGTACCACAGACTGGGTGGCTTAAATAACTGAAATTTATTTTTTCACATTTCTGGAGGCAAGAAGTCCAAGATCAAAGTGTCATCAGGGTTGGTTTCTGGTGAGGCCTCTCTTCTCAGCTTATAGTCTTTTCGCTCTGTCCTCACATGGCCTCTTCTCTGTGCGTGCGTGGAAGAGAGGGATCTCTGGTTTCCCTTTCTCTAGAAAAGACACTAGTCCTATGGGCTTAGGGCCCCACCGTTAGGACCTCACTTAACCTTTATTACCTCCTTAAATGTCCTGTTTCTAAATATAGTCACATTGGGAGTTAGGGCTTCAAATTTATGAATTTTGGGACGATGTAACTCAGTCCATAACAGTGGCTTGAACAGAAATTTATTTTCTCACAGCTCTGGAAGCTAGAAGTTGAGATCAAGGTGTCAGCAGGCTTGGTTTCTTTTGAGGCCCCTCTCCTTGGTTTATAGATAGTCGTCTTCTCCTCTTTGGGAGGAAAAGATACATGAGCTACGTATCTGCATCCTAACTTCCTCCTCTTATGAGGACATTGGTCATATTGGATTAGGGCCTACCATAATGGCCTTATTTTAACTTAATTATCTCTTTAAAGACCCTATCTCCAAATGCAATCACATTCTGAGGTACTGGGGTTAGGACTTAAACATATGAATTTTGGTTGGGTGGGGGGTGAGACACAGAAACACAATTCAGCCCGTAACAGCAAGTCATAAAAAAGGCTCAGTTTTAATCATCCAGTAGTCAAAATGAATTAGTACCTTCCTTCTTGACCCCAGATACAAAAAGGGGTACTCTACTGGAAGCAAATGTTTGTTATTATTTTTTATGTACCTTCAGAAGTGAAGCTTCACCTCAGTTTGCTATGTTAGTGGTCTCTTTGATACTGGAGAAAATGATGGGACAAAAAAACCACTTGAAAGTTACTTGGAGAGATTTGGTTGCAGAAGTAAAAGAATGTCATAAACAGTCATCAGAAAGAATTTGTTACAAGGAAATACTTGTTATATAACAAAGAGGGAAAATTCCAAAAATAGTTTATGCTCTTGAGAAAATGTTGAAAGAGTACACTGTGTTAAGAAACAATGAATGAAAGCCAAGTTTTAGTTAAATTACGGGTCAAAATATTTCTTTCTCACTCTCTGTCCTCATTGTTTTCTCAGTCACTTAAATTTTATTACAACCATTCATATCAGGAATGGTAAACATTGATTGTAGTTTTTAAAAACTTTTCAAGAAGATTAAAGATATAAAGATGTGCAGTGTCAATTGACATGATTCCTGCATTGCAAAGAAAAAATCTTGGAGTATAGCTTTGAGCAGCATCATGAATGCTGTAAGTGGGCTTGCCCTACCAGCAAGGGGCACAGGTGAATGCAGTCCCTTTGGGCATTGTGTAAAGCATATATGAGGATAGCTAACAACAAAAGACGTGTTTAGTAGTAGTCTTTATTAAATACTTACTAGCTTAGGCTGTGGCTTTAGAAAAGCCACTGGATCTATTTTACTTATTAAGTTGCTTTATCAGCTAGTCACATGCTGCATGTCACATTATGTTTTTCATTTTTAAGATTATAAAAGTAATTCATCTTTGTGTGGGGGGAAAAATCAAACTATATACTTAACTAAAGTGAAAAATGAGTGTCCATTTATCCCGTCCATTCCTCCGTTCTACTGTTCTCTCCAAAATGTTCTTCTTGACCTTTATCTGTGCATTCACAAACATATATGGGCTTTTATTTCTTAAACATAAATTGGAATATATTTTGTGATTTAGTTTTTCCCCTAAAATATGGATTTTTTTTGAAATTTCCATTTCGTTTCATATATATTTTAGGTTGTATTGTACTCTTCTTTGGTATGGATTACCGTAAGTGATTTAACCTCTCCCTAAGGATTGATGTTTAGGTTGTCTCCATATTCTTGTTTAAATCATCTACAGTGGACATTCTTATAGAATGTTCTATAGTTCATATAGAACTTTTTATATAAGTGTGAATGCCTACATTCTTAGAAGTAGAATTCCTGGTTCAAAGGGAATGTATGCTTTAAGTGTTGAAATATACTGTTAAATTGCACCTTAAAAGGGTGTTCCAAACTATGCTCCAGTATTAGTGTATAGATATATTCATATTCCCACACCTTTACTAGCAATGAATATTATCTATCTTTTAAAATTTTGTGAATCTTTTTTTGGAGGTGGGAATGGTAATGGTATCCCATTTTAATTTGCCTTGAAGTGATTACCAGTGAAATTGAACTTTTAAAATGTGTTTAATGGCCTTTTATTTTTCTGTGAATTGCCTGATTATAGCCTTTGCCTTTTTTCTCCTGGATTTCTTTTCTTACTCTTAACTGATTTGTGGGGTGCTCTTTTCAGCCAAGCTTGGAACTTGGCCAGGAGCCATCTTAAATCCTCACTCCTCCTTGACCCTGGCCTCTGGATAGCCAATTAATTAGGAAGGCCCACCTCCTTAGCTTGCTAATTATTTCTTTGTTGTGTCTCTTCTTTCTAACCTTAATACCACTGCCCCTTGTGCAGGCTTTCCTCTTGCCTAGACTGTTCAGCTAGCCTATAATTGTCACCCTTAAACACAGCTGCTAGAAATATCTGATACAGAAGCCGTATCACATCATTCCATACTTAAAACTCCTTTGAAGTTCCCATTTGCATTCAGGATGAAGTATAAGTTTGTTAATATGGCCTTTAAGGTGCTCTGTGATCTGGTTTACAGTTGCCACTTCTTGCTTTGGATTTTATGTTCTAAATTGCTTATAATAGCCTGTCCATACCGTATTCCTTTTTCTAGGCTGATTATCTCTGGTTAATTCCTATTTTTATTTTAAGATTCATTTCAGGCATTAAATCCTCCAGGATACCTTCTCTATTTTTGCCTCTGTATTCTTATACTTCTGTAGCACCTTGTGCATATGTCAGTCTTTTTTTTAAATAAATAAATTTATTTATTTCGTTATTTAGTTTTGGCTGTGTTGGGTCTTCATTGCTGCATGTGGGCCTTTCTCTAGTTGCGTCGAGCAGAGGCTACTCTTCATTGCGGTGCGCGGGCTTCTCTTGTTGTGGAGCACGGGCTCTAGGCGTGCGGGCTTCAGTAGTTGTGGCTCGCGGGCTCTAGAGTGCAGGCTCAGTAGTTGTGGCGCACGGGCTTAGTTGCTCCATGGAATGTGGAGTCTTCCCGGACCAGGGCTTTAACCTGTGTCCCCTGCATTGGCAGGCAGATTCTTAACCACTGTGCCACCAGGAAAGTCCCCCATATGTCAGTCTTTGTGGTTATTGGATTATATTATTATTTTCACTGTCTCTTGGTTCCTAGACTGAGTTCGTTTTGAAAAGTTAACATGGCTTTGTATTTGCAGTGCCTATCATAAGTCCTGGTACGTACTTGTTTGTTCGATGAATAAAGAAAGGATGGGGGAGTACAGGAAGATGAATACATAGAGAGGGAGAAGATGGGTTTAGTTTTCGACATGTTGAAGTGCCTCTGGGAAGTTTGAGGAGGAATGACTACCACCAGACCTTAGACATAAAGTATTTAGAACCTAGAAATAAGGTTTGGCTTGGGTACGTGGATTTGGGAGTTTTCAGTTTAAATGGTAGGGGTGGAAACCTTGAGCATGAATGAGCTAGTCCAAAGAGAATATATAGGAGGCGAAGAGAAGAGTGTCAAGTTTAGAACCTTGAGAAATACCCACTCACTTTCATGATGTATAAGTACCCATATCAGGTACTTAGTAGAGGTCAGTTAAAAGGAAAGCTGATTCTTGACTATTTGGTAGATAGGAAGTTCATCAGTTACATTAGCAAGAACTGAAGACCAGCTGAAAAGTGTCCTCAGATAGAGTTAAATTTGTAATTGTGGGGGCAGAATATTGATAGAGTTCATCCCTGATGGCCTCGATTTACTGTGAAATAGGAAACTGACAAAGGCTGGAGGGAAGGATTCATACATAGATTGAAAGTCTACTATATTCCAACACCAAGGCAGAGAGCTTACTCTGTGGTTTAGGAGAAAGTCAGTTAACAAATAAAGTAATGAATGTATAGTGAGGAAACATTATTGGTCTTAAGGCAAATGCTAAAGGTTTGGAATAGGTGGCATGTGGGATGGGAGAGGGATCGACCTAGGGACATATGACAGTATTTTGGAGGGTTCAGCTGAGGATGAAGACTAAATATGTGTAGCACTACATGTAATAAGCATGTGGGACTTTTCTCCAGCAGTGCTTGGCAACTGAGAATAAATAGTAAAGTGGATGGTGATATTGAACTAAGGTTTGGAGGTAACAGAACAAGGACAAGGGGATAAGTTGGTTTGGGGTGCTGAGAAGAAAGTGGTGATATGATGCACTGTAACCTGGACGTGAACGGGTGTGATAGAATGTCAGAGTGTTTGGTCCTCTTCTCTTCTTTTTTTTTAAAAAATTAATTATTTATTTATTTGGCTGTGCCGGGTCCTAGCTGCAGCACGTGGGACCTTTGTTGCTGTGTGCAGGATCTTCGTTACGGCATGCGGACTCTTAGTTGCGGCATGCATGTGGGATCTAGCTCTCTGACCGGGGATTGAACCTGGGCCTCCTACATTGGGAGCACGGAGTCTCAACCCCTGGACACCACCAGGGAAGTCCCCGCTTCTCTTCTTTATACAGTGGTTCTCAACAGGGGACGTTCTGGGTTATCACAACTGTGTGTGTATGTGGGTGCTACTTATACCTAGTGAGTAAAGATCAGGGATGCTACTAAACATCCTACACTGCACAGAACGGCCCCTACAACAGAATATTCTGGTCCCAGATGACAGTAGTGTCATGTTCGAGAAACTCTGATCTGTATTAATTCCTTGGTGATCTCATCTAATTCCTGGCTTTAAATACAGTTTATATGCAGGTGACTTTCAAATTTATATTTCCGCTCCAGATGTTTTGCTCCCAACTCAGACTTGTATATCCAGCCTACCTACTCAGTATCCCTACTTGGATGTCTAACAGACATGTCTAACTGCTCCACCTGCAGCCTTTCCCATATCAGGGAGTAGCAACTATCCTTCCATTTGCTTCTGCCAAAAACCTTGGTGATTATTTCTGTCACTTACTACATCCAGTCCATATGGAAACCCTGTTTGCTCTACCTTCAAAATATATTTGAAATTCAACCAGTTCTTGCCATCTCCGTTGCTGTCAGGCTGGAACAAGCTGTCTTTATCTCTCACTTGGATTACTGTGGTAACCTCTTCATAGATCTCTTTATTTATAACCTTACAGTCTGTAGTCAACACAGCAAGCAGAGTATTCCGTTTAAAACATAAGTGAGGGGCTTCCCTGTGGCGCAGTAGTTGAGGATCTGCCTGCCGATGCAGGGGACACGGGTTCGTGCCCCGGTCCGGGAAGATCCCACATGCCGCGGAGTGGCTGGGCCCGTGAGCCATGGCCGCTGAGCCTGCACGTCTGGAGCCTGTGCTCCACAGCAGGAGAGGCCACAACAGTGAGAGGAACGCGGACCGAAAAAAAAAAAAAAAAAAAGTGAGATTATATCACTCCTCTGCTCAAAACCACTCAGGGGGCTCCCTGTTTTACTCAGAGTAAAAGCCAGAGTTCTTACAGTGGCCTCCACAGCTCTACATGATACGACCCCTCACTCTCTCTCTGACCTCGTTTCCTACTGCCCTCCCACTTGCATACTGCATTTTAGCCACACTCTGCTTCCTTGTTTTTCGAATATTTCAGACACATCTCCTGTTTTAGGGACTTGGCCCTGGCTGTTGGCTCTGCTTAGAACACTCTTCCTCTAGATAACTGCATGGTTAATAATCACCTCCTTCAGGCTTCTGTTCACATGTCACCTTCCAGATGAGGCTTGTCCTGATTACCTTGTTTACAGTTGCACAACCCCTCCCCTACATTGCTCTCTGGATCTCCCTTTACTCTTCTCTTCTGTCTCTGTCTCTGTCTCTGCAAAGCACTTATCATATATAACATAGAATATATTTTACTTATTATGTTCCTCATCTTTCTCTTTACTAGCATGTGAGCACTGCAAGGGTGAGATTTTTATTTTGCTAGCTAATATATATCAAGAGCCTTCAGTAGTGTCTGGCATTTAGTAGGCACTCAGTAAATATTTGTAAATGAATAAATGAAGGTTAAAGGACTACAATTCTTGATGAGGTCAAAGAAGTAATTGATTAAAAGTAAGGAAGTAGAAATTAAGGATAGGAGTTTGTGATCACAGGTAGACTCTAGGAATGTAGCTGTAAACAAAGCTATAAAAAAGCTCCAGGCTTTATGGAGCTTACCTTCTAGCTTGGTAAATTTATAGTAAGCCGTAATAAATACATGTGTATTATGTTTGATAGTTGTATATGCTAAGGAGAAGGGAGGGTGACATTTTAGATAGGTTGGCCAGGAAGGTCTTGCTGAGAAGTTGCCATTTGAGTGAAGATGTGGAGAAAGGGAGAGAGTGAACCTTAAGACTACAAGGGTAAAAATATTCCAGGCAGAAGGGTAATGTAGGTAATGCTGAGACTGGCTTCAATCAGAGGGATATGTGAAAAAGTAGCCTGTAGGGAGAACTGTATTGTAGGTAAGCAAGGAGGGAGGTTAAAAGGCCATTCTTTGCTAGCCACCTTCTAGAACAGAATCATTTTCTTACAGTAAAAGAGGATGATCCCTTGTTTATTTTAGCTATTGCTTTTGCAAATTATATCTTTGTGTTTAGGAAGTCATTCAAGAATGGATGATGACAAACTATATATATATATTTTAATTAATTTTTGGGGCTGCATTGGGTCTTTGTTGCTGTGCGTGGGCTTTCTTTAGTTGCAGCGAGTGGGGGCTACTCTTTGTTGTGGTGCACGGGCTTCTCACTGCGGTGGCTTCTCTTGTTGCAGAGCACGGGCTCTAGGCATGTGGGCTCTAGAGTGCAGGCTCAGTAGTTGTGGCTCACCAGCTTGGTTGCTCCGCGGCATGTGGGATCTTCCCGGACCAGGGCTCGAACCTGTGTCCCCTGCATTGGCAGGCGGATTCTTAATTAACCACTGCACCACCAGGGAAGCCCATGAACTATATTCTTTAAAAACATATTTTAGGGCTCGAGCCCTGGTCCGGGAAGATCCAACATGCCGCTGAGCAACTAAGCCTGTGAGCTACAACTACTGAGCCTGCGTGCCTAGAGCCCGTGCTCTGCAAGAAGAGAAGCCACCGGAATGAGAAGCCCGCGCACCACAACGAAGAGTAGCCCCTGCCCGCCGCAACTAGAGAAAGACCGCGCACAGCAACGAAGATGCAATGCAGCTAAACATAAATAAATAAGTAAATAAATTTTATTTTAGAAAAACAACACATTTTACAGGAACTTTGTATCATTACCTTTTGTGGACAGCAGAGGGAACCATTTTGCCAGTTACCTAAATCTGGAAGGAGGTTGTTTTGAGATAAAGTCCTTTCATTTACTGTGTTATTAAAACAGTAGTTCCTTAGATTTTTTAAAAATAAAAATTTGTTTTCTTCTGGAGCTTTATTAATATTTATTTGTATGGCTGTACTTATGTAAGAAAATTTGATAGAGTTTTCATGAAATTTAGAAGAATTAATAAACAGTATGAAAATCTTTAGAGAATAAATTGCATTTTGTCTGTAATCATTTTCTGGTTTTTGTTACTTGCCAGCCAATAGTGACATTGATAACATACTGTCATATTGGGATTTCTTTTTAGGTTATACATTTGAATTTTAAAATTAGTTCTGTTTCTCTTGTCATGACTGTCTTAAATCTGTTTTGTAGCAGAAAATGTATATTGCCGTTTGATCTAGTTTACTTTGCTATGGAAAGACTTACTCTTACTCTGTTAAATGACAGTGTAAGGCCCTGTAATCCTTATATGTGTCTTGAATGGTTTTTGCATTCTGTGAATGTCTAGCACAAATATATCAACCTCCATGGTTATACTTTGTAAAATCTGCCCCCCTCTTCTTTCCATATGTAATAACTGATAACGGACCTTTGGCCCTTTCATGAAGTGTCAGTATGTGACTCTACTTCTTACTTACCAGCTATTTATCAAATGCTTTGATCCTTGGTCAGTCTAACTTTTGCCCTGCTGACTTCCGGGTGGGTTTTTATTTTTTATTTTTATTTTTTGTGGTACGTGGGCCTCTCACTGTTGTGGGCTCTCCCGTTGCAGAGCACAGGCTCCGGACGCGCAGGCCCAGCGGCCGTGGCTCACGGGCCCAGCTGCTCCGTGACATGTGGGATCTTCCCGGATGGGGGCACGAACCCGTGTCCCCTGCATCGTCAGGGGGACTCTCAACCACTGCACCACCAGGAAAGCCCTTCAGGGTGGTTTTAAGAATCATATTAAGAGTATGTAATTAAAAGGACTTTGAAGGCTAAGAATTAAGGAATTTTCAGATTGCAAGGCTAAAGGAAACAGAGAAAGCATGGGATGTTGAGATGGGTTTAAAGGAGGCTTTTTTTTTTTTTAACATCTTCATTGGAGTATAATTGCTTTACAGTAAAGGAGGCATTTTTAAAAGGAACCAATCTACCAGATAGGTTTTTAAAATTATATCTTGGTGAAAGAGTTAGTTGAGAGCTCATTTACTGTTCTCCAGGTGATTCCTTGGTTCATTCATTTAAAAAATGCTTACTGTTGGGTACTGTGCTGGAAATAACAATATGTAAAAGATGTGGTACTTGGTTTTAAGAATCCCTTTGTCTCATAGAGGAGTGAACACATTTTATTTTTTAAGTTTTTGGCCACACCCCACGGCATGTGGTATCTTAGCTCCGCAACCAGGAATTGAACCCACACCTCCTGCATTGGAAGGCAGAGTCTTAACCACTGGACCGCTGGGGAAGTCCCAGAGGAGTGAACACATTTTAACAATAGTTTCACAGTTGAAGGCAAGAGCACCTCTTTGGTGGGCCTTGGAGTGGGCAGGCATTGGTCAGGGAAGGCTTAAAGAGACCAGGAGAATTGGGCTTTGAAGTGTGGATGAGTTGGAGTTGGCCCAGCAGATGATGGGGTGTAGGGTGTTTCACAAAATTGGCTATTTAAGTTTAAAATCTAGCTCTGATACTTATGGTATAGTCTTAGGCCACTGTGCATCAGTTTTATCATCTGTGAATTGGGTATAATAATTGCACTGACTTCATAGGATTGTTGTGAGAATTAAATGAATATGTGGAAAATATTTAAACTGTGCCTGGCATATACTGAACAGTTGAAGGTTACCTTTTATATATATATATAATAAGCACTCCTTAAGGTTAACTTTTATTTATTTATTTATTTATAGCTGCGTTGGGTCTTCGTTGCTGGGCGTAAGCTTTCTCTAGTTGCAGTGAGCAGGGGCTACTCTTTGTTGCAGTGCACAGGCTTTTCACTGCGGTGGCTTCTCTTCTTGTGGCTCTCGGGCTCTAGAGTGCAGGCTTCAGTAGTTGTGGCGTGTGGGCTTAGTTGCTCCGTGGCATGTGGGATCTTCCCGGACCAGGGCTCGAACCCATGTCCCCTGCATTGGCAGGTGGATTCTTAACCACTGCACCACCAGGGAAGTCCCCTGAAGGTTTAACTTTCAATATCGTTATCCTAAAGATCTAGGAGGTGGAAGTGGCAGGTTGTGGTCTTTGATTGTGTTAGGGGGAAAGGATGCATCTAGGGTAGTGGTTCTCAGCCTTGGATCTGGGCAATTAAAACATGCCCTGGGCCCCACCTAGACTGATTTCATCAGTAGCGCTGGCAGTGTGGCTCCAGGTGATTCTAATGTTCAGTCAGGCTGAGAACCACAGGTCTAGGACCATTTCCACGTTTCTGGCTTGGGTGATTGGATTGCTGATGGTGCCATTTACTAGGATAAAAAGCAAATTGAAAAAAAAAAAGATGTTTCTTTTAACATAGCACTTGGTCTTTCTAAGAATCCTGTTAGCATTTGCATGCTTTAACTTTCTGTAACTAAGGAATACTTTTATTTTTATTTAACATTTATTTATTTATTTGGCTGCTGTCAGGTCTTAGTTGTGGCACGTGGGATCTTTCATTGCGGCATGTGGGCTCTTCCTTGTGGCGTGTGGGCTTGTCTGTAATTGTGGCACGTGGGCTGTAGAGCAGGGCAAGCCCCGCGGCATGTGGGGTCTTAGTACCCTGACCAGGGATCGAACCCGTGTCCCTTGCATTGGAAGGTGGATTCTTAACCACTGGACCACCAGGGAAGTCCTAAAGGAATAATTTTAAATATTTGTTTCTGGATTTTATATCATAAATGACCCCAGACTTGTGTGACTTTCATGTTCTTGTATCTGCATTTTATACTTTGAGGTTTTTTTTAGATATTACCTGCTGCTGTTCCTTCTCTTTGGACTTACTATCTTTCAAAATACCCTATAATTTATATATTTTTAGGTTTGTTTGACTCTCTTTTAAAATTTCTTGTTATTGCTTCCTCCCCTTCATCCTATCTGGCTCCCTTACCCCTGCTACCACCACTACTAGAATATAAGCTCCACCAGAACAGGGATCTTGATATTTTTGTTCACTTATGAATGCTAAATTCCTGATACATAGTATATAATGCATACTTCTTGAGTGAATGAATGAATGAATTACTATCAGGCTGGTTTTGTTTTCTTCTAGGTTCTTGGCTCTGCTCCAGAGTAAGTGAGATATTATAGAGCAGAGTTTCAGAGGAATCTGTGAGAACTGTTTCTTCCTGTATTTAATTGATAAACATGAAACTTAATTTTTGGTTGCTAAAGGTTGTAAGAATACAATTGAGCAAATGCTTCTTAATACATTTTAACAATGAAAACTTTTTTTTAATGTTTTGGTAGGAACCACCAAAGCCACCTCTAAATAATTTTAAAGTGGGAATGAAACTTGAAGCTATAGACAGAAAGAACCCTTATCTGATCTGCCCTGCAACTGTTGGAAATGTTAAAGGAGATGAAGTTTATATCACATTCGATGGCTGGAGTGGAGCTTTTGATTATTGGTGCAAGTATGATTGTCGAGATATTTTCCCAGTCGGGTGGTGTCGCCTGACAGGAGATGTATTACAACCACCAGGAACTTATGGTAAGATAATAACTAACTAATACATGATCTTTTATTTTCTTGAAGTTAGATCTAACTGCTCTTGGCATTGAGGGTAGGATTTCATGTCCAACTGAGGAGCACCAGGCAGAACAGCAAGGTTACTGTCCAGGTTAGAGAACTGGAGGTAAAAGTTTACAATTAGAATTTTTGAGGGCCAACACAACATCGTGGTCTGAATTGATAGTCCACACTGGGGAATATGGACAAAGCTACAAGTCACACTTAAACTATTGAAGCCTTGCTGCTAGAAACATTTTGGGGTGCTCAGGTACCTTTATAGTTGATGTTCTATTTAAAATTATACATGGCATTCCATTGTTTGTATCTTGAAGATAGTTTTTTAAAGGTTGGGCATAACAAGTGTTATATACATGTTTTACATGATTTTGGTTGTTTTTTCAAGTGAAATTGATACTTTGATAGTGTTAAGTAAAATCTACATGTCCATAAAAATTTTTGACTGTGGAAGCCATCATAGATCAGTATGTTATTTCCATCATGTGTTTATCAGTTGTAATGCTGCACTTCCTAAGTTGAATATAGTGTCATCTAGTCTAGATATTTTCTTTCAAAGAAAAGTCATCAAAATATTGAAGCTTCTTGGTTGACTCTTCCAAGGACATAGACATGCCTAACCTGGTCTTCTGTGATGGAATAACTGCTGAGATTTAAGTGGAGCCTAAGCACAGAACTCAATCATTTGGCCTAAGTTAAATGTAAACTTATAAGTGGAATCAAATGTAAACATACTTAAAATTTACCCCACTAAATTTATTTATTTATACCAGAAAAAAAAGATGGGTGTAGCAAATGAGGAGGTAGTGTGGTGGAGGAGGGCAGTGGCTAGGTATGAGCACATAGCCGTATTATTCTTGTAACTGCTATTAGAATCTTCTGTAATTTGGAACTTTAACACATCCCATTATACTACAATACTACATACCATGATGATCTTTTTGTTAGGTACCTCTTTGGTTCCCTGCTGCCATAATTTTAGGAAAGAGATGTTAATGGTTGATTTTTGTAAAGTTTAGTGTGATACAGATTTATGTGCATATGACACTAAAATAAGGCATGGGAATTCCCTCGCGGTCCAGTGATTAGGACTCCATGTTTCCACAGCAGGAGGCATGGGTTCAATCCCTGGTCAGGGAACTAAGATCCCACAAGCCCTGTGGTGTGGCCAATAAATAAATAAATAAAATAAGGCATAGTCTCTGCCCTCAAGAAGTTTACCTTCTAGTGGGAGAGGGATGAATAGAGGGATAGACTTTAAAAAAAAAATACAGTACAGAATTAGCAGTGTAAAACTAGAGATGTATGCTAGATATGAAGGTGCCCAAAAGACCTCCGGTCTGTTTAGGCTGGCGGAAAGTTGGTTGGGTAAAGGAAAGCTTCACAAAAAGACACATGATGTGAGTATTAAGAGAGGAGAAGGAGTTTGCCAGGCAGAATGGAGATAAAGGTAGGGTGGACACATCACAAAGGTGTGAAATTGCACAGTGTGTTCTGAAAACTGGTGAGTTCAATTTGGGACATGGTAACTTTGGAATGTGTAGCCCAGAATGATATTGTCCTTGAGTATCTGGTCTCCCTATATTTTTCCTTAATAACGCAGTTTGGCTGCCTGACATAAAGACTAGATTTCCAGCCTTTTTAGCAGTTAGTTATGGCTGTGAGACTTAAGTCCTTGTCAGTGGGCTAAAAGCACAGGTAGTGTGTTACAGAGAAGTGAATGTACCATGCTCTCTTCCTTCTTGCTTCTGTCCTGCTGCCAGGAATGTGGTTGTTTTGGATGGAGCTCTATCTTGGATTATGAAATGGGGACCACATTCTAGGCATTTCGAAGTGGAAAGCAGAAAGGAGCCAGAGTCCCTGAGAACTTTGTGGAGCAGAATTTTTATACTAGCCTATTCCAGACTATTATTTGAGAGAAATAAATTTCTGTGTTATATAAACCACTGTTTTAGGCTTTTCTGTTACTGTTAGCTGAATTTAATCCTAACTGATTCAGGGTAATTTAGGACATCTAGGTAGACATGTCCATTGGATGGATGTACATGCAGGTATGAAGCCTAAAAGAGTTAGGTCTTGGTTTACAAAGCAGGTTTGAGAATCATCACGTTCATTCAAATAAATACGCTTTGTGTCAGGTGGGATTATAGGTGCTGGCGGGGGAGTTGGTGTGGAGGTGGGCAGCTTACACATCCTGTTGATAGCAGTGGGTGTGATTTTATTTATACATGTGTAACAGGTGGAGGTGGATCAACCACAGAACCTTGTGTGTCAACATTTAAAACAATAATTCTCACACTGGAATCACCTGGGAGAGCTTGTTAAAAGGCTGATATCCTGATGCTCACATCTAGGGGTTCTGAATCAGTAGGCCCGGAGTGGGGCTCAGGTGTTTCCACTGTACATGGTTTGAACTTTGAGAAACACAAGAATAAGAGATGGGTAGATGATAGAATTCAATATAGGACACTGAGAAAAAGTATATAAATGTAGGAGAAGCGCTAGGTTGATTCCCCCACAACAGGAGAGGAAAGATTTTAAGCAAATAAGTATTCAACACTATCAAATGCAGCATAAAACTCAAGAGAGAGAGCTCATTAGTGGTCTTAAATAAGTAAAAGCGTGGTTGCTAGACTGCTTTGAAAAACCAGATTTAGAAAGTTGAGGAGTAAATAGGAGATGCAAAGTGTTTTTAAAAAAGTGACTTCAGGGCTTCCCTGGTGGCGCAGTGGTTGAGAGTCCGCCTGCCGATGCAGGGGACATGGGTTCGTGCCCCGGTCCGGAAAGATCCCACGTGCTGCGGAGTGGCCGCTGAGCCTGCGCGTCCGGAGCCTGTGCTCCGCAACGGGAGAGGCCACAACAGTGAGAGGCCAGCGTACCGCAAAAAAAAAAAAAAAAGTGACTTCAATACTTTCTGAAATATGCCTCCTCTGTCCTTTACCTCACTAGACAGTTCACCAGTTAATGTGAAATTTAGAACCTTTGCCTCAATTTATATTCCTTTACCCTCTACCATTTATAGTTTTCTTAAATATTTCATCTATATTCATTGAGAGTGGCATTATATAGTGTGATAATTTTGGCTTCAATCATAAAACATAATTTAGAAAACTCGAGAAGGAAAATTTATTGTATTTATGCACAGTTTTGTCCTTTCAGTTCGTTCTTCTTTCCTGGTTTTCAAAGACTTCTCCTTTTATCATTTTTTTTTTCTGTTTAGAGAACTTCTTTTAGTCATTCTTTTAGGGTATGTTGGCTGGCAACAAATTTTTAGTTTTCCTTCATCTAAGAATGTCTTTATTTTCCCTTCATTCTTGAAAGGTGGTTGCTGGATATAGAATTCCAGGTTGGCAGTTGTTTTCTTTCAGCACTTTAAAAATGTTGTGCAACTTCCTTCTGGCTTCCATGGTTTCTGATGAGAAGTTTGCTTTTATTCGAATTGTTTTTCCCCTATAGGTTCCATTATGATTATGGGTCTGTTTTTCCTTGTAGTTCTTCTAGTGTTTACATTACGCTCTGTTTTCTGGCTCCATTATCAGGTGTGTACAAATTTGAACTCTCATAACTTTCTGGTCCATTGAACCTTCTGTAGTAATCCTCTTTATGTTTTTTGTTTGTTTTGTTTTTTTAGCTTAAAGTCTGCTTTTATCTTGTATTAATGTAGCTATACCAGCTTTTTGTTGTTGTTATACCAGCTTTTATTTGGTTGGTGTTCTTATTCTCTCTCTTTCTCTTTCTCATGTTCAGCCTTTATCTATCCTAATCTAAAGAGATGCGTTTCTTGCAAATAGTCAGATTTTTATTTTTTTGCCAGTCAGCCAGTCTGACTGCAGCTTTTAATCTATTTCTGTTCATTGTAATCACAGATATATCGGGCTTTCAGTATGCCATCTTATTTTGTGCTTTTTATTTGTCTTGCCTTTTCTATGTTTTGTTTTCCTTTCTCATCCTTTTTTGGATTATTTTTTCTTATTCCATTTGTTCCCCTCTTGTTGGGAAGTTATACGCTGTATTTTCCGTTCTGTTAATACTCTAGGAATTTTAACATGCTTTCTTCAAGGAAGTCTGAAATTAATATCTTTCTTCTGCACTAAGACAATAAAGGGAACTTAGAATACTCTACCTATTTACTCCCTTCAGATTCATGTTATTACTGTTGTATATTTTAATTATATATTTTTGTAATCTTATAAACTATTACTATTATTGTTTAAGTAATCAATATTTGTTGATATTCACCAACATATTCAACATGTTCTTTGCTCTTTATTCCTCCTTAGTAGGAATCCTCCTTAATCCCTTTCATCTGGGATTAATTTTCTGCTGCCTGAGGTAGATCCTTGAGAATTTCCTTTAGTGAAGGTCTGCTAGTGGCATGCTTTCTCAGTTTATGTTCATCTGAATATGTCATTATTTCACCTCCTTCCTTGAAAGACATTTTTTCTGGGTGTAGAATTCTAAGTTGACAGCTGTTTTCTTTCAGCACATTGAAGGTATCATTATTTTGCCTTTTGATTTTCATTGCTGTTGACAGTTCAGCTGTCTTTCTATTTTTCC
>NW_006795060.1:502414-514298 GCF_000442215.2 Lipotes vexillifer
CCCGCGTCTCCTGCATCGGCAGGCGGACTCTCAAGCACTGCGCCACCAGGGAAGCCCTATTTGTAGACTTTTTAAGATAGATTTTAAAATTAATTAAGTTTTGGCTGTGTTGGGTCTTCGTTGCTGCTCACGGGCTTTCTCTAGTTGCGGCACGTGGGGGCTACTCTTCATTGCAGTGCGTGGGCTTCTCGTTGCAGAGCACGGGCTCTAGAGCACGTGGGCTTCAGTAGTTGTGGCACGTGGGCTCAGTAGTTGTGGCTCACGGGCTCTAGAGCACAGGCTCAGTAGTTGTGGCACAGGGCTTTAGTTGCTCCACAGCACGTGGGAGCCTCCTGGACGTGGGAGACCAGGGATCGAACCCGTGTCCCCAGCATTGGCAGGCGGATTCTTAACCAGCTGCGCCACTAGGGAAGTCCCTATAGACTTTTTGTTGATAGCCATTCTGACTGGTGTGAGACAATACCTCGTTGTGGTTTTGATTTTCATTTCATTAATAATTAGCAGTGTTCAGCATCTTTTCGTATGCCTGTTGGCCATCTGTATGTCTTCTTTGGAGAAATGTCTATTTACGTCTTCTGCCCATTTTTTGATTGGGTTGTTTGTTTTTTTGATGTTCCATGTATGAGTTCTTGGTTTGTTTTGGATCTTAACCCCTTGTCGGTGGCATCATTTGCAAATATTTTCTCCCATTTTGTAGGTTGTCTTTTTGTTTTGTTGATGGTTACATTTGCTGTGCAAAAGCTTTTAAGTTTGATTAGGTCCCATTTGTTTATTTTTCTTTTATTTCTTTTGCTTTGGGAGACTGATCTGAGAAAATATTGCTACAATTAATGTCAGAGAATGTTTGCCCATCTTCTGTTGTAGGAGTTTTGTGGTGTCATGTCTTATATTTAGGTCTTTAAACCATTTTGAGTTTATTTCTGTATATGGTTTGAGGGAGTGTTCCAATTTCATTGATTTACATGTAGATGTCCAGCTTTCCCACCACCACTTGTTGAAGAGACTTTTCTCCATTGTATGTTCTTGCCTCCTTTGTCATAGATTAATTGACCGTAGGTGTGTAGGTTTATTTCTGGGCTCTCTATTCTGTTCCATTGGTGTGTGTCTGTTTTTGTGCCCTGCCATTGCTGTTTTGGTTACCTTAGCTTTGTAGTATCATTTATGACTACTTTTTGAATACAAATAAATCAACCCATGACAAGGTAGAATTTGGAAACAGTAGAGTAGAAACAAAGATGTGCCCACTGGTGCCACATTCTAATTTGTAAAGATTCACAGAAGTCCCCAGAAGAACCTTAGGATTCTGGGAAAAGTATGGTTAAAGATTGTTAGTTGATACTTAACGTTGCATATATGATTCATTTTGATTTTTTTCAAGCATTGCTTATTAATTGCAGATAGATTAATAGGGTTAGTACTATACTTGCTTACACTAGGTGAAATACTCTTTGAGTAGAGAAAACATTTACTTTAGCCAATATATCATTCATTAAATGGCAGCTATAATATATAAGTATCATTTCTTAGATATAATGTGATATATTCTTGAAAGCCAAATATTTTAAAATTATTTTTTATTAGTTTTAAATCATTTTACTCTAATAGGAAAAGTAATGTTCAAAGGAAAAAGTTGAGAAAAGTGTGCAGAGATAATCATGGCAAACAGTTTTATCTATATTTGGGTTCATAGTGCCTTTTTTTCTTTTTGTTTTACACATGCACCTTAAGAACACGCACACAGCCAAATCAGTAGGAAAATGTTAAGTTATGGTGTATTTATTCTTTAAAATCATATAGAACAGTTTAGAAGAATGAAAGTGTTCCTGTTTACTAAGAAAGAAAACTCTCCAAGATGTATTAATTGAAAAAAACAACCCCCCCATACATACAATATAATACCGTTAAGACAAAACAAGTAGTTATGTATTTCTATATTTAACTGTAGATATATGTATATAAATACACAGAAAAGATCTGAAAGGCTATACAGTATATCAAATCTGTGTCATAGTGGTAATTTCTGAAAAGGGTATAGGGTGGTAAAGGAAGTGGTAATGGGGACTTTTGCTTTTTTCTGTGGCCTTTTTTTTTAAACAAGAATGTATTGGTATGTTACATTTGTATCTTTAATTAACAGTTGCAGTTTGAAGACAGATTATCCTGCATATTCCACTTTCTTGCCTACTTTTTCATGCTGTCTTGTGACGGTATTCCCATGTGAAATATATCCCTACAAATTCAGTTTTGTTTTTTACCCCATCATATGGCTATACCATAATTTATTTAACCAAACATCTATTTTGTTTGGCATTTAGAATGTTTCAACATTTATGTTATTAAACTAGATGATATGAAGAATATATCTTTGCATACCTTTCTAATTATCTACATAGAATAAGTTTGCTGAGTCAGAGGCTACGTTTTTACGGCTGACAAATTGTCATTCAGAAAGCTATACTCACTTCCACTCCCCCTCAGTGGTGGGTGAAAATGTTTTTTTCCTTCTCTGGTCAACTTTGGGCATTATCTTTTTATTTTTGCTAATTTAAAAAATGTTATTTTAAAAATTTTCATTTCTTAGATTACTAGTTAGGTTGAATCTTTTTCTTTCCATGTATTTTGGCCATTAATATTCCTTTATCATTTTCCTAATTATCTTCTCCCATTTTTTTCTTAGAGTGTTCCTTTCATTGTTGATTTGTTTGAGTGCTTCATTTATTGCACATATCAACCCTTTGTCCTAAAAGTAAAAATCTTTTCTTGGTCATTTGCTTTTTAATGTTATTTATGGCCTTTTAAGAAAATGTACAGAAATATTAAATTTTTTGACTTGAATATTAAATAATTTAAGAGCCGTAGAGTTAAATAATTTCAAAAGGCACAAATAATATTAAATCAGTTGAATTTTATGAATTAAAAAAAATCTGTTGTTTTCATTTGTTTTGAGTATTTCTTGAACACATTGGAAATGTTTGCTTTTTGACCTTTGTTTAATTGCTTTTCCAATTTTTTTTTTTTTTTTTTTAGAGTACAGCACATAAAACCTTTTCAAATAATTAATGACTAAAGACAATTCACTAGCATAGTTTCTTAAAGAAATGTAGTGAGGCTTCCATGAGTGCTACTTTATTTGACTTTACATTAAAAACCTTATTTAAGGGCTTCCCTGGTGGCGCAGTGCTTGAGAGTCCGCCTGCCGATGCAGGAGACGCGGGTTCGTGCCCCGTTTCGGGAGGATCCCACATGCCGCGGAGCGGCTGGGCCCGTGAGCCATGGCCGCTGAGCCTGCGCGTCCGGAGCCTGTGCTCCGCAAATGGGAGAGGCCACAACAGTGAGAGGCCCGCATAACGCAAGAAAAAAACAAACAAACAAACAAACAAACCTTATTTAAGCTTTACTGGTTTTCCTTTCAAGAATAGTAATAAGGTTTAATTTACTTTAAAACTTTTTCTAGCAGTTTTTCTGCTGGTGTTAACACTTCTATAATCAGAAACAGCTAAGTTCTTATCAGGCCTATCATTGGTATCAAAATCCACTGAGAAACATATCTTCAATAGAAAATAAAGCAAGCTGAGTGGCTTTTTTTCCTCGTTTATTTAGATTTTCCTTTCTTGGCTCTTGTTAATGACTCTACAGTCTTTCAAAGCTCTTTACTTCTGATTGGTGCTGTCACAGCTCATCAGATTTATTCTAGAGACCTGCACAGGGTGTCTGGTGAGAAAGAGGAAAGAACTATGTATGCTGCTGTGTCCTTGGCAACTTAAGGCTGAGTCAAGTAAACTAAAACAAAGTTCATTGTAGATTTTTTTCTTGCAAAATTTATTTGATCTTGCTGTTCTCTGTTTCGATTTTTCCCCCTCCCTTTGTATCTCATACTCAGTTCTCTCTAAATAAATTATAGAAATTTAGGAATGCCCAGTAAACTATTGGTTAACTATTGGTTTCTTCTCATATTGCCCTTCCTTTGTCTCTGGCATATACAGTCATAGGGATTTATAGCCAGTCATTTCATTGAAGTCCACATGTTTAATACATGAAGGACAAGACCTGGAATCCAGCAACTTAGCATCAGAACTGGGACACCTGTTATTTTAAAGGCTATGTATGATTTTTTAAAAAAAACTTTTCTTTTCCCTGTCTTTATTTGGGAAAGTTTGTAAACAAATAGGTTACTATTTTGTTTTATAAACACAATAAATGTAGGTTTTTAGTCTTCTGAGAAATTGGGGAAATTCAGAAGCAGAGGATTCTTTTTAAAAATTTGACCCAATGTTAATTTTTTTCTAATATTGTGGGATATTCAAAGGTTTTTGTGTTGTTTTATAAATATAGCTATATTATAAACCATTCTACCTGGCTTTAAAGGTACTTACTTTTAAAGTTAACTATATAAATTAAACTTTAAATTTATATAATTTCTGAAACATTAATGAATTAGTTTTATTTAACGTAGTTTCAGATTTATGCATCATTGATTATAAATTAATGACCCATACTAGTGTGAAGTGTCATCTTGTAGTCTAATTCTTTAAGCATTTGTGACCATACAAACCAAGAAAGAGGGCAGCAAGCTTCCAGATGCTTAGAGTATAAAGTTGCAGGATCCCAAGGGTATAGAGGAATTCCTCTGGTCCAAAGGGAAATGCAGAGGAGGGGAAAACCTAGAATCAGAAAGGTGTAGCCAAGCATTTCTGTCTAGTGGCACCATATCCTGTCAGTGATCATTTTAACTCTTCTCTGGATAAAAATCCTTCAGTTTATTTGGGTCTCCCACCCCCTGCCTCTCATGGAAACAGCTTTAATTTCCAGGTGGAACTCAATGGTAACATGACATTTCCTTCACAACTTTGTAAAACATTTCTGATTATGAATAATTGATAGAACTGGCATATTAGATTTTCTTTGTTGGTAATTCAGACATAAATTGTATGAATAGGAACTTTCTTCTTAAGATTAAAGTGAAAAATAGGTTTTAAATATAATTATCCTGGGCACTGTTAGCTGCTTCTTTGAATGGTGGTTTATTTTACATCGTGTGTGCACGCACAAGTGTATGGTTTAGCTTTTAATTAAAATTTTAAGGGAGTGGGTTTTAAAATCTAAACTTTTGATCTTTTAAAAAAATGTAATTAGTCATTTTATATTGTAGTCTTATTTTCTCCTATGTAACATTTTCCTTTGGAACTATTTAGAAGTTAGTCTTTTTAAAAAGTTTTATTGAAGTATAGTTGATTTATAATGTGTTAATTTCTGCTATACAGCAAAGTGACTCAGTTATACATATATATATTCTTTTTCAAAGTTAGTCTTTTGAGAAATATTTCAAAGTTTCCATGTGCAAACAAGAAGTAGCTCTGCTTCCCACCCCCATCTCATTCTCATTTTTTAAAAAAACAAAACCAGAAATTATGGTTGCTTTTGCTCTTTGTTTGGGTAACCAGAGGAGTATGTGATTTCTATAACTTGTGCTTCACCTCTTTCTAAATTTTAAAATTAAGATTTTATAGTTTTTCAGACATATCTTTACCAAATTTTCCCCTCATTTTATATGACTGTGTGTGTTCAGTAAACACCACATAAAGCAGCACTTTTCCTCTCTCTGTGTTATAGTGGGTCAAAAGTAGCAGAGGTACATAAAATTACGGCTGTAAAAAGTTCAAGGTGTATCAGTCCCATCCGAAAGGTTCTGAATAAACATTCGAGTGTTTGTTTAGATTTTTGCCCTTAATGTAGCTCAAAATAAAATACAGACTAATAATGCTTAGTATATTTAGTACTTTTCCTGTTTGGTATAAAAGAAATAGGTAGAAATGCTATCAACCCAAATTATTCACTCAAAAGCCAAGAAATTTTCAACAGCTGATATTTTCTTTTTCATACGTACAGCTTGGAACAAATGTTTTGCTTGTGCAAATGAGACAGCTATTATGATGCAAAGAAGTACCTTGAAGAAAAAAACAAATGTCCCTTTTCTCTTTTCAGCTAAATACTGCAGTAATTGCAAGCAGAGCCTGAAGCTTCTTTCTTGTTTTGGTTCTGTGATATATTTTAACAAGTTCTCTTGAGACTATTAAAGTGTCTTGGTTTTTAGGACATGTGGTCCAGCGGGAATAACTTTGTCTACATACGCAGTGAGTTGGCAGTTAGATTTTTGCATGTCTTCTCATTTGTTTCCAGATTCTCTGACCCAGGGTAACCTTTGGTTCTTTTCTGAAGGCAGGAGTGAAGGAAGTTTGAGCAGGTGACTGATGATCACTGTCTATACAGCCCACAGACAATATGCGAATTACTTTAGCAGTCCTCTTAATCTTCCCCTTCCCCCCCCCCCCCCAGGAGTGAAGGAAGTTTGAGCAGGTGACTGATGATCACTGTCTATACAGCCCACAGACAATATGCGAATTACTTTAGCAGTCCTCTTAATCTTCCCCTTCCCCCCCCCCCCCAGCAACCCAACAAATGCAAATAGCTTCATCCCATTTGCTAGAAATTCAGGCTTGCTCCGGCAACATGGGCTTTGTTATTAACTCGCTTTCTCCAGAAAGGCAGTTTTATTCCTGGTAGAGGAGAAAGGCTATCAAATGGAACCTAAATCACCCTTGTGGTAAATACAGCAACAGTTTGTTTCTCTGGAATATTTCTAAAGGTAGGAATTACCCCAAAAGTTTCTTTCTATTGCAGTTGAAGTTTGGTTAAAGAAATTCATTGTTTGCTTTGTTAGCTTTTGTATATTAAATATCCCAGTCGTTTCTGTTATCTAAAAAAAAAATCCTCTGTTTTGTTCTAAATATTACGTGCTGAAATTGTTGGCGCTATTATTTGATGAGTCACTTCTAAAAACTGTTTTTACAGTACAAGGGAAAAGTCAGATTTTGGTTATTTCCACCATAAAAATGGTTTAAAATAAGAAAGGAACAACCCTATTGTAAGTCAAACTTGATCACTTAAATCTCCAGTTTGTAATCAAAAGTTGCCAAATGTTTTTCTATAGCTTTGAGGAATACAACATGATTTTTCAGTGGTATTACGTGAGACTTATTAAAAGGACTTTTATGATATAGAAATGTGGATAACATATTTTACTAATAATTGTGTCAATACATTTAATGTGTTTTGTGGAAATTATAGTGGTGACTGCTATATTGTTTTTTAGGAGCATAATGGAAGTCACTCAATAAGAAAAAAGACGTTATGGTTTAAAAATTGAGTGACTTTTAAAAGCTCAGTCTTGATAAACCATAATGGAATAGAATATGAAAAAGAATACATATATATATAACTGAATCACTTTGCTCTATACCTGAAACTAACACAACATTGTAAATCAACTATACTTCAATAAAATAAATTAAAGAAAAAAAGAAAGCTAGTCTTGTTAGGTGAATTGTGAATTGACCTGAAACAACTGAAGTTGCTTCTTTTTGTGTGAACTTTCTTCTCATTAAAGATTTTGGAAACTGTCATCTTCTTCAGTAATGTCATTTAAACCAAAATCTTGGTTTCTCATGAACTGAGCCAGATATGAGTAGTAATTGTGAAATAAAATGATCTTCACGGGAAGCACCCCCAGTGAAGCTGACAGGAGTGGTTTACAAAGCATCTATGATCCGAAAGTAGAAAACAAGTATATTTTTAAAACAACACTCTTAAAGCCCTTCTAAATTCTAATTGTAATTTGTAGCTTGTTCTTGCATTTTTATGATTTCCTTTCTAGACTAAATACATATGAGAAATAATTATATAACAGGGTAGAAAAATAATGTAAATTTTACTAAATTAGATTTTCTCCCCCCCCCCACCCCCGGTACGCGGGCCTCTCACTGTTGTGGCCTCTCCTGTTGCGGAGCACAGGCTCCGGACGCGCAGGCTCAGCGGCCATGGCTCACGGGCCCAGCCGCTCCGCGGCATGTGGGATCTTCCCGGACCGGGGCACGAACCTGTGTCCCCTGCATCGGCAGGTGGACTCTCAACCGCTGCGCCACCAGGGAAGCCCCGATTTTCTTGTTTTAATTTTGTATGTATGCCAAGGGTAAAAGGCCTTGTCACTTAGGTATGGAGATAAATAACTGGACTTTTGTAATTTGTTTAAGTTAGAGAGCTATCCTTTATCTTTTCAATTTTGTTTGGAAAAATTTTCCCAGTAACATTTTTACAAGTTTTAAATCACCTTAAGATAGAATATTCTATGCAGATTAACGTATGTTTTATAAGGTATGTGTATGAAGAATTTCTTCTCTCTTCTTTAATCTGTTTACCTTAGATCTCCAAGCCCTGTTTTGAAAGGGGGGAAGGAGTGACTCAAAGCTGCAGATCCTTTCAGTATATTTGGTTTTGGTTTACTTGTCCAGACATAATTTTTGAAGGCTACTGAAAGAAACATAGCAGCACTTCCCAAATGGAGACGCTCTATCAGACCCCAAAAGCAAGTTCTTTTAAATGAGATCTTTATTTTTCCGAGTGAATGATTTATTTCTTTTTATGTGAAAGTTAGCTTTTATTATATGTTTAAGGTGTTTTTAATACTGTAAAACTGTGGTTCTTGGTGTTGAGAGAAACCTACATGGTTCATGAAGGAGAATCAGGAGGGGCAGTGGCGGAGCTAAGGGTTTGTTCACACTACTGGACTCTCACCACGCCAACCAAACCACCTCTGCTTGGTCAGTGAGCAGGGAACTGGGTAGAGCCCTCAGGTCAGAATAGGTAACTGGCTGCAAGGCCCAACAAGGGTTAAATTTGAAAAGACAGGTCCTGTCTCCAAAAAAACCAGGATAACTACCACTAAAAATTAGAGATCTTGTTTTCCTTTGTAACTTTTTTTCCCTTGTAGTGTTGAGTGGTAAAACAAATAAACCTTTTAAAGTGAACAAGGGGTGAGGGTCAAGAAAGGACTTCTGTGTTTGTTTTGGGCAAGTAAGAGATAGAGTAAAAAAGTGGTATGGTAGAGAAGTCTTTAAGTAATGATAAAAGGAAGAATGATAAGCAGAGACCTGTGGGAGGCAGGATTGAGGTGTGGGAAGGTATCTGACCAGGACAGAGAGTGCTCCTGCTACTATGAATGGTAGGCCCCATATGTCTCTGATGGTCAACTGCTTGGGCAGTAGAGATGCTTTTATGATAATGTTCTCCTGAGTAAGCTTCTCTGAAAGATTTCTGCCTTGGTAATGAGGGGATCTGCTCTTTAATTCTGAAACTGCTGGAGACTGAGCTGTAGATTCTAAAGGTCTCTATAGGTATGCAGTGAACCTGTGTAGGTTTTCCTAATGTTATTTTTAGTCTAAAAGTTGTATGGCTTTTTATCAAAACAATATTATAATGCTTATGTTGAATAATTGTTTTCTCTAGAGACATCTAAATATTTAGAGTGACTGGTTATATTCTTATTCAAAAAGTGGCTAGGTTGTTTATCTTTGTTGGGGCATTTTATATTTTTAATGACCAACATTGGTATTTATTGTAGAACTTTTAGAAAACAAAGATAAGTGATGAGTAAAATCTAAAAATTGTTTATATTCCTGCCATCTGGATATAATCACTGATAATATTTTTGGTATATAAGCATTAGGAAACTTTAATTAAAAAATCAGTAATGTTCATTGCCAAGAGTCATTGAGACCAACTGAGGACAGCATATGTTGTATTCTGTTCCATGTACACAGAATTGTATTGGTTTGGTCCCATCTACTTAAGTAGTCTTACTCTATTATTGTAGTAATTAATAGATAAATATAAAATGTGTTATGATTGTAAATATTTGAATTAGAGAAAATCCACAAGAAAATTTAAAGAGTAAAGAAAGACTATCAGAAGATACTCCAAAATTTGATGCAGTTTTTTTCCTTAAGGGTTTATATTCAGCCAAGAGAATTGAAAAAACTGAAGCACCTGAAACACTGGATTATTAAAGGGCATGTTGATAGTTTGTTTTCAGTATTACTTTAAATATTTTTCTTTGTTGTTTACATGTAAGCTTCCTCAGATTTGAACCTGAAAAAATGTTTAAGCCAACCACTTAATTCTGCATTTTGTTCATTAAGTTTATAGAAAATATTTTAATTAAAAGACCATGTCTTTTCATTTTTTCCCTCACTAATTAAAAATAGTACCCGGTTTAAGCAGAGAGTGTGGGCTTTGGGGTGAGATAGACCTGAATTTGAATCCCATTTCTACCACTTCTAGACTAGATGTGTGATACTGGATTGGATGTTACTTACCTCGCTGAGTCTCTATTTCTTTATATGTAAAATCGAGAGAATAATACTTGCTTTACAAAATTGTAAACACAAATTTTAATAATACATGTGAAGTCTCTGGCTCATTTGAAGTATACAAATTTCTCTTCCCTTTTCTCCCCCAGTGTGTTTTTTTTAAATGAGGTGAAATTCACATAATATAAAATTAACCATTTAAAAATGCACAAATTCGGAAACACTTATTAGTACATTCACAATGTTGTGCAACTGCCACCTTTGTCTAGTTCCAGAACATTTTCATCACCCTAGAAGGAAACCCTGTACCCATCAAGCAGTTGCTCCCCACTCCCTCTTCCCCCTTGCCCTTGGTTATCACCAGTCTCTATTCTTTTCCTATGGATTTACCTGTTCTAGATATTTCATGTAAATAGGATCATATAGCATGTGATTTTGTGTCTGGCTTCTTTCATTTAGCATAATGTCTTCAAAGTTCATCCATGTCATAGCATGTATCGGTTATTCCTTTTCATGGCTGAATAGTATTCCATTGTATGTATATACCACACATTTGTTTACCCATTTATCCATTGATGGACATTTGGGTTGTTTCCACCTTTTGGCTACTTTTAATAGTGCTGCTATGAACATGCCCATACATGTACTTGTTTGAGTCCTTGTTTAACTTTTTCTTGGACCACCAGACTGTTTTCCACAAGGCTGCACAACTTTACATTCCCACCAGCAGTGTATAAGGGTTTCAATTTCTCCATATCCTTGCCAACACTTGTTATTTTCCTTTTTTTTAAATTATAGCCATCTTAGGAGGTGTGAAGTGGTACTTCACTGTGGTTTTGATTTGCAGTCCTTCCTTCATTTTTGAATGGAATGTATTCTAGAAGTTGATTTTTAAGTTGGTTGATTAGTATTTGAAGCGTATTTTCCCAAGAAATCTGTAATGTTGTGATCAAGCTGTGGTCATCTATTTAATGCATAAGCTACCTGAATTGTCTCTATAATAATATAAGATCAGAGACAAAACTTGAATATTAAACATTTATTCATTTAACAAGCATTTATTGGATGCCCATTATGTGGCAGATGTTGGAGATATAACCAGATGTTGGAGATATAACAGTGGAACCCTAGACCAGATGTTGGAGATATAACAATGGAACTTACGTGGTTCCTTCCCCTAAAGGAGCTCACAGTGTGTCTAGACAGATAGATGTGTAAGTAAAGATAAGATGCTATAAGATCTGTGCCAGTAGAGATAAATGCCGTATGTGTGGTATATGACCATTAAGATCCTACAGTTTGCCTCGGAGCTTAGTGCTAGAGTTTTACAGAGCTGGTAATTGAGCAGAATTTCAAATAATGCATGGTAGTTTAGCTAGTGACAAGGGAGGGAAGACTTTTCTTGGGTCAGCCTCTGCAAAGGCAGTAAAGGTCAGAATGTTTGGGGATCTGAAGCAGATGATTATGGCTGAATCTATAATGATAGATGGGGAAGAGATGAGATGAGGCTGTGAAGATATGTAGAGGGCCTTGGATACCAGGCCAAGGAGTTCAGATTTTAGCATATGGGTAATGTGGCATCACTGAAGATGTTTAAGTGGAAAAGTGACATACAATTTGTGTTTTAGAAAGATCATGCTGATGTACTATAGAGTATGTATTGGAAAGGGTAGCCAGGAATG
>NW_006795060.1:514423-533163 GCF_000442215.2 Lipotes vexillifer
AGGGTAGCCAGAAATGCCAATTAAGAAGCTAGTGTTGTAGCTTATGTGAGAAGTCATGAGGTCTTGGACCAAGTCATTGACAGGCATAAAGAAGAACACAACTAGGAAGTACTTAAAGGAGGTAGGCTTGGTTAGACATGTGAAGGGAGGAAGAGTACAAAGATGACTTCAAGATTTCTGACTTCTGGTAATTTGGTAAAAAAAAGGTAATGGCATTCATCAAGATAGAGCTTATAGGATAAGCATGATGATTCTCCTTTTGGACATGTTGAGTTTGAGATGCCTATTTAGATTATCTGTTAGCTATTGAAAACACAGCTCTGGAACTTGAGACAGGCCTGTTGGGGATGTGGTGGGGGGAGGTAGGCACGTGAATGCTTGAATGAGCAAGAGAACAATTTGGGAATCATTATTATGTGTAGGCAGTAGCTGAAATCAAGGGTGTAAACCAAAGTGCTCAAAACTGAGATTAGGGTAGGGAGAAGATAGCTAATCCTGGGGGACACCATAGGAAAAGTGACAGAGGTACGAGGAGAACAAGGAGGGAGTGGCCATGTGAAATCCAAGAAAGAATTTTAAAAAGAAGTGTTTAGTGCTTGCTGGAAGTCAAATAAGATCAGGAAGAAGCATCATTGTCAGTGGCTGTTAGGAGGTTATGGGTGATGTAAGCACACAGATTCTCTAAAAAGAGGTGCCTGAAGTGTGCTTGCAGAGGGTTGAAAAATGAGAAAATGACAATAATAGTGACCATGAGCTAGTCTTTCAGGAAGTTTGGTTATAAAAGAAGTGAAGGTATTAGCTGTAGATAATGTAGATAAATAGGAGTTCCTTCTTTGGAGGAAACTTCTTTCTTCCATTTGTTAGGCATTGACAGCAATGTTTCCCCATTATCCAATCCATTGATGGAAGAAGGCAAGGAGCACCCTTAGAATCTGGGAAGGGAGAATGAGAATAGAGACAGGGATGGTGATGGTGTTGATAATAACAGCTGACATTTATTGAGTGTATACCATGTGCCACGTACAGATTTCAGTTAATTTGCCCAAGCTATTATTTCTCATAGATATTATGTGGTAAAGCTGGATTTGAATGTAATTAATCTGGAGCCAGTGTCTCTGCACTAGATAGTAAGAAGCAGGGGAGAGAATAGGTGTAAAGAGTGGCTCGTAACAGAGTTCCATGTCCGTCTGATCTCTACCCTGCTTCTTCCGAGAAAATTCATAGTCCTCAGCTAGTTCCTGCCTTCCAAAACGCCCGCTGTGATAAGTGTCAGGAACATGCTTCCTTGTTTCCTTTTCCACTAGTAACTACCCCTTGTGGTTTCCTTCAAGAGTTTTTCTTAGCTTATTTGAGGTTTTCTAAAAGGCTTTTTTATTGCAAAAAATAAGGAAATAAGTGCATTTAAAAGACTGTCAGTATGCTTATGAAAAGGTGAAGTCACTCTTATGTGACAATAATAGTCCTTCAAAAAAAAACTATTCAAAAAGCTAGTTTCCGAGGTAAAGCAAACTCTGTCCGTTATGAACGTTTGATTCCTAAAGCAAGGTTTCTGGGATAGGATTGTGGCTTCTCTGGTACAGGTGTGGGGAGAGGAGAGAAGAAGTAGGGTAGTGTCTGAAGATACCAGTCAAGGAGGCCAGTGCTATGGCGTGGGATGGCAGCAGGAATGTTATTGCTGCCCGTGACCCATCAGTTTGTGGCAACATGGGCTCTATGGAACAGGGAGCAAAGTTCCAGGTAGGGGCATTGGGTACCTTGACTGAGTTTCTATGAATACCAGGCCTCCAGGTTGGATAGTTTAGGTGTAACCATCTCTGTTGATATCTCCATGTTTTTCATAATTGAGGCTTGTGTTGCTTCTTTGGTTTTATAGTTACCAGTATGAAAGATCCTTAGAATAATGACAGTTTCATTGTACATGCATTTTTAAAATAAGGAAGATAACTTGCAAAGAATTCCTCAGTCTGAAAAAGTTTCCAAAGTCAAATGTTTACAGTGACAGATATTTTTACTCAATTTTGTTTTTTCCAAACCATATTTTACTTTTCTATTTTTGGCTATTCATATTTTGATTTTGTCTGTTTCTAGCCTCAAATGCAAGGCATCTGTTTTTACAGTAGTTTCTGCCCTTGTTGTCATATGGTTATATAGCATTCAATCTATTTGAGGAGAAGGAAATCATAAATCTGTCTTCTTAAGGAGATAGGAATTATATATATATATATATATATATATACAGACACACATACAAATATACATATAAAATATGAACTGTATGACTGGGACCATATTTATTTATTCTGTATTTCCTAAAAAGAACACACTAGGTATTAAGTAAATGGTGGATGGAAAAATCTGGAGAACAGTAAGCAGCCATACCTCTGTCATGTCTTTTTAGATCAAAAGCAAGGTACATATTAATTTATATGTCTAATCCATTTTAGTTCCTCTTCAAGTCAGCCATGTGTAAGCCAAACCAGCACATGTATAACAGTAACTGGAAATAGGGGTTGCTGTTCATTTCTAAGTGTATTTCCTTTTCTATGGTAATTGTATGTGCTACTCTTTTCATAGCTCAGAGAATGCAAGCAGTATCTTTCAATAATAAAGCATCTTCATGTGTCAACAGAAACGTACATTTAATGAGTACTGTTTGGCAATAAATATTAAATAAGGTTAAATCTCCAGGCATGAAAAGTTTTACCAGCATTTTTTGTCTGTACTTGTTAATATTTTTTTCTCCTTATAAGTATGCCTCCACATCTGATTTTAAAAAAATTCAAGACTTCCTCTGTCAGAGAGCACCTAGCAACTAGTGAATTATCATAGGAGTTCACAGGGTTGTCTTTTGGCCCTTCTTCTTCTTCTTTTTTAAAACACATGCACTTTGACTCAGGGGAGTGAATTTAATAGGCTTTTTTTGTTAGAGGACAGAAAGCAAGGTGGCATATTAGAAAAAGCATGCACTTAGGAGATAAAAGTCTCTTAGCCAAATGGGTGATCTTGGCAAAGTTACCTAATCGCACAGAGCCTAAGTTTCCTCAGGTATAAAGTGGGGAATAATACCTACCTCATAGGACATTTGGGAGGATTACATGCAATAACAGATATTGAAGCACTTAGCATGTAATGGGTAGCCAGTACATGTTGGCGTCTACCTCCTTTCTTTCTTCAGTTCCCCCTGTTCCAGGCTTCCAGGCCTACTCTTGACTTTATTTCCTGCCTTCTGATTGTTTCCCAAGATTTATTCATTTCTTTTGCATTTTCATAATTGAGTAACTTCATATCTCCTGGACATTTTTCTTACCCAAACATTGTCTGTACTACCTGAAGATAAGCTGAGGAACCAGGTATTTTTTGTGTTGGGTATTCACATAAAACTTTTATTAAAGATGATTACCACATCCTTCTGTATATTTTACATACTTTTTTCAAAGAGGTTTTTACTTACTTTGTTACCAGTATGAACACATGGTTGTAGTGCTATATATAATTTTCACCTTATCTTTTAAACAAATCTATTTTCTTTTTCAATAGTTTAATTAATACTGAACAGAGTTTTAGCATGGTGTGTATATGTTATATGATTGCTCTTTGGAGGAGAGATAAAAATACATGAATAATGTATATAGTTTAATTTTGCTGTTCAGGGTATTGAATGATTACTCATTCCTCTTTAAAGTAGTTTAAAAAGTATTTTGTTCTAGGTGCTGGGGATATGGCAGTGGACCAAATTGAGTCTTTGCTGTTGAAAAGCTTGCTTTCCAAAGTGAAAAATTTTTAATTTTTTATAATGCACTTTTCTTACTTTGGTTCATATATACCATGCATCAAGGAGTTTTATTGTAATAGAATATTCTATTTGGGGGGAATATTTGAAGCTATGGCTCAAATATTTTGTGCCCCAAGATTTATTAATATCAAATGTCAAATTTTTTAGGTCAAATAATTGATTTCATTACATTTGCCATGTTCCACAAAGTAATATTTTATTATAATTCTTTATATAAAATATACTTGTTTTGGAGGCCTAACATTGGCTTGCAGGTTGAAAATATTTTTCATTCATTTAGTAAATATTTTTTGAGGACCTCCTATACGCCTAGGTTCTGTCTTAAACTAACCTAGTACAGGAATTTAAACTCAGGTCCAGAGCGCAATCTATTTCCTTTTCTTCATGCCATATATTAAAAGGTGGGGACAGGAGAATGAGGATTTATTTGGATTTAGTTACTGGGAAGGGGTCATTACCTTGGAAAGAATTCTTTTTAAATGGTTGGGGGAAGAAAAGCTTATTATAGGAGACTAAGGAAGCCCAGAATAATAAGGAAACTGAAGTATGAAGTATAGGCGATTCTTCTTTTTATCTTGGTAGTGAGTAGAAGGAAGATTCATGCAAGGGCTTGAAAGTACCAAAAACTAGGGAAGGAAACTTCAAAATAAGGGATATATGAGGGTTGTAAGAGAGAGCAAGGAGTTGGGGATCAAGTGATTAAATACCATGAAGAGAGGAGATAATTGAAACTGTAATGTTCCAGAGGAACCAGAGAAGATAGTTATCAGGACAAAAGTGAAAGGGGATTTGGCTTAGAAGAGTAGAGAGAAAACTTCATTTGATATAACAGGAAGAGATGAGAATGAATGAAAATAAAAGTATTTTAAGATGGAGGAATGGGATGGTTATGATCACTCCCAAAAGATAGCCTTTAATCTTCTCATAAAGTAGACGGTAGGGTCATTTGCTGAATGGAATAGGGTGAGAGGGAGAGGGGAGCTTAAAAAGGGGAAAATGTTCTGCCATTGAAACGTACTTGGAAATCAGTGAGTTGAAGCAGTGACACCCCAGTTGAGGTTAGCATGGATGTTACAGTGATCTGCAGTATCCCAATGTTCTGTAGCAGGAGTTGGCAAACTACAACCTGAGGGCCACATTTAGCCCATGTAGCCTGTGAGCTAGGAATAGTTTTTATATTCATAAAGAGTTTAAAAAAAGAGAGAGACAAAGAAGATTGTATGACAGAGACCATATGTGACCCTCAAAGCCTAAAATATTTACTCTCTGGCCCCTTAAGGAGAGAACTGACCCTTGCTCAGGACCAGAGAGAGCAAATGATAGTGTGACTCAGTGGTTGGAGCTGACATGTTGGACATGATCGAAGATCAGGGGGTGATAACGTAAGGGATACTAGTTATGAGGGTTTTGGTGGAGGTGGACAGTTGGGTGCAGGTTGATAAGGGGGTAAAGTAAAGCCAGAAGAAAGCTAACAGATTGGATGAAAATGGAGAGGGCTTGTGGCTAGATCTCATAATGAGAATGAAAAGCATGATCAGTTGGTATAAAGCAAAGATGACAGGTAAGGAGGTTGGAGGTGGAGAAGGGAAGCACAGTTGGTTTTCTTGGAGGTAGAAGAGCTTCACAAATGGTCTGTTGATGAGGTCGGGAGGATGGAGCATCAGAAGTATGATATTTAAATTCCTGAAGATGATAACAGGGAGACTCTGTAAGAAGAAATAATGTGAATTAGGTTACTAGAGTTATTTGAAGAAAGTGGAAGTGGGTATGGAGTATGAGGTAGATGATGGTAAAGAGTTAAACAGAGCCTGGTGTAAGTAGGTAAATTACTATAAATAAGGGGAGGGGGAAAGTGATGGTGGCAGTTAAGTGGTCTTCCATTTGCCCTGGCAGCTGTTCCATTCTCTTGACTAGGTAATTGATAGAGGTAGATAAAAAGGCTGCAGGGAAGATGTGGTATTCTCCATAGGAGGTCACATTTACACATAGTCTTTGAGGATGGGAGAAGCAAGGTGGTAGATTCGTTTCAAGTTGTAAAATGAAGCCCTCAAAATAAAAGTAGTTGATTTTTTTTGCACAGATGTATAAATGTTTTACTTATACAGCTCTTCCTGTAAAGACTTTTTGATGTTAGTACTATTTACTATGTAAAGTTCATTTTTTGTACTAATGAAATTATTAAGGGATTAATACTAAAAATATCTCTCTTTACTTAAGTATGAATATATACAAGAGTAACCTGGCAGGTAATCTTCGTTTGGAATATTAAAACTGTCTTGATTGGGCTACAAATAACTAATAGATACAAATCACTTGGGCATGATAGTGGTCCTTCCATGACAATGTTAATGTAGAGTCTATGTTATAGCTTATGAAGCTTTACTATTAAACATACATATAGGAACATAATGTATTTTAGCCACTAAAAATCTAGTTAGGGGGATTCCCCTGGCGTTTAAAAGATGAAGCAAGAGCCGTTGGTAGCTGCTTTGTTATGTTTTTCTATATTGGTGGGCAAAATGATTCCTGTATTTATGGCATAATTTTCTGAAGGAAAAACTCTTTTCTGTGCCAAGGACTAAAAATATGAGAAGCAGACAAAAGGTAAATTGACAGAAATTTTCGCTGTGCTAATTAAGTGAGAAGTTACTGGTTCTTATTATAAAAGCCTCTTTATTTTTTCTGGAGAATCAGACTATTTGCTGATAATCTGAAATCTTAAATACCTAAAACGTCATTTTAAATGGTACCTTTAAGTGGTTTTCAATGAATGATCTTTTTAATATTTTTAAAAATTGAGTTAAATTTCTTTTGAATCATAAGAAGAAAATACCTCAATTATGTCATTTAATTTAGTTGTATTTTTGTGTTGTGTGTTTTTTCCCTCAGTTCCTGTTGCAAAGAATATAGCAAAAACACAGCCTTCTCCTTCCAAAGTAACCCAGCGTTCAATGCAGTCTCTACAGAAAACTGCTGTAATATTACCAACACAGCAGATCAGGAAATCAGGTCGGACTAAACCACCTGCACATACTTCAGTCCCCAAGAAGGGGGGTTCTGTTAAAAATATCACACCAAGGAAAAAAGGCCCAAACTCAGGAAGAAAGGTTAGTTGTATCTCCTACTAATTTGTATTACAGGTCTCTGTAGTGCCTTATTATTAAACACACATTTTAGGACTTACTAAGAGTGTTATGATGCCTTTTAGGAATGTACCAAGAGTATATAAGGCTTTTTATAAGGTGGAGTGGGGAGGGGAACGGAAGGTTTGGGAGTTCGGGACTAGCAGATGTAAACTATATATAGGATGGATAAACAACAAGGACCTACTGTATAGCACAGGGAGCTATATTCAATATCCTGTGATAAGCCATAATGGAAAGAAATATGAAAAAGGATATATAACTGAGTCACTTTGCTATACAGCAGAAATTAAACACAACATTGTCAATCAACTATACCTAATTAAAATTTAAAAAAATATAAGGCTTTTTAAGGCCTGTGTAACAATCAAGATTGTTATTTCTTTTTTTGGATAAATTTAAAACCGAATAGTGTTCGACCTCTTCAAAACCACATTGAAAATACTGCATGGGTGTATTTATGTTCGAGCCAGTTTATTTAAAACTCAGTAAACTTTAAAAATCAATGTGAAGTGAATTTTACTGTACATAGATTATACCTCAGTAAAATGGGGGTGAGGGGGAAATCAGTGTGATAAATTCAGTGATGCTAAAGTCACATCCTACCTACCTGACTCTCCCCCAAAGAAAACAACTCTAAAACCTGGAAGTAATAGAAAAAGCAGCTACCCGAAGACACTGGAGAATGAATGGAAGCAGACAGACTGTGGTTGGGGGGAATACACGTAGGAGGAGGGGTGTTATACGAAATGCTGTATTCAGCAAACATACTCTTCAAGAATGAAGAACTAAGGACATTTTCAGGTAAAAGCATACAAAAAATTCATCACTGGCAGACAAACACTATAAGAAATGCTGAAGGACGTTATCTCTAGGTAAATATTAATGACTTTCTTTTTGCTTTTTTCCTCTTCATTTCTTTCTAAAAATAGGACTATTTAAAGCAATAATTATAATACAATACAGTCTTGTGGGGTTTATAACATACATAGATATAATACATAAAAAAATATAGTATAAGGCTTAGGGGTTGGGGATATGGATTTGTAGCATTGCAAGGTTTCAACATTTTCTGTTAAGTAGTACAATATTAACTTTGTGTGGATTGTACATTGAAACTCCCAGAGCATATTGTAAAAATACAAATGCAAAGAAATATAGCTAAAAAGCCAATAGGAAAATTAAAATAGAATTCTAAGGACTATTCAGGTAATCAACAACAACAAAAAAGAGGAAAATAAGACAGAGAAACAAAACACAGAGGAAACAAACAGAAAACAAATAATAAATGGTAGACCCAGACCCAAACTTACTAATAATTACTTTAAAAATTAGTAAACTAAACTTTTCAATTAGAAGACAGAGATTATCAAAATGGATTTTTAAAAAGATCCAAATACATCCTGTCTACAAGAAATACACTCTAAATATAAAGACATAGAATCTCTCTAGATCTGTTAGAACTGAATTAAATTTCAGCAGTATTACCTTAAACATTTCTGAGTTCAGCCACCTGATATCAATATATATAACGTTTCTATTTTGTTACAACTAATGTTTGCAGTATGGAGCAAAATGACAATACCATTTTGATCTTAAAAACTTACATTGGTATTTTATTTTAAAAGGCATTCAAAATGTATAAAATAAAAATCAAAAGTCAGGGCTTCCCTGGTGGCACAGTGGTGGCCTGCCGATGCAGGGGACACGGGTTCGTACCCCAGTCCGGGAAGATCCCACATGCCGCGGAGCGGCTGGGCCCGTGAGCCATGGCCGCTGAGCCTGTGCGTCCGGAGCCTGTGCTCTGCAACGGGAGAGGCCACAACAGTGAGAGGCCTGCGTACCGCAGAAAAGAAAAAAAAAAAATCAAAAGTCAATAGAACTGAATATTTTTCAAATATAAAATCATAAATATTGAAAAAATCAAATAAGCAGATTATTCTAATGTAAATTCTTAGCAGGTGAAATTTTTTAAATTAAAAATAAATTATAAGGGGACTTCCCTGGTGGTGCAGTGGTTAAGTCTCTACACTCCCAATGCAGGGGGCCTGGGTTCAATCCCTGGTCAGGGAACTAGATCCCACATGCATGCCGCAACTAAGAGTTCGCATGCCACAACTAAGGAGCCCTTGAGCCACAACTAAAGGAGTCCACCTGCTGCAAATAAGGAGCTTGAAAGCCACAACTAAGGAGCCCTCCTGCCACAACTAAGACCCAGTGCAACCAAATAAGTAAATAAATATTTTTAAAAAATAAATTGTATAAACTTAAGGAAAGTTAATGAAATTTAAAGGCAAATCATTTATTTTAAATGCATTTTAAAAATTAAAATGTATCAAGGGTGTCATTGATGCATATATTTAGTACATATTTTCCAGTTGCTGAAAAAAGTCTTTGTGATTAGCTGGTATATGGTCAAGATATGATAACTCCAAAAAGTTTCTCTTCATTCTTTTACTTTCAAATAATTCCAATGCTGATTTGACAATTTTGAAGAGATCTTTTTGAAAATATTGTATGGCAGTGAGGAGGGGCAAGGGAAAGATAATGTAATTTTTTTGATAAAAAACTTTTTTGTTGCAAAGGAAGCATTTCAATCCACCTTCATCTTTTTTAGCTTCATTATTTCATCATAAAAAGATGAAGATTCAACTCTTTGAACTAGAGTAAGAATTGTTCTTGCTGTACTCTCCTTTGTCAATTATTTTCTTCCCTTCCTTAAGCATTCTAGAAGTATGGAAGTGTGGAAGCACATTTTCCAAATAAATGTATTCAATTTACATTGTTAGTGCAAACACACTATTTTGGTATGTCTTAAGTCAAAGGATTTAGATTTTAGATTTTTAAAATACTGAAAGAACGAGAATATATTGACACAATAATTGTAATTTAGTATTTTCAAAATAATTTACTAAGATACTGTGAACCCAAATGACAGTCACTAATTTAAACAAAGAAAAATCCAACAACACTGTTTGTGTTTTTCTCCTTTTTCCCTGCCTTTTAAATATCTTCTATTATTACCTTTTCTAGGCACAAGATCCCCTTCTCTGATACTGAAGAGTTGTGTTTGAAGATAGCTCCTAGAAAACCCCAAGAGTTGATATAAAATAAAGAAAACACTAGTGATGTTAATAATACCCACGAGACATTTGGTTCTTATATACAATAGGCATAATTTTGTATGGACTTTAGCAAGCCACTGACAATTTTGTCAAAATTATCGTATGTTATATGGAGAGTTGCAGGCTAGATATGGTAAAAACCCAGATGAGTGACTGCTTTCTGAAGACAAACTTTGTCCTCTGCCTTGTTGAGGTCCCCCACCCTCATCTGATGAATTGCTGGATTAGATTTCCAAACTACTTTAGCACTGTAAAAAACTTACTGGGAACCTCAAAAATAAAACAAGTTTTACAGAGTGAATTATTTTGGCTAAAGTGTGACTAGTTGGACCAGGGGGTAGCATTGGGAATCCCAGCCTCTTGGTCTCTTCCTCTCCTACCTGACCAGCTTATGGGGCCCTCTTAGGAGCACAGTTTGAAAAGTCCTGCAGTTTGTGACACAGGGATTTCCAACCCAGAGGACTTGAGACAACTGATCACTTGGGAACCAGTGATGCCAATAATTTTATGACCTCCTTATCTAGGAATATTTTTTTTTAATAGGAAAAATGTATTCCTGTTGTATGTTCCACATCTTCAACTTCTGTCAGTATGCTGGCCAGAGGACGTGGTGGTGTTTTATATGATAAGGATGCTGTTCCTGGGTCATCTAAAATAGTGATGTCTACAGGTAAATTAATATTTTTAAAAGAGTATAAAATTAGTTATCTTTTGTTGTATTATTTTCAGTGTCTTTGAAGTCCTGGAAATAAAATAAGAGGGAAAACAGATGATAGTAAACATTTCTTTTAACATTTTTCATATTAAAATATTGTGAAATTCTGATTGTTCATTTTGATGTCAAGGAAAAACAGTCTGTTTAAATATATAAGTCACTTGAAAATTCAACACCCTTAGATATCCCTCTTGGTAAGATTTATAAAATTTACATTACTGTCAAATCTGTTCTTGTTTTCCCATTATCTCATTTCACAATTTGTCTTTTTTGTCTTGTATGTATTTTTAAGGTACCTCAAACTTTATTTTAATGCCTTATAAAATATTCACAGATCCTTGCCTGTCAGGGGGCATGATGACTTTAAATTGTTTTTTGCTATGTGAAGAGTGTGAAATGACAGACACCCAAACTAATCAGTCCCTTTTATTTGTCATTTCCTGCAAATTTCCTTATTCCTTTCCTGTTTTTTAAAGCAAGTTTTTTTGCTCCCTCTCCTAGATCCTTAATTATCTCTCTTACATTCTTCTGTTCCTTGTACTTTTCCCCTCAATTTTTCTTTTCTATTAAAAAGAAATTATAATTTAATTTTTTGAAATAGAAATCACTTTAAAAATGATTATTGTAACGTACCCCCCCCTTTTTTTGGCTGTGTTGGGTCTTTGTTGCTGCGCATGGGTTTTCTCTAGTTTTGGCGAGTGTGGGCTACTCTTTGTTGTGGTGCACAGGCTTCTCGTTGCAGTGGTTTCTTCTCTTGTGGAGCACGGGCTCTAGAGTGCAGGCTCAGTAGTTGTGGTGCACGGGCTTAGTTGCTTCGTGGCATGTGGGATCTTCCCAGACCAGGGCTCGAACCTGTGTCCCCTGCATTGGCAGGTGGATTCTTAACCAGTGCGCCACCGGGGAAGCCCGTTACATACCTCATTTTGTCTCTTTATTATTTCTGATCTTTAGTCCATTAGGAGGGGAGCCTAGCTAAACGAGTATAAACATTGAAATCCTTGTTTAGCTCACTTGTGTTCAGTAGAACTTTGTCCATACCATCAGCACCTCAGGTTAAGTTTTTTTTTTTTTTTTTAACATCTTTATTGCAGTATAATTGCTTTACAATGGTGTGTTAGTTTCTGCGTTATAACAAAGTGAATCAGTTATACATATACGTATGTTCCCATATCTCTTCCCTCTTGCGTCTCCCTCCCTCCCACCCTCCCTATCCCAACCCTCTAGGTGGTCACAGAGCACCGAGCTGATCTGTGAGTCAGTTATACATATATATATGTTCCCATATCTCTTCCCTCTTTGTCTCCCTCCCTCCCACCCTCCCTATCCCACCCCTCCAGACAGCCACAAAGAACCGAGCCGGTTTCCCTGTGCCATGCGGCTGCTTCCCACTGGCTATCTACCTTACGTTTGTTAGTATATATATGTCCATGTCTCTCTCTCGCCCTAACACACCTCACCCTTCCCCCTCCCCATATCCTCAAGTCTGTTCTCCAGTAGGTCTCTGTCTTTATTCCTGTTTTACCCCTAGGTTCTTCATAACATTTTTTTTTTCTTAAATTCCATATATATGTGTTAGCATACGGTATTTGTCCTTCTCTTTCTGACTTACTTCACTCTGTATGACAGACTCTAGATCTATCCACCTCATTACAAATAGCTCAATTTCGTTTCTTTTTATGGCTGAGTAATATTCCATTGTATATATGTGCCACATCTTCTTTATCCATTCATCCGACGACGGGCACTTAGGTTGTTTCCATCTCCGGGCTATTGTAAATAGAGCTGCAATGAACATTTTGGTACATGACTCTTTCTGAATTCTGGTTTCCTCAGGGTATATACCTAGTAGTGGGATTGCTGGGTCATATGGTAGTTCTATTTGTAGTTTTTTAAGGAACCTCCATACTGTTCTCCATAGTGGCTGAACCAATTCACATTCCCACCAGCAGTGCAAGAGTGTTCCCTTTTCTCCACACCCTCTCCAGCATTTATTGTTTCTAGATTTTTTGATGATGGCCATTCTGACTGGTGTGAGATGATATCTCATTGTAGTTTTGATTTGCATTTCTCTAATGATTAATGATGTTGAGCATTCTTTCATGTGTTTGTTGGCAGTCTGTATATCTTCTTTGGAGAAATGTCTATTTAGGTCTTCTGCCCATTTTTGGATTGGGTTGTTTATTTTTTTGTTATTGAGCTGCATGAGCTGCCTGTAAATTTTAGAGATTAATCCTTTGTCAGTTGATTCATTTGCAAATATTTTCTCCCATTCTGAGGGCTGTCTTTTGGTCTTGTTTATGGTTTCCTTTGCTGTGCAAAAGCTTTGAAGTTTCATTAGGTCCCATTTGTTTATTTTTGTTTTTATCTCCATTACTCTAGGAGATGGGTCAAGAAGGATCTTGCTGTGATTTATGTCATAGAGTGTTCTGCCTATGTTTTCCTCTAAGAGTTTGATAGTTTCTGGCCTTACATTTAGGTCTTTAATCCATTTTGAGCTTATTTTTGTGTATGGTGTTAGGGAGTGATCTAATCTCATACTTTTACATGTACCTGTCCAGTTTTCCCAGCACCACTTATTGAAGGGGCTGTCCTTTCTCCACTGTATATTCCTGCCACCTTTATCAAAGATAAGGTGACCATATGTGCATGGGTTTATCTCTGGGCTTTCTATCCTATTCCATTGATCTATCTTTCTGTTTTTGTGCCAGTACCATACTGTCTTGATTACTGTAGCTTTGTAGTATAGTCTGAAGTCAGGCAGCCTGATTCCTCCAGCTCCATTTTTTGTTCTCAAGATTGCTTTGGCTATTCGGGGTCTTTTGTGTTTCCATACAAATTGTGAAATTTTTTGTTCTAGTTCTGTGAAAAATGCCAGTGGTAGTTTGATAGGGATTGCATTGAATCTATAGATTGCTTTGGGGAGTAGAGTCATTTTCACAATGTTGATTCTTCCAATCCAAGAACATGGTATATCTCTCCATCTGTTTGTATCATCTTTAATTTCTTTCATCAGTGTCTTATAATTTTCTGCATACAGGTCTTTTGTCTCCTTAGGTAGGTTTATTCCTAGATATTTTATTCTTTTTGTTGCAATGGTAAATGGGAGTGTTTTCTTGATTTCACTTTCAGATTTTTCATCGTTAGTATATAGGAATGCCAGAGATTTCTGTGCATTAATTTTGTATCCTGCTACTTTACCAAATTCATTGATTAGCTCTAGTAGTTTTCTGGTAGCATCTTTAGGATTCTCTATGTATAGTATCATGTCATCTGCAAACAGTGACAGCTTTACTTCTTCTTTTCCGATTTGGATTCCTTTTATTTCCTTTTCTTCTCTGATTGCTGTGGCTAAAACTTCCAAAACTATGTTGAATAAGAGTGGTGAGAGTGGGCAACCTTGTCTTGTTCCTGACCTTAGTGGAAATGCTTTCAGTTTTTCGCCATTGAGGATGATGTTGGCTGTGGGCTTGTCATATACGGCCTTTATTATATTGAGGAAAGTTCCCTCTACACCTACTTTCTGCAGGGTTTTTATCATAAATGGGTGTTGAATTTTGTCAAAAGCTTTCTCTGCATCTATTGAGATGATCATATGGTTTTTCTCCTTCAATTTGTTAATATGGTTAATCACATTGATAGATTTGCGTATATTGAAGAATCCTTGCATTCCTGGAATAAACCCCACTTGATCATGGTGTATGATCCTTTTAATGTGCTGTTGGATTCTGTTTGCTAGTATTTTGTTGAGGATTTTTGCATCTATGTTCATCAGTGATATTGGCCTGTAGTTTTCTTTCTTTGTGACATCCTTGTCTGGTTTTGGTATCAAGGTGATGGTGGCCTCGTAGAATGAGTTTGGGAGTGTTCCTCCCTCTGCTATATTTTGGAAGAGTTTGAGAAGGATAGGTGTTAGCTCTTCTCTAAATGTTTGATAGAATTCGCCTGTGAAGCCATCTGGTCCTGGGCTTTTGTTTGTTGGAAGATTTTTCATCACAGTTTCCATTTCAGTGCTTGTGATTGGTCTGTTCATACTTTCTATTTCTTCCTAATTCAGTCTTGGTAGTTTGTGCATTTCTAAGAATTTGTCCATTTCTTCCAGATTGTCCATTTTATTGGCATAGAGTTGCTTGTAGTAATCCCTCATGATTTTTTGTATTTCTGCAGTGTCAGTTGTTACTTCTCCTTTTTCATTTCTGATTCTATTGATTTGAGTCTTCTCCCTTTTTTTCTTGATGAGTCTGGCTAATGGTTTATCTATTTTGTTTATCTTCTCAAAGAACCAGCTTTTAGTTTTATTGATCTTTGCTATTGTTTCCTTCATTTCTTTTTCATTTATTTCTGATCTGATTTTTATGATTTCTTTCCTTCTGCTAACGTTGGGGGTTTTTTTGTTCTTCTTTCTCTAATTGCTTGAGGTGCAAGGTTAGGTTTTTTATTTGAGATGTTTCCTGCTTCTTAAGGTGGGCTTGTATTGCTATAAACTTGCCTCTTAGAACTGCTTTTGCTGCATCCCATAGGTTTTGGGTCGTTGTATCTCCATTGTCATTTGTTTCTAGGTATTTTTTAATTTCCTCTTTGATTTCTTCAGTGATCACTTCGTTATTAAGTAGTGTATTGTTTAGCCTCCATGTGTTTGTATTTTTTACAGATCTTTTCCTATAATTGATACCTAGTCTCATGGCATTGTGGTCGGAAAAGATACTTGATACAATTTCAATTTTCTTAAATTTACCAAGGCTTGATTTGTGACCCAAGATATGATCTATCCTGGAGAATGTTCCATGAGCACTTGAGAAAAATGTGTATTCTGTTGTTTTTGGATGGAGTGTCCTATAAATATCAATTAAGTCCACCTTGTTTAATGTATCATTTAAAGCTTGTGTTTCCTTATTTATTTTCATTTTGGATGATCTGTCCATTGGTGAAAGTGGGGTGTTGAAGTCCCCTACTATGAATGTGTTACTGTCGATTTCCCCTTTTATGGCTGCTAGTTTTTGCCTTATGTATTGAGGTGATCCTATGTTGGGTGCATAAATATTTACAATTGTTATATCTTCTTCTTGGATCAATCCCTTAATCATTATGTAGTGTCCTTCTTTGTCTCTTCTGATAGTCCTTATTTTAAAGTCTATTTTGTCTGATATGAGAATTGCTACTCCAGCTTTCTTTTGGTTTCCATTTGCATGGAATATCTTTTTCCATCCCCTTACTTTCAGTCTGTATGTGTCTCTAGGTCTGAAGTGGGTCTCTTGTAGACAGCATATATATGGGTCTTGTTTTTGTATCCATTCAGCCAATCTGTGTCTTTTGGTGGGAGCATTTAGTCCATTTACATTTAAGGTAATTATCGATATGTATGTTCCTATTCCCATTTTCTAAATTGTTTTGGGTTCGTTATTATAGGACTTTTCCTTCTCTTGTGTTTTTGTCTAGAGCAGTTCCTTTAGCATTTGTTGTAAAGCTGGTTTGGTGGTGCTGAACTCTCTCAGCTTTTGCTTGTCTGTAAAGGTTTTAATTTCTCCATCAAATCTGAATGAGATCCTTGCTGGGTAGAGTAATCTTGGTTGCAGGTTTTTCTCCTTCATCACTTTCAGTATGTCCTGCCACTCCCTTCTGGCTTGTAGAGTTTCTGCTGAGAGATCAGCTGTTAACCTTATGGGGATTCCCTTGTGTGTTATTTGTTGTTTTTCCCTTGCTGCTTTTAATATGCTTTCTTTGTATTTAGTTTTTGACAGTTTGATTAATATGTGTCTTGGCGTATTTATCCTTGAATTTATCCTGCATGGGACTCTCTGTGCTTCCTGGACTTGATTAACTATTTCCTTTCCCATATTAGGGAAGTTTTCAACTATAATCTCTTCAAATATTTTCTCAGTCCCTTTCTTTTTCTCTTCTTCTTCTGGAACCCCTATAATTCGAATGTTGGTGCGTTTAATGTTGTCCCAGAGGTCTCTGAGACTGTCCTCAGTTCTTTTCATTCTTTTTTCTTTATTCTGCTCTGCAGTAGTTATTTCCACTATTTTATCTTCCAGGTCACTTATCCGTTCTTCTGCCTCATTTATTCTGCTATTGATCCCATCTAGAGTATTTTTCATTTCATTTATTGTGTTGTTCATCATTGTCTGTTTCATCTTTATTTCTTCTAGGTCCTTGTTAACTGCTTCTTGCATTTTGTCCATTCTATTTCCAAGATTTTGGATCATCTTTACTATCATTATTCTGAACTCTTTTTCAGGTAGACTGCCTATTTCCTCTTCATTTGTTAGGTCTGGTGGGTTTTTATCCTGCTCCTTCATCTGCTGTGTGTTTTTCTGTCTTCTCATTTTGCTTATCTTACTGTGATTGGGTTCACCTTTTTGCAGGCTGCAAGTTCGTAGCTCCCGTTGTTTTTGATGTCTGTCTCCAGTGGCTAAGGTTGGTTCAGTGCGTTGTGTAGGCTTCCTGGTGGAGGGGACTAGTGGCTGTGTTGTGGTGTATGAGGCTAGATCTTGTCTCTCTAGTGGGCAGGTCCACGTCTGGTGGTGTGTTTTGGGGTGTCTGTGGACTTATTATGATTTTAGGCAGCCTCTCTGCTAGTGGGTGGGGTTGTGTTCCTGTTTTGCTATATGGTTGGCATAGGTTGTCCAGCACTGTAGCTTGCTGGTCGTTGAGCGAAGCTGGGTGCTGGTGTTGAGATGGAGATCTCTGGGAGATTTTCGCCGTTTGATATTATGTGGGGCTGGGAGGTCTCTTCTTGACGAGTGTTCTGAAGTTGGCTCTCCCACCTCAGAGGCAGAGTCCTGACTCCTGGCTGGAGCAGCAAGAGCCTTTCATCCACTCGGCTCAGAATAAAAGGGAGAGAAAGTAGAGAGAATTAGTATAAGTAGGAGGAAATAGGAAAGAAAGAAAGAAAGAAAGAAAGAGAGGAGGGAAGGAAGGAAGGAGGGAAGGAAGAAAGAAAGAAAGAAGAAAAGAAAGGAAGAAGGCAAGAAGGAAAGAAAGGAGGGAGGGAGGGAGGAGGGAAGGAAGGAAGGAATGAGGGAAGGAAGGAAAAAATACAGAAAGAAAGAAGATACAGTAAAATAAAATAAAGTATAATAAAGTTATTGAATTAAAAAAATAATTATTTAGAGGAAAAAAAAAAGGGAAGGATAGAACCTTAGGACAAATGGTGGAAGCAAAGTTATAGAGACAAAATCTTACATAGAAGCATACACATATACCCTCACAAAAAGAGGTAAAGTGGAAAAAATCATAAAACTTGCTCTCCAAGTCCACCTCCTCAATTTGGGACGATTCGTTGTCTCAAAAAGGGAAGGAAGGAAGGAAAGATAGAAAGAAGGTAAAGTATAACAGAGTTCTTTAAATTAAAATTAATTATTAAGAAAAAAATTAAAAAAAAAAATGGTCGGATAGAACGCTGGGACAAATGGTGGAAGCAAACCTATACAGACAAGATCTCACACAGAAGCATACACATACACATTCACAAAAAGAGGAAAAGGGGAAAAAATCATAGATCTTGCTCTAGAAGTCCGCCTCCTCAATTTGGGATGATTCGCTGTCTATTCATGTATTCCACAGAGGCAGGGTACATCAAATTGATTGTGTAGCTTTAATCCGCTGTTTCTGAGGCTGCTGGGAGAGATTTCCCTTTTTCTTCTTTGTTCTCACAGCTCACAGGGGCTCAGCTTTCGACTTGGCCCTGCCTCTGCGTGTAGGTCGCTGGAGGGCGTCTGCTTTTTGCTCAGACAGGACGGCGTTAAAGGAGCCGCTGACTCGGGGGCTCTGGCGCTCTCAGGCCGGGGGCAGGGAGGGGCACGGAGTGCGGAGCGGTCCTGCGGCGGCAGAAGTCGGCGTGACGTTGCCCCAGCCTGAGGCCCGCCGTGTGTTCTCCCTGAGAAATTGTCCCTGGATCCCGGGAACCTGGCAGTGGCGGGCTGCACAGGCTCCCCGGAAGAGGGGTGGGGGCAGTGACCTGTGCT
>NW_006795060.1:537266-539917 GCF_000442215.2 Lipotes vexillifer
ATGGTTGTTAGTATTTGCCTTATGTATTGAGGTGCTCCTATGTTGGGGGCATAAGTATTTACAATTGTTATATCTTCTTCTTGGATCGATCCCTTAATCATTATGTAGTGTCCTTCTTTGTCTCTTCTGATAGTCCTTATTTTAAAGTCTATTTTGTCTGATATGAGAATTGCTACTCCAGCTTTCTTTTGGTTTCCATTTGCATGGAATATCTTTTTCCATCCCCTTACTTTCAGTCTGTATGTGTCTCTAGGTCTGAAGTGGGTCTCTTGTAGACAGCATATATATGGGTCTTGTTTTTGTATCCATTCAGCCAATCTGTGTCTTTTGGTGGGAGCATTTAGTCCATTTACATTTAAGGTAATTATCGATATGTATGTTCCTATTCCCATTTTCTAAATTGTTTTGGGTTCGTTATTATAGGACTTTTCCTTCTCTTGTGTTTTTGTCTAGAGCAGTTCCTTTAGCATTTGTTGTAAAGCTGGTTTGGTGGTGCTGAACTCTCTCAGCTTTTGCTTGTCTGTAAAGGTTTTAATTTCTCCATCAAATCTGAATGAGATCCTTGCTGGGTAGAGTAATCTTGGTTGCAGGTTTTTCTCCTTCATCACTTTCAGTATGTCCTGCCACTCCCTTCTGGCTTGTAGAGTTTCTGCTGAGAGATCAGCTGTTAACCTTATGGGGATTCCCTTGTGTGTTATTTGTTGTTTTTCCCTTGCTGCTTTTAATATGCTTTCTTTGTATTTAGTTTTTGACAGTTTGATTAATATGTGTCTTGGCGTATTTCTCCTTGAATTTATCCTGTATGGGACTCTCTGTGCTTCCTGGACTTGATTAACTATTTCCTTTCCCATATTAGGGAAGTTTTCAACTATAATCTCTTCAAATATTTTCTCAGTCCCTTTCTTTTTCTCTTCTTCTTCTGGAACCCCTATAATTCGAATGTTGGTGCGTTTAATGTTGTCCCAGAGGTCTCTGAGACTGTCCTCAGTTCTTTTCATTCTTTTTTCTTTATTCTGCTCTGCAGTAGTTATTTCCACTATTTTATCTTCCAGGTCACTTATCCGTTCTTCTGCCTCATTTATTCTGCTATTGATCCCATCTAGAGTATTTTTCATTTCATTTATTGTGTTGTTCATCATTGTCTGTTTCATCTTTATTTCTTCTAGGTCCTTGTTAACTGCTTCTTGCATTTTGTCCATTCTATTTCCAAGATTTTGGATCATCTTTACTATCATTATTCTGAACTCTTTTTCAGGTAGACTGCCTATTTCCTCTTCATTTGTTAGGTCTGGTGGGTTTTTATCCTGCTCCTTCATCTGCTGTGTGTTTTTCTGTCTTCTCATTTTGCTTATCTTACTGTGATTGGGTTCACCTTTTTGCAGGCTGTAAGTTCGTAGCTCCTGTTGTTTTAGATGTCTGTCTCCAGTGGCTAAGGTTGGTTCAGTGGGTTGTGTAGGCTTCCTGGTGGAGGGGACTAGTGCCTGTGTTGTGGTGTATGAGGCTAGATCTTGTCTCTCTAGTGGGCAGGTCCACGTCTGGTGGTGTGTGTTGGGGTGTCTGTGGACTTATTATGATTTTAGGCAGCCTTTCTGCTAGTGGGTGGGGTTGTGTTCCTGTCTTTCTATTTGGTTGGCATAGGTTGTCCAGCAGTGTAGCTTGCTGGTCGTTGAGTGAAGCTGGGTGCTGGTGTTTAGATGAAGGTCTCTGGGAGATTTTCGCCGTTTGATATTATGTGGGGCTGGGAGGTCTCTTGTTGACCAGTGTCCTGAAGTTGGCTCTCCCACCTCAGAGGCAGAGTCCTGACTCCTGGCTGGAGCAGCAAGAGCCTTTCATCCACACGGCTCAGATTAAAACGGAGAGAAAGTAGAGAGAAGGAAGGAAGGAAGGAAGGAATGAAGGAAGGAAGGAAGAAAGGAAGGAAGGAAGGAAGAAAGGAGGTAGGAAGCAAGGAAGGAGGGAAGGAAGGAAAAAAAGAAAGAAGATACAGTAAAATAAAATAAAGTATAATAAAGTTATTGAATTAAAAAATAATTATTTAGAGGAAAAAAAAGGGACAGATAGAACCTTAGTACAAATGGTGGAAGCAAAGCTATACAGACAAAATCTTACACAGAAGCATACACATATACCCTCACAAAAAGAGGAAAAGGGGAAAAAATCATAGATCTTGCTCTAGAAGTCCGCCTCCTCAATTTGGGATGATTCGCTGTCTATTCATGTATTCCACAGATGTAGGGTACATCAAGTTGATTGTGGAGCTTTAATGCGCTGTTTCTGAGGCTGCGGGGAGAGATTTCCCTTTCTCTTCTTTGTTCTCACAGCTCACAGGGGCTGAGCTTTGGATTTGGCCCTGCCTCTGCGTGTAGGTCGCTGGAGGGCGTCTGTTTCTTGGTCAGACAGGACGGGGTTAAAGGAGCTGCTGACTCGGGGGCTCTGGCGCTCTCAGGCCGAGGGGAGGGAGGGGTACTGAGTGCGGGGTGGGCCTGCGGCGGCAGAGGCCAGCGTGACGTTGCACCAGCCTGAGGCGCGCCGTGCGTTCTCCCGGGGAAGTTGTCCCTGGATCCTGGGAACCTGGAAGTGGCGGGCTGCACAGGCTCCCCGGAAGAGGTGTGTGGATAGCGAAGTGTGCTCGCACACAGAACCCTTGGTGG
>NW_006795060.1:540355-550976 GCF_000442215.2 Lipotes vexillifer
GCTCGCAGCCCCGCCCGCCCCGGCGGGCGAGCACACAAGCCTCTGGGGCTGGTGAGTGCCGGTCGGCACCGATCCTCTGTGCGGGAATCTCTCCGCTTTGCCTCCGCGCCCCTGTGGCTGCGCTCTCCTCCGCGGCTCCGAAGCTCCCCGCTCCGCCTCCCGCAATCTCTGCCCGCGAAGGGGCTCCTAGTGTGTGGAGACCTTTCCTCCTTCACAGCTCCCTCCCACTGGTGCAGATGCCGTCCCTATTCTTTTGTCTTTGTTTTTTTATTTTTTTTCTTTTGCCCTACTCAGGTACGTGGGGAGTTTCTTGCCTTTTGGGAGGTCTGAGGTCTTCTGCCAGCATTCAGTAGGTGTTCTGTAGGAGTTGTTCCACATGTAGATGTATTTCTGGTGTATCTGTGGGGAGGAAGGTGATCTCCGCATCTTACTTCTCCGCCATCTTCCCCTGATCCAGGTTAAGTTTTTAATAGGTGTTTCATTTCTGTGACAGAGTCCATCCTTCCTATGGCTATTGCCACAAAGCTTACTTATCATATATTTCAACATAGTGAAAGTAAGATTTTTTTTTTTTTTTTTTTGCGGTACGCAGGCCTCTCACTGTTGTGGCCTCTCCCGTTGCAGAGCACAGGCTCTGGACGCGCAGGCTCAGCGGCCATGGCTCACGGGCGTAGCTGCTCCGCGGCATGTGGGATCTTCCCGGACCGGGGCATGAACCCGTGTCCCCTGCATCGGCAGGTGGACTCTCAACCACTGTGCCACCAGGGAAGCCCTTAATAGATTTTTATTGTACTAAATATAGACTGTATACATGAAAATTTTGCAATAAATTGAGTAGTGGATAAAAATAATATGCCTCTTGATTTAGGGGGACAGTATATTTTCTGTTAATAATATTACGTTGTGTGTTAATTTGTATTTGTTGATTCTCAGTGAAGAAAAATTATAGAAACTTGACTGGTTGTGATTATAATTTGCTTCTAAATTCTAAATGCTTTTATTATACGAAGGAAAGCATTTTTTTTAAAAATTTTCTTCCATGAACCTCAGCATGTATATATAAAGAACATTTTTATTTTCTTAAAAATTAATGAAAAGGGCTTCCCTGGTGGCGCAGTGGTTGAGAGTCCGCCTGCCAATGCAGGCGGACACGGGTTCGTGCCCCGGTCCGGGAAGATTCCACATGCCGCGGAGCGGCTAGGCCCATGGGCCATGGGCGCTGAGCCTGTGCGTGTGGAGCCTGTGCTCTGCAACGGGAGAGGCCACAACAGTGAGAGGCGTGTGTACTGCAAAAAAAATAAATAAATAAAAAATAAAAAAAATTTCTCTAGGTCATTAGAACTTACTGTGACACATATCTGAAATGATTTGGTTACTTTAGAAAATACTATATAATGAGAATGCAATATTGTTGATTTAAAATAAATTCAGTCCAAAAGGAGTGTGCTAATATGACCAGTTTTGAAAGAAAATTCTTATACTGTGATTACTGTTAAAAAGTGAAAATATTCTTGTCTTTAAGCCATTTTATATAATCTGAGAATGTGTGAAGAATTGTTTTATGATGTTACTAAAACTTGTATTGATTTTATTATAATCAGTTTGGGCAGAATTCTAGAAAATGGAATAAGCATTTGGATTATTTATTTCTAGATTTCATATATTTACAAAATGTGAAAATATATTTACATACATATTTTTAGGTAGCAGAAATGATCACTGATAGTAACTATGTTTAGGTTATCTTTGAGTGAAGCATGGCTAATGGGATATATAGTGATTGATTATGTAGTGTTTATGTTACTTCTAACCAATCTCATTGTTTGTTATATCTGTATACACGTTTTTCATCAAGTCTGTGTCTATGTAAACAAACATGGAAGCTCTGGCCCTCACCTGGATCAGAAGAAAATCCAGCAGCTGCCCGATCACTTTGGCCCAGGCCCTGTCAATGTGGTGCTCCGGCGGACAGTGCAGGCCTGTGTGGATTGTGCCATTCAAAGTAAGACTGTTTTTGGATTCCTTAAGCCAGATGATCGTGGAGGAGAAGTGATAACCGGTATGCCCATCTAATCCTTTATGAGCTTTTATTCCCTAATTTGTTTTTAGGTTTTAAGAAGGCAAGGATTTTATAATACATACATTATTTTATAAATTTATATTCTGTTAACTATAATATTTGAATATTATATTAATGTAATAAAACATGTATAATAATTATATGTTTATAGACTTTAACCCTGGTTTGGAAAGTTTAACTTTCAAAATAGACAAATAATGTCAGAGTAATACTGTATATTGTGGTAAGAGGTACAGATTTTTCCTTTTACCTGCTATATTAAGCTCACTATAGATAAAGTGAGCTTAATATATTTTAATTTTTTTAGAAAACAGACTAATCTGTAAGAATCTCTAAATAAAAAATGCGATTCAAGAAGTGAGTAAGAGGTAAGATACACATGGCTTTCATGATTGTATGATCAGATACTGCATTTGTACCCATGGAATGTTTGGAAGAGCAGAAACTATTGTACATCAGTGGGTTTCTGTTGTTGTTTACTTTATGAATATTTTTAAATGAGAATGCTTTTATTCAGACTATTGTGTTTGAATGAGAGGAACTTTTATAATTTCAGATTATTCCTTTATAAATTACAAAAACCACACGTTAGATTTATAATACATTTCCTAAATTGATGACTTTGATTTTTGTTGATGTAGTTCTCATCTTGCTGTGATGTAACTCTGACATCTTTTCTTCCCTATAATAGCCTCCTTTGATGGGGAAACTCATTCCATCCAGCTCCCTCCAGTGAACAGTGCATCGTTTGCTCTTCGCTTTCTTGAGAAATTGTGCCACAGCCTGCAGTGTGATAACCTTTTGAGTAGCCAGCCTTTTAGCTCTTATAGAGGTAATGGTCATAGTCCTGAAGAGCATGATCAAAATAAATCAGGTAAGAGAAAATGTAACATTTTATACTGTGCTTCTATTTTATATTAGATTCTACATTAACTTGAGAATCTTACATAATTCAGTTTTTCCTGTGTCTTCCTCAGAGTAAACCTTTTAGCCACAGTGAAGTAATTAGACATGTATAATATATGGTTTTTGTTCATTCAAAGTGGAAAAGTAATTTCTTATTGTATTCATAATTAACTTGAGAATCAAAACCTGAAAGTTGTATCATTGTGGGGTCTTTTTGTTTTTTAAAATTTATTTATTTATTTTTGGCGGCGTTGGATCTTCGTTGCTGCGCATGGGCTTTCTCTAGTTGTGGGGAGCGGGGGCTACTCTTCGTTGTGGTGCGCGGGCTTCTCACTGCGGTGGCTTCTCTTGTTGCGGAGCACGGGCTCTAGACATGCCGGCTTCAGTAGTTGTGGCTTAAGGGCTCCAGAGCGCAGGCTCAGTAGTTGTGGTGCACGGGCTTAGTTTCTCCGTGGCATGTGGGATCTTCCCGGACCAGGACTCGAGCCCGTGTCCCGTGCGTTGGCAGGCGGATTCTTAACCACTGCGCCACCAGGGGAGCCCCCCCAGTCCTATTTTAAGTACTGTCTGTATGGTATATTTTTTCCCATCCTTGTACTTTCAACCTATTTGTGTGTTTGAATTTAAAGTGTAGTAAGTTTGTAATACAACTTTAAAAAGAAAATCCATTCTGCCAATCTGATTTTTTACTGGAGTGTTTATTTCATGTACATTTAATTTAATTACTGATAAGGTAGGATTTACATCTACCATTCTGTATGTCTCTCTTTTTTTGGGGGGGGGTAGTCTTTTCCTCCATTACTGCCTTCTTTTGTTTTAAGTAGATGTTTTCTTGTGTACCATTTTATTTTCCTTGTTCTTTTTACTATTTTTTTGAGTTATTTTCTTAGTTAGTTGCCTTGGGGATTACAATTAACATCTTAATTTAAAACAATATAGTTTGGATTAATACCAACTTAATTTTAATATTATGCCAAAACTTTGCTCCAGCATAGCTTTTTTTTCTGCCCACTTCTTTGTGCTCTTATTGTCATACAAATTATATTTTATACATTATAAGCTCCCAAATACAGTTTTATAATTATTGCTTTTTTAAAAAAAGAAATTTATTTATTTATTATTTTGGCTGCGTCAGGTCTTCGTGGCTGCGTGTGGGCTTTCTCTAGTTGTGGCGAGTGGGGGCTACTCTTAGTTGTGGTGCATGGGCTTCTCATTGCAGTGGCTTCTCTTGTTGCGGAGCACGGGCTCTAGGCGCATGGGCTTCAGTAGTTGTGGCTTGTGGGCTCTAGAGCACAGGCTCAGTAGTTGTGCCTTGCGGGCTCTGGAGCACAGGCTCAGTAGTTGTGGCACACGGGCTTAGCTGCTCCGTGGCATGTGGGATCTTCCTGAACCAGGGCTTGAACATGTGTCCCCTGCATTGGCAGGTGGATTCTTAACCACTGCGCCACCAGGGAAGTCCTATAATTATTGCTTTATGTAGTTGTCTTTTAAATGAGAAAGGAGAAGAAAAGAGTTATAAACACAAATATATTTACTGGTACTGTTTTTTTTTTTTAATGTGGATTTAAGTTATTCTTTATTTTCATTTCAACTTGAAGGAGTCTCTAGTATCTCTTATAGGGTAGCTCTCTACAAGTGAGGAATTCTCTGTTTTTCTTTATGGAGAATTTCCTATTTTCTCCTTCAGTTTTTAAAGTTTAGTTTTGCTAGATATAGAATTCTTGGTTGACCGTCTTTTTGTTTCAGTGCTTTGAATATGGCATCCCACTTCCTTCTAGCCTCTGTAGTTTCTGATGAGAAGTCAGTTGCTAATCTTATTGAGGATCCTTTGTATGTGATGATTTGCTTTTCTCTTGCTGATTTCAAGATTCTCTTTGTCTTTTGCTTTTGGTGGTTTGACTGTTTTTTCTAGGTGTGGATATCTTTGCATTTATCATAATTGGAGATTCTTGTGCTTTTTGGATTATGCAGATTAATGTTTTGCATTAAAGCTGGGAAGCTTTTAGACATTATTTCTTCAAATAGTCTTTTTGCTCCTTACTCTCTCTGTCCTCTCCTTCCAGGACTCTCCCATTATGTTTATTGTGGCATGCTTGATGGTGTCCCACAGGTCTCTGAAGTCTGTTCATTTTCTCTCTCTCTCTTTTTTTTTTCTGTTCCTCAGACTATATAATCTCAATTGACCTCTTAAAAAATTTGGTGATTCTTTCTTCTGCTAATTCACATCTGCTGTTGAGCCCCTCTAGGGTTTTGTTTTGTTTTTTAAATTTCATTTATTAATACTTTTCAAGTCCTGAATTTCTGTTTGGTTCTTTTTATAATTTTTATCGCTTTATCGATAGTGTGAGACATTGTTCTTATACTTTCCTTTAGTTCTTTAGACATGATTTTTTTTAAGTTCTTTAAACATATATAAAATAACTGAATTGATATCTTTGCTTAGTAAGTCCAGTGTCTGGGCTTCCTCAGAGGCAGTTTCTGTTGACTTTTTTCCCCCTGTGTATGGGTCATACTTTCCTCTTCCTTGCATGTCTCCTAATTTTTTAATTGAAATTTAAAAGTAATATAATGCAGCAACTCTGAAAATTAGGTTCCCTCCCCCTTCCTAGGCTCTGTTGTTGTTGCTGGTGCTGTTTGGATTTTTAGTGACTCTCCTGGACTAATTTAATGACTTTTGCGGGTCTAATTTTGTTATATGTGGCTACTGAAGTCTGTTCACTTAGCTTAGTGGTCAGCTAATGATTGAACAGGGATTTTCTTAAGTGCCTGGGACCAGTATGTCTCCCAGCCTTTGCCAAGGGGTTCTTAGTGTGTGTTGGGACTTACCTTGAACATTCCAGGAGGCAGTTTACAAATCTGCTTTGTGCAGAGCTTCAAGGTCAGCAAAAAATGAAAGATTAGGGCCTTCTAAAGTCTTCCTGAGCATTCATACAACCATGTACATACATATGGCCTTCTAGATTCCCAGGAATATCTCAGTGCTTCTCAGAGTCCCCTAATGGACATCTCATTCTCCAGTTTTTCCTTTTAAGCTTCTTGGTCAGCTTCTTGTCAGCCCCAACTGGTAATACTATCTCTGGAAGCTGCAGTGTTAAACAATTGCCATTGTTGTGGGTTTTTTGGTTTGGTTTTGGTTTGGTTTTTGACCAGTGCTTTGGATAGGGCTGTTCACACAGAGCAGGCTCTGATTTAGGTCAAATAAAACAAGCCCAGAGATCAGAGGTTTTCAGTGAGCTGCAAGATTGATCAAATAGTGACACTTCTCTGTGGGTGGAGCTTTTGGAGAGTTCCAAATCCTTTGTGCCCCCTTCAGTGCTAGACTGGCTGCTGGCTTTCACAGCTACTGTAGTTGCGAAGCTGTTGGTTTGCAAGGCTGCTGCAAAACTGGGGTGAATGGGATTATATTAGGGAAGGTAAAATGCCACAGAATTTGTTGTTCTTTCTGAGATTCAGCCATTTTTCTTGAATAAATGCTTTTTGGGTTGTTGTAATCCTTTAGTTAACGTCCAGAATTTTGAAAAAGTTAATTTTGCCAGCGTTGTCATTATTTTTATGAAGGAGTGGATTTTCTGAAGTCCTTAATCAGTCATCCTGGAAGTGTTTCTCTATGATGACTTCTGAAGTACTTTGTAAATTACCTGGCCTTTTCTAGTTATCTCTGCAGGAACAGTTTCATGCCTGAGCTCACTACGATACCCAGAAGCAGAAGTCAAGAATCAGTTTTATGTTTGTATCAACCCCAGATAGTAGACCATATACCAGCTTCATAAACTTTTCATAAAGAATGTATTATAATATTACAAGTAAAAGATAAGTAAAGACTTTTTCTGATCTTCCTATGATTCTGAGGTAAATATCTATAGAAAACTATAGAAACTGTATATTTTAGTACTCCAATTTTCTGTATCATTAAATGGGTATGAAAAAAGTCAATTATTTCTCTTCTTAGAATTTAACTGTCCTAATTGTAGAAATATCTCTCATTCACTGAAGTATGTTTTGCCTGTTAGTTTTGTAGTTGATGATTAAAAATAAAATCAAGTGGTGAGAGCTCTCTTAGACTCATTAGTAATCAGTCAGTAACTGGATGGCTGAAGATTGCTCATCAGACGAGTTTGAGAGGCATGCCTGGCCCCCAGCCATTTTGAACTAGATCAAGTTTGACTTTGGTACTTTCTCATTGCAGTCTTTCTTCTCTCTGGAGGTCTGTTATCCTACTTTATAGATTTCTATTGCACTTTATTTTTCCTTTTAGTTGGAGATTAAATCAAAATATTGATCGATAATGTAGTGTAATGTAGTCTAATGTAGTGTAATAGTGTAATTAATAAATTGAAATGTCTTTATTTTCAGGATTATGCCTTAAAGTGTGGTCCTTTAGGAAGAAATGCATTTGGTTGAATGATAAGTAACCAGTAGAATTGTTGTAAGGGTACCTCTAGGCCAGGATTGTTGCCTATAAAATGGAGTGTTCATTGTACCCTATCTTCTCTTTAACTTCTCTGAATTCTTAACTTTTCTTGCTCATGGGAGCAATTTTCCCGGGTCTTTTTAGACACATTACAATTGGTTGCCTCACTGTTGGCCTGAGAGAGTTAGAAAGATGTGATGACCCTAGAATAAATGAAGCCTAGACATAGTGCCTTTAACCCTTGAATATAATATCACTGAAATATTTAATAGGATGAAATGAACACATCTTGTTCATAAATAATTGATAAATTATTGATGAAGTTATAGTAGGCAAATGATTTAGAAACAAAAGTGTTTTATGCTGATGATATGAAAATGCTTGAGTATATTAATTAGTTATAACAGGTATTTCTTTTTTTGAAAACAGTAAAAGAAGATACAACAGAAAAGAAAAGCACCAAACGACCTTCTCAGGAACCTCTGCCTTATGTTGCTCCTCTCTCTCCTAAGCTCCCCAAAACAAAATTGCATGCCTCTGAAGGTAAAGAGTATTTACATGTTGCAAGATGGGGGAGAAAAGTCACTCTTCTATCACTTATATGCTCTTGAGTGTTGATGCTGGAAGCAGGGGAGTATATTCCCCAAAATCAGTTTGGCAGTTAGGCTACTACTTTGGCAGCTTTGTTGAGCGCTTCATTCCCTTCAGAAGTGCACAGTTGTCATTTCTCCTCAGATTAAAGAAAAACAGTTATAGCCATATTTTCCATTCAGCTTTGTATTGCTAAAAGCTGATAGAAAGAGGAATAGAAAAATCTAGTACATTTCTCCAGTGAAAGTTTTAAGTGCCCAAGGAGTAAGCAAATGTTAGAAACCAACTCTGTGATCATATTGTAACAAAGAGTTGTGAAGAACTGCATTCCTAAAAATAAACGCTTTAGTGAGATGTTCATAGTCTTGGTGGCAAGACTGGCAAGGGTTAGTTGCCATGAGAAAAATAGGTGATATCATTAGAATCAATTTGGGTTTCAGGACAGTGTCCATTACTATAAACACCAAGAAGGGGATGGCCATGTGCTTTGTGTTAGAGGTTTGTGGTTCAGTATAGCATGGCTTAAGTGAACTGTTGTTGGCAGTTAGGGGATTTTTGACCTTTTAATAGTATTCGAGCTGTAAGTCTGTTGAAGATAATTGCCTTTATCTTTTTTCTTATTGCCTTTGTCTTTTTTTTTCTTGAAGAAGAAGTATTATCTTCTGAGGGAAATGGCATGCCCAAAGGGGAAATGCTTTCTGAAGAGTCCAAAAACTCACCACTAAATCCAGCAAGTTCTTTGAATCCTGCCAGCACAAGTCCTATAAGCACTCATACTCCAGTCTTCAGTAGTGTTTCTCAAAGTGTGCCATGCACCTCGAGTTCAGCACTGGTGGGGACCGAATCACCTCCCAAGAGCAGTCACCATGAAGTTACATTCCAGATGCAGAGGAAAAGTGAAGGTATATTCAAAAACAGTGATTCTCAGCCAGTGTGTTTGTCTTTCCCCTTAAGGTTTCCATGCCCCACAACATCCCCTGAGAGTTTATCGCATTGGAGAAAGTGCCAAAAGTGAGGAGGTCGAGTCCTCCCCTTCACATCATTTTCAGGGCCAAGCTGCTACGCATGCTCTAATCCTCATGGCATTACAGAACTATTTCTGGGAATCTGGATCACCAACCATGTTTCTGATGGAGACTTCTCCAAAAGTTTAGTGCTTTTCTATCCATTGTAATTTATCATTTCCTTGGGTACTGCCTGGACTCACAACCCTCACATGACTCTGAGGCCTGGAAGGATGCACTCCCTCTTCTTTCTGACGTACTCTCTTCCTTGTCCCTACTGAGACCTTTCCTGGCCCCAGCCTGTGTGTGGTTCCCAGATCTAGGCTCTGGCATTCTGTTGCTGCAGGCGTTTCCCCATTTTCCACACTCCCAGTCATTCCCTCAGACCCCGCAGGAGAACATGATATGTATAAACAGGACAGCATCCTACTCTTCATTTGGAAAGAGCCAGAGCAGCCTTCCATGTGCAAAGATAGCTACTGTCCTGTACCCTTTTAAGGGTTAAGGGTGCTGTGGTGAGAGGAATAAGTGTTTTGTCTTTTGTCACTAGATAGGCATCTAGGCAAGGCTGAGGAGTAAAGGAAGTAGGAATCAGCTAACTCCCCTGCCTTTCATAATGGATATTATCTATGGGCAACTGCACTGTACACATGCTGTGATACATTTAATATCGTCACCCCCATCTCCTACTCCGTGTAGATTGTCTCTGGTTTTGGAGTGATTTTTGTAGAGAGACTGAAGATAGATGTTCATTTTATAAAGGGGTAGTGTACCCTGAATTTTTAGATATTTTCACAATATATGAGTTCATGAAGACAGGCCTTCTGATCTCCTAGTGTATATACGACAGAGCCATTAAGGAGAAGAGCATGACTGGACTTTGATTATTTTTCACATAATTATTTATTTCATGTAATTATTTGAATAACACTAATATAATGTTCATAACTTTCTCTGATTATTTTGAAGATGTGGGCCCAGTTAAATTATTTTCCATGATAGATTAGAAATATATGAGCTCACAGTTGTTTTATTTTTATTTTTTTAATTTTTTATTTTTTAAAAATTTTAAATAAATTTATTTATTTTATTCATTTTATTTTTAGCTGTGTTGGGTCTTTGTTGCTGCATGCGGGCTTTCTCTGCTTGTGGCGAGCGGGGGCTACTCTTTGTTGCAGTGTGCGGGCTTCTCTTTGCCGTGGCTTCTCTTGTGGAGCATGGGCTCTAGGCATGTAAGCTCAGTAGTTGTGGCTTGCGGGCTCTAGAGCGCAGGCTCAGTAGTTGTGGTGCAAGGGCTTAGTTGCTCCGGGGCATGTGGGATCTTCCTGGACCAGGGTTCAAACCCATGTCCCCTGCATTGACAGGCGGATTCTTAACCACTGCGCCACCAGGGAAGCCCCTATTTTATTTTTAATATAAAATTATAATTTTATACCAGAAATCATATCTTTACATATAGTTTATTTGTAGTAATCCGTAAAAGTGGTTATATGTTATTCAAAACATAACTGTACCAGATTCTGATGACAGAAACCAAAAATCCTACACAGATATAATTTAGAGGTATGGTTAGCCTTGCCAGTAATTTTTTTTTTTTTTTTTTTTTTTTTTTTTTTTTTTTTTTTTTTT
>NW_006795060.1:550999-595552 GCF_000442215.2 Lipotes vexillifer
TTTTTTTTGCGGTACACGGGCCTTTCACTGTTGTGGCCTCTCCCGTTGCAGAGCACAGGCTCCGGACGCACAGGCTTAGCGGCCATGGCTCATGGGGCCTAGCCGCTCCGCGGCATGTGGGATCTTCCCGGACCGGGGTACGAACTCGTGTCCCCTGCATCGGCAGGTGGACTGTCAACCACTGTGCTACCAGGGAAGCCCCACCAGTAATTTTTTAAGTATTAAAATTGAGTCTGTTTTGAGTTAAAGGAGAAGACTTTTCTGTCTGGATTGTTAGAATGCCTTAGGCATGGCATGGTCTATACCATCATCGTTTTTACTTGGGTTGATACAGCCCAGCAGCATTTCTTGGTAGACCAACATTTTTATCTCTGACAAGTAGAAAGTAGGATAGATTTTACTAAAGAGTTTTTATTTCATATCAAAGTTACGCTGTTTAAAAAGAAAATATTAAATAAGATTTACCATTGTGAGTTCTTTTATCTTCTGTTTTTCTTTGCCCTTTCCCTGGGTGAATACTCAAAATACCCATAAAATGGCCGGAGCCCAGAGGATAGGAAAGAAAAGGTGCACTTCTGGCTAATTCACACATACAAAAATATTAAATTTGTATTGACGGTCCTTGTTTAGAGAAACAAATCCTCCTAGCAAATTACAAAACCCACTTCTCTTATCACACACTAACTTTAGAGAGTCAAGCACTCTGGTTGAGTAAATGAATGCCTGTCTGGACACAAAGAAATTTCAGTACAACGTAGTGAACGGCACAGCTATAACTTTTTGAGGTATGAGCACTTAAATTGTTTCATGTCTTAGTTACTTCTTTTTTAAACATATAAACCTTCAACCAAAATATCTATTACTATGCAGTGAAACTTGAAAGAGGCATTCAGTATAATGTTAAAGTTACTTCTGACCTAGCTAAGCACAAAATAGTCTTGTTTTCTTCAAAATTCAGATAAGCATGTAAGGCTTGAGAAACAGGAATTTAAAGAATAAAGTGATGCTAAAAACCATCCATATTGAATACGTTAAAGTGAATAAATTTAAGCAATTATCAAACTGTAAATTCTGGGGATTTCCACTGCAATTAGCTAGTAAAATAAACCTAATCTGGAGATAAGAGGAGAAAGATTGAGAGAAATTCTTTGAAATATTTAAAGTAAGAAAGCAATAAGTTAGCTTAGATTAGCCTAATTTAACCCAAGTAACAGATCTTTTGCTGTATTTTCCTGTGGCCAAAGTGGCCTCGGATTGCTCAGTCTCTTTTATGATCTTTGGAACTGTAAGGTGTCTTCCGAAGCAGCTTTTGTTGTTTGGGGGAGGTCAGGTGGGACATTCTTGAGTAGCCATCCTCAGGTCATCTTTGTCTAGGCTTTCCCTGGATTTTACCTTGGAGTCCTGGGTCCATGCCGGGGTACTTCACACAAGGTTCCAGGAATGAGACAATTACTCCCTACCTAACATCTCTTCTTTCAGGATAATGATCAGGTCAAGTATGATTTGTCTTTTTTCCCCCCATTGAAGCTCCAAGTTATATAGCTGTACCTGACCCCAGTGTCCTGAAACAAGGCTTCTCTAAGGACCCTTCAACCTGGTCTGTGGATGAAGTGATACAGTTTATGAAACATAGAGATCCTCAGATATCAGGCCCCCTCGTCGACCTCTTCATGCAACATGTAATGTATCTTTTGATCCGGTTTTCCTGCCGTAATGACTTTGAATGACCTCTGTGCAGGCCCTTCAGTTGGATACTGATTAGTGTGGATGGTGGGGGAACCCTATCAACTGATTATTCCATATGCGAGAAAGTTTACTTTGCCCAAAGTTAAAGCCTTAAAGGGTGGAGGCTGGATCTGTGCTTTAAATGGGTACCCGGGTACCTAAAATACTACAAGTCTTCAAGTTCTCAAGAGAAGATGATTCGGCATGGCCACTCTCAGGTTTCTTCTCCTTTCTAACAACAGCTACAAGGATCCTCCTCCCCACCTGCTCCCTGCTCGGCCCCAGGACCGTGAGTAGGAGGGGTGACCACAGCTGTGACAGGGTGTCCTCCTTGTTATGATGCCTGATGAATCCAGTAACTGTAAAAGATTAAGTGCAGCTTTATTTTAAATAGGAACTCATGAAAACCAAATAATATGCTTCCACGACATAAATTGCTTAATTAAGGAAATAAAGAATTTTAGGAGGATGCCTTGTGTCTGTTAAATAATGTTTATAGTCTTTTCTAACAAATCAAATTCATGACCAAATATCTATGTATCCTTTTTGACATTGTAAGAAAATCAGTAATAAGTTTTCGTATCTAATTAGCTTCACACAACTAACTGAATAGCTTTCAACATAATGACAACACTGTATAGCACATTTACAGTTTGCGTTAATGCTGATATACTCATATTCCCAGCCTTTCTAAGAAAGTTAATGACTGTCTGAAATTCATTTCTGCAGTTCACAGTTTTCTACCCTTTGTCATAAATACATGGTATTTTATTCAACATATAGAATTTAAAATCAGAGTTTCATGCTAAGGCCATTTTTCAAAGATACTGGGTTAAATGTCCTTTTTCTTAAAATTTGAAGTGAATTTAGAAATTTTCAAATGATGCTTCACATATAAGTTATATTTTTAATAGTTTTCAGGAAATAAATGCATATTCAGAGAATATATATTGAGAATGTACAGCTGCTCCCTGTTTTACATGTTCTTATATGTACGTAACGTGACAAAACATGAAATCAGTATTAGTAATTATAATTTCTTTCTCTCTGTAGGAGATTGATGGGAAGGCTCTGCTACTACTCAAAAGTGATGTGATGATGAAGTATATGGGGCTGAAGTTGGGGCCAGCCTTAAAGTTATGTTATTATATTGAAAAACTTAAAGAAGGAAAATATAATTGAAAAAAATGTGTAAGTTTAGATTAGACATAATTTTCAATCGTCTTGATAACTTTTTAATTTAAAAGTATTTTTATTCTCGTAGCAGTTTTTGTTTTGTAGACAGTTCCTCTAAAACTACGTTATATCCAGAATTGCAGAACTACATTACAAGTCCAGTCTACTTCTTTAAAACACATTAGCATGTTAGTATTAGCATATTCAACTTGGCAGTCCTTTATGTCTTTATTATTTTACACTTTACAGTTTATTATTTAATTGTACAGTTTACAAATATACTTAATGCAGGAAACAGAAACACCATTGATTTTGATTAATGTTTATATATAAAAACAAAACAGCTACATCCCAAAGGGGAAAGTATCAGGGACTGACAGGCTCTCTAGTGAAATCCATGAGAAGTTTTCCTTAGAAAAGAATTTAAAGATGCAACTGTAGATATCATCTCTTTTTCAAATATTTTATGTCTGTTACTGCAATGTTCTGTTTGTGTTCTACCAATTTCCGGAAAGGGAATAGCCATATAAATTATTTTCCTTTCGTTATTATTTCTTTGTATGTTGTGTTTGTTCATATTTAAAGAAAAAAACAAGCTTATAAACTTTCATAAAGTGTTCTTATCAGTTTTTGATAAATTTCAAACAATTGTAAGATAGAATGGTTGTTTTATGCAGGAGATATTATACTACAAGGGTGGTTTGGATGGAGTCTGATTAAAATTTTTCAGTGAAATACCTATTATTTGAAAACTTTACATATTTTCTCTAAGCTTAGACATTTAACTAGGCATTCATTTCTCATATCTCTATATGAGGACACCTGTGCCCAAATTTTTAAAATATATATATTTTATTGTCTGTGTTTATTCTTCATACAGATACTATACCATATTTATATATTATTCTATACCTGTACGTATTCAAACAAGTAGATCTGTTCTTTTTGAATTTAATATGGCACTTTGCACTGCCACAGAGGTAATGGTGAACTATTTATATAGTTGGATGTTTTTATTCTGAAAAAAATACGTGCATCATTTGCTATCACTAGTACCTCTCAGCTTAGTCTTCAGGGGATAAGAAACAATCCATAGATTGGTTTCCATACAGGGAAGTTCTCTGTCCTATGCAATGTTGCTAGTTAATTTGCTTAGTTCTGAGCCATTTATTCTGCTAAATTTTGGAAGATGCATTAATTCAGACTTATCATTTTGGGCTTTATTTTTAAAGTTAGAACTTTCAAGGGGAAATGGTGCTATATGTTTATTGTTATTACTTTGTATAAGTTTGGTGTAATGTTAATAAGCTATGAGAATCTGTGCTAAAAGTATTAGCCATTTGTTATAAATGCCAATAAAATGTACACCAGGGGCAAGAATGTACATTTTCTTTTTTAGAAAACCAAATGTACTTTATATGAGAATGCTTCTATTTAAAGGGTGGTTTCATCTATGTTATTCATTTTGTGTTATAAGACAAAATTCTAATTTAAACTTGGTCTTCTCTCAAATTGTTTGTGTGAAGATGCTGTGCCCAGTTAAACAGTCCTCAGGTGTTTGTATAAATACAGTTTTACAGTTTTCAGATTTTAAAATATAATAAAGTTTAATAACCACAGCTATTAATGTCAAAGCCTCAGATTTGATTTTACTTGCTTTCACCACCTTATATTAATGTATGAATCAGCTATAGTTGAAAAAGCAGCACTCTGGTAAGTTGGTGGCTTTATATGTCCAAATACTTGGTTTTAACACTTGCCATTCCTAGGAGCAAAGGGCTGATCTTTTGCAGGGGCCTTAAATGAGACCCCAGGGAAGCAGTAAGAAGTTAAATCAATGAGCTTTATCTGTACTCAAGTTAGTTGGCAGTGATGCCAGTGTGCTAGAAATTGCCAGTGCCCCCATATATCTCATTCCACCTGAATTCATGTATCTGACTGGCAATTCTGGCTGCTCTTTTACCACTGGGGGCCAGAAGCCATACTGCTACTCAGCCTTCAGCTCTCCCAGCTTACCTGGTGGAAAAGCCCTAGAGGCTCAGGGTTGTGGTTGAATCACCTTCAAGGTCCGACCCCTTAGCCCACCCTCACCAGGAGCTGCTGCCTTGGAACCCTGTTAATTGGAGACAACCGGGCCCTAACTGAGGCTCCAGGGATGATGATCTCAAGTAACTGGAATGGAGGTGTCGATTTTCACTATCTGGTTTGTAAATTTTTGTCCAGAGACTGTCATGCCGTGTTAGCGCGGGTTACCTGTGAATTTAATTATCTTTGCTCTAGTTTTCCCTCTCAGTCCATTCTTCAACTTTCTGTAGGCAGCAGGATTCTGCAACTTGAGCTCTAAAGCCCTCTGGGTACATTGAGCATGTGCTTTTCTGTCTTTTGTCTACGTGATTTCTAATTGTTGGAGTGTCTTATGGTACATGGTTCAGAATAGAATTTCCCAGAATTTTAAATTGGTACTCCCTCTGTAAACATGAAAAAACCATGCCCTTCGGGCTTCCCTGGTGGCGCAGTGGTGGAGAGTCCGCCTGCTGATGCAGGGGACGCGGGTTCGTGCCCCGGTCCGGGAAGATCCCACATGCCGCGGAGCGGCTGGGCCCGTGACCCATGGCCGCTGAGCCTGCGCGTCCGGAGCCTGTGCTCCACAGCGGGAGAGGCCACAACAGTGAGAGGCCCGCGTACAGCAAAAAAAACAAAAAACAAAAAACAAAAAACCTTGCCCTTCTGTAATATTAGAAATTAAAAATTAAACATCATGACTAGCAACTGTGATTCTGGGAGGAAAAGTGCTGCTTTTTCAAGCTACATAAGGGATTGTACTCACAGTTGGTTGAGTAAATGAAGTATGTTTAAATTTCTGGGGCTGTTTCTACAGTGTGATGTGAGGACTTGCTTATATTTTTAAGTTTTCTGACATTGATCCAGGGAATGGAGAGAGCTCTTAGGGAGGACATGTAAGCCAGGGCCCACCTTCAGAACGCATGGTGGACAGTTTGTGTCTGATCCCTCCTGACGTTTCCCCTGTTTTGTCCAGCATTTTGATGAAATTGAACCCTGAAAGCAGCTCTCCACAATGATCGCATACTAAGACCAAGCTTGCCCACTCTCCCTGCTGTACAAGAGGCAACAGCAAAAAGACTTTATTGTATCATTCAGTTTTTGACATAAGGAAGCAAAATTAAAGGGCAGATACTGGTGTAATTAAAAAGGCATTATTGGTAGACATTAGATTCAAAGAGAAAATTCACTGTTAAGAATCCATGGAGCTTTCACAAAATTGAGTACATACTAAGCTACATAGAACACTCTGAATCACAGGAAACAAAGTTAGTGCAGGCTACAGTCTGGGACATAAAATTCAGAAGTTAATGAGATACTTCTGAAATGCTAGCAAGAAAAACAATAAGCACCCCTACCTTTGTAGCCACAGCTTCTTTCCTGAACTTTCTCCTTGAGTTCTAGGCCTGGGTATGTCACTGTCTACTGATGTCTCCACCTGCAAGCCCACAGCATCTCCTCCTCGTCACACCTGAATCTTTTTCCCACCTTCCTTTGCTGATGTGCCCCTCTCCAGTCCCTGCCTTAACAGCGCCTCACCCACTGATGCATCCGGGCACCTGACAGAGTGCCTGCCAGCGTTGGCCTCAGCTCCTCATCGTCCACAGCCCACCGCAGCCCTGACGTCACCTGGTCCCAGGCATCCTACCTCTCACAGCTCTCTCTTGTCTGGGCCTCCCAGTCTGTTGTTTCCCGAGTTTGCTGCCAGATGCCACTTCAGAAATGCTAAGTTTCTTTCCTATGAGCACTTCCAGGGCTGATACTTTTATTTATTATTGTATTCCCAGGATTTAGCACGCCATCTCCTACATAATAGATACTTAGATGTTGGTTGACGGAAAAAAACACAAAAGCAAATTTTCTTCTTAAAAACACGGCCGTTGCCAGTACCTCTCCCAGTTTATAAGAAAATCATTTTTATTGATGCTTGCACTTCATTAATGCAGTGTGGCTCCCCGCCACCACCATGGAGCAGCTCAGATGTGTCTGAACAGTAACGGGAGATGGCCGATCCAGAGGACTCTCGGGGCAAAGGCAGTTAGGCCTAGAGATTTTGGGCTTGTTGTAGGAGAACTGAAAAAATCCCTCATCTTTATGAATATACTGAAAGATTTCTCAGAGACACAAACGAAGTGCTTTCAATAAATCTGTTGGTGTTTTGCATGTGTGTGTGTGTGTGTGTGTGTGTGTGTTTAGGATTTGAAGATGTAACTGTGAGCTGTAAACCCTAAAGTTTAACAAAGCTGTCCCATGTCCTACTGACAATTTATATCTTATGTCTGCAAACCAGTTGCTGGGTGGTTCCATTTTTATTGAGCCAGGCTAATATTTTTCTCTCCTATTTAGGAGCCACCTTTTGCATGCTTTGGAGTTGGAATTTAAAAATATAAATATAGAAGGTCAAAGTTGTGCTCGCTGTTGATAGCTCCTGTAAAACACCTGACTTAATGAGCAAATATTAGCTCTATCAACTACTTGTAAAAAAAGCTTTATTGTAGTACATTTCAAGTACATGTGAAAATAAGGATAGTGAAGGGACACCACCCAGCTCCAATAATTATCAGCTCCTAACCCATCTTGTTTCATCCACACTCCCACTCACATCTCCCATTTCCACGTTGTTTTGAAGCAAATCTGATAGATCATTTAATGTATAAATAGGTCAGTATGTATATCTAAAAGATAAACTTTTAAAAAAGTGACCATACCATTATCACACTTTAAAAATTAATAATTCATTTCTAACACCATGCTGTAATGAGAGGAACCAGGGCTCCTTGGAGAAATGACCGATTCTAGGACTGGGACGGGGAATGTACAAGTTGAGCCTGGAGCATCTTGTAAGTGTCGAAGGATGTGCTCCAAGAAAGCACAACAATGAGGAATGTCAAAGGGATACAGGAGCGAACTGAAAGAGCTTCCAGTGGCCAGGAAGTCTGGAACGGTTTGAGCAGCAAAATAAAGCAGTATTGGATTATAATCCAAAGTATAACAAATATCCCTGAGTCCATACTGCTGTAAATCAACGATTGAATAAGTAAATAGGGGAGAAGAGAGAAATCTGTGCAGAAGAATCCCAAATTATGTAGACACTCACCCTCAAGGAGGTGGAGCATTACTCCCCACTCCTTAAGTGTGTGCTGTGCAGAGAAGTATGTGCTTCCTTCCAAAGAGGGCAGTATGGAAAGGGGGGAAAAGAGGAACTCTCCAGGGGAGAGACCTGACAAACACCCTCAGCCAGGTGATCGAGGTCAACATCAACAGCGAGAAGTCCTGTTCATAGTATGTACCCTTGATATGATAGCGTGAGAATGGCCCCTTATCGCTGAGGTTTTCCTCCCCAAAACCCATGACACCAGCTTCATCACGAAGAAAATCATCAGACAAATCCCAACTGGGGAGCATTCTGCAACATACCTAACCAGTCCTCCTCCAAACTGTCAAGGTCGTCAAAAACAAGGAAAGTCTGAGAATCTGTCACCGTCTAGAGGTCATATGATAGTATGAGAATGGCCCCTTATCGCTGAGGTTTTCCTCCCCAAAACCCATGACACCAGCTTCATCACGAAGAAAATCATCAGACAAATCCCAGTTGGGGAGCATTCTGCAACATACCTAACCAGTCCTCCTCCAAACTGTCAAGGTCATCAAAAACAAGGAAAGTCTGAGAATCTGTCACAGTCTAGAAGAGCCCAAGGAGACATGATGAGTAAACATAATATGGGATCCTGGAACAGAGAAAGGTGAAAAGGAAATGTGAATACAGTGTAGGCTTTAGTTAATAATAATGTACAAATATTGATTCATTAGTTGTAAATGTACCACAATATAAAATACTAATAATGGATGAAAATGGGTGTGGGTACTGTCTCCACTATCTTAATAACTTTTCTGTAAATTAAAACTGTTCTAAAATTAAAAGTTTATTTAAAAAGTTAGCAATTCCCTTCTATCATCCTACATTCATACAGTATTCAAATTCCTAATCATCCCCGATATTTCTTTTTTACCATCTGATATCTCCCTGTAATTGTCTGTTAGAAAGCTGTCGAATAGAAATGTAATGCCAGAAGATGGTTGTTGGAGACATTAGTCTGCCATCTTCTCAGTCTGCTGGCTTTCCAAATAAAGTCGTATTCCTTGCCTCAAAAAAAAAGAAAAAAGAAAAAAGAAATGTAATGCCAGCAACATATGTAATTTAAAATTTCCCAATATCCACATAAAATGTAGAAATAATCAGGTAAAATTAATTTAATAATATAGTTTATTTAATCTATACAAACTATGATCCTTTCAACAAGTAATATGAAACTATTAAAGAGATAGTTTACATTCTTTTTGTTTGTGTGCCATATTTAAAGCTGGATGTGTATTTTGCACTCAGAGCACATCTCATTTCACCCTGGCCCCATTCACGTGCTCAATAGCCAAGTGTGGCCACAGTATTGAAAGACATCAAATGTGGGGTCTCTAAGTGCCGTCTTGGACCAGTAGCATCAGCTCCACCTGGGAACTTGTTAGAAACATCAGACATGCTGAATCAGAAACTAGGAGTGGAACCCTGCAATCTGTGTTTTAACAAGCCCTCCAGGTAGTTCTGGTACACTCAAGTTTGAGAAGTGTTGCTGGGTATTAGAAGATAATTTAAATGCTGGTCTGACGCAACCAATGAGTTACTAGAAATAAAAGGATATGTTTCTATCTTCTAGGACAAGAACCGTATGGAATTTAGAGACAGGATGTTTGTTTGCTTTTCTTAAAAAAAGGTTTATTCTTTTTATGGGGAATTAATAGCTGCCAACAATATCTAATACAATTTATAATGGCAATTTTTAGCTAAGAAGTTCTCCTTCACTTTGAAATTTTAACTGAATTTTGGTTGAACCTTAAGAAATGTTAACCATAAATGTGTAATAACTGCCCTACTACAAAATTTACAAGTCACATTTCCAATGTTCCTCTTGCCTTGAAAATTACTGAAGGTCTTCCTTTATCATCAAAGCTCAAAGACATTTATGCCATGGCATATGGTAAGTAGATTTGAAAACTTTATCATCACTTACTAAGTTACACAAGATTCCTGTTTAAGCTGATAGACAAAACATAAACTAGATTTAAAGTACTGTATTAAAAACAAAAACAGAGTTTGCATTTTGGAGTAATTAAAATGTAGAGCTCTAACACAAAAAAAGTGAAAAACACATATAAGATTACCATTATGTAATTGTTCTGTCTAGCTCTTTTTACTCTAAGCATATAGTCTTATTCAGAGAATGACGGTTAGCTGGTCAAATTTATGCTTAAGACATCCATACTTAATCAGAGGTTTCAGAGACGATAACACCAATCAAGTATTCTGAATTCTTTTATGTTAAATAGGAACATCTTCTCAATCGTACTCTCAAGTCAGATCTCATTTATCTTCCTCCTTAAGAACTGCATAGGCTTGTTTTAAATAGTTTAAACACCTGTAATAAACTACAGTTTGCTAAGAATAGAGGTACTCTGGTTAATGCTCAAAATAGTGTGACCAGAGGAAAAGCAGGCATTATTAAATATGAATGCAGTCCTTACCAACACAAATTGGACCTTTTTTTTCAATAAAAAAGCTAATCCAAAAAGAAGTCTTATTCTGTAAAGATTTATCGTTTCCAAATCACAGTGAAAGGAACTTGGGTAATTTACCAATTTTGTTTTCTACTATGTGCCTTAAAGATACCTCACTAAAAACTGGTATCTGACACAACAGAATGACATATGCAGAATGTAATATTGTAGTGACAGTACTGAGGTTGACTGTTACAGATATTGAAAGTCTGAGTATTAAATGGTTACATCCTAATTATATAGAACATTGGTCCAATAACAAAAATAGAGAACAGCCGCTGGAACTTTATCTCATTCAATGTTCAGAGATAACAGGGTTAACCATTCTTTCCATTATTTTCAGCAGATAAGTCCTTTTTTTAATATTTAAATCTGATGGTAACTGAATTCTGGCATTTTTCCAAGCTCCTTTACGAAGAGGATGCTGAAGGCCATCACAGTACAGCATGCTGCCACATAAGGACTCTTCCGTTCACCAATTCTAGCACACTTCCAAAATATACCCAAGAATCCAGCTTTATTTCTGTCCAGGAGGCTGGGTGCCAAGGATCGGATATAAGCACAGGTACATAGAAGCAGCAAGATTACAGTCAACAGACTCTGAAAAATTGAAAATGGCAAACATAGGCCGACAAAGCCCCAGCCACATCCAGAGAGGATGTTTTTTAATGGAGGAAGTAGGGTTTGGTGGGGATGGGAGAGGGCTTTGTAATCATGAAGAGAAAGAACGTGAAAGAGAAAAGAGGGAGCTACACGGGGAGTGGCATAGTTAGAGGAAGATCCATTCGCCCCTGGCCTTTTGCCTGGAGGAGCATGAGGAAAAGCTGGTTAGCCCAGAGCTGCGGAGCAGCTTGCACGGCCCTTTGGGGAGCTGCATGGAAGCCAGGTCCCTCTGTGGGAGAAGTCTTCTCAGGATGTGGATTTTCCATCCTCTGCTGCCCCTGTTCGAAGAATGATTAAAAAAAAGAAAATCCCTGGAGGGATGGGCGTTGCAAGGAAAGGAAAGCGCAGAGGAGTAAAAATGCCTCCCTCCTCTCTCCTTCAGTTATCGCATTAGTTAGGATATCGGTTTGGGTACTTTAACAGAGAGACCCCAAATCTCAGGACTTTCAAGAAGATACAAACGTACTCCTGTCTTGCTTCATGTTGGTAGTAGGAGGTGTTCCACATATTATCAGGGATTCACACTCCTCTCATCTTGTTCTGCTTTCCTCAGCATGTGGCTTCCATCTCCTGGCCCAATATGGTTGTTCTAACTCTTGCCATTACATCCATGTTCACATTCAGCCACTCCTAGGCTCTGGGGAGTCTTTTAACTAGGCGGCTGCATGCCCAGTCAAAAGGCTCTTAATATAAGAAAAGGAGAACTGATTTTGTAGACAACCAGCATTCTTGGTCTCACACACATATTTGATCATCATGCATGTAAAGATGATAGTTGAAGCTTAAGGCATGGGATGAAAAGTATAAGGTAGAGAACGTGACAAGGACACGTTTTATCAGTGGCTTCATAGCATGAGAGGCTGGGAGTGGGCAGACGTGAGGGCTGAGAGCTGTGAAGGACGGGGAATTTTAGAGGAGTTAGGAGCAGTTTATGATTTGTGGCCCCTTCAATGAATATGTAAAAACAAGTAAATATTAGAATTTGTTTTCAATTATCTTTGGTTACTGACCTGTTTCTTTGAAAGCCTCCCCAGGTTAGACTGGACATAATTTTTCCATTTCAAAGTTAGAATGGGAACTGTAGAGTGACAGCAAGCGAATCTCAGGGGCATTCTGATATTTCAGGAGTGACTCTAGCAGAAGTGTGAGCGGGGTACAGAAGGGATGAGAAATGCCTCAGAATCACACTGTCACATCTTTCCTCCAGCAACTGGAGTAACTGGGTAGCCAAAGACGAACAAAGGTACCTAAAGGGGTGAAGAAGCCTTTGGCCAGGGGTGGCTGTTTTCCTTTGGGGTAGGTTGGCTGTGCTCTGGCATTCCAGACAGGGAAAAGGGCCTGGGGTTTCTGGTGTGTAGACAGAGGGCTTGCCCTCAGACACAAGGAGCCCTTCTCTTGATACAGACAAGAAGGAAGGGGAGGGGAGGTGTCTGGAGGAGAACTGGCCCAGAGGGAGAGCTAGGGGTGGGAGGACTGGCTGGGGTGGAATGTACGTGTGAGGACCTCAGGCTCAGAAAAAGGAGGAGGGCTTGAGCTGCTCCCGGTGGGATTCTAGCGATAGTAAAAATGGAGACTATTAGAAATTGCCATTGGGCCGGCTAGGGGGAGGGTCCAGTTGTCATCAGCCTCTCTTTGCTGTGGTGTGGGATAATTCATGGAGCTTGAAGAGATGGTTCAGAGGCTTATGAAGCAATCCTCACAGCCTGCAGTGTAATGGGGCAGCAGCCAGTGAGGGCTCAGCCCTGGGAAGCCACGAGAGTCCAGGATGGGGCCGCCCCTCAGAGGAAGGTCAATACATGTACTCCTGTGCATGTTATAAAATAGTACAAAATCTGAAATTTAACAGAAGAGGATTACATTAAATAGCAGATAATCTTCTATAGTGTTCCCCTGAGCCCCAGTGGAGAATCTCCAGTGCTGCATTGTGGGGAGCCCTGATGCGGGGGTCTCTGCAGGCCGCTGGGTGTGCTGGGGCCTAACATCCTCAGGGCAGGCTCCTCCTGGCTCTACCCTGTCCACAAAGGACCCCTTGGTGTTTTCCTGGTCTCTGCTTTTGAAGCACTTTCTTGGTCCCAAAGCATCAGTTTCTTTCCAGATATGTTACAAAGAGGTCGGAGAGAGAAAGATGTACCCAAGGGACTCGGGGTTAGATTCCCCTCTGCTGATTTCTGTCTGTGGGACTTTGCTAAACTCTCAGAGGCGAGGATCACTACTTCCTTCCAGGGGTGTGAGAAGTCAGGGAGATGGAGGATGGGAAGCAGCTTGACACAGTGGGTGCAGGAACTGTCCCTTTATTCCAGCATCGCCTCTCCCTCCACTGCTGCTCCCTCTTCCATATCCTGTTCACAGCTCACTCCTGATATACTGGAGCCCCAGGAAAGCAGCCGTGTGGCCTTGATATTAAAGAAGATTTTAATTCATTCTTAAAATGAATTTCAACATGGGTTCTGGAGAGCTGAACGAGGCTTGGAACAGGAAGGCCCTTGGGTCAGCTTTGGATGGCTCTCAAGGGCTGTGCTTTGGAAGCTATTAATTATAAACTGGGGGGTGGCGCAGGGTCACACAAGCAGACCTGGATTCTGGATGGATCATTCTGGCAGCTACCGGGGGCGGGAAGGAGAGCTCTCAGCAAAGGGAACTGATCGTCCACGGTGCGCTGTGCCCTCCATGTCATCCCATCCACGTATTGGCCTTGGGGTCGACTCCAGCGATTTCATTCCACCTTTTCTGAGCTCTTCTCAGAGGCGTAGGCGTCCCTCTGAGGGCGGCCCTAGTTGTTTGTTGGGTTCAGCACAGCCCGCAGAGGGCCCAGCACAAGCACCTTTTCCTTTCAAATGATACTAGCGGTTACTTTCCAGATCGCCCGAGGTCTGGGAAGGCCAGCTTTTAGCAGGGGTCTTAGGTGAGCTTTTGGGCGGGGGAAGAACCCAGGAAGGCAACCAGAAGCCTCGACCGCTGGCCAGCTGGGTTCCACGCTGCCGACCTGGACGCACCGCCCTCAGGAGCAGAAAGTTCCGGGCCCAACGGGGAGGGCGGCAGGCGCTGCGGCCGCTTGCGGCCGCTCCTTGGCACGAAAGTGTGATGGGGTGTGGACGGGCCTCCCCACCCCACCCAGGTGCCCATGAGCCACGTACCGCTGCCAGGAAGCCACGTGGGACTCGAGTCGTGAGCATGTGAGGAGAGGCCCCGAGTCCTGTGCCACCACCTGGGGCGGGGGGTGGGGGGCGCCGCACTGCTGCCCGGAGCCGGGGTCCCAGGCACAGGCTCAGCCTGGGAGGCACACAAGCTGTTGTCACACTTTCCTTGCCCGACGCCACCACCTCTTTGTAGGTCACACAGCAGTGGAGAGGGGTTGGCTCTTATTTACCCCTGTGTCCTCCCTCGAGTGTCTTTCCTATTCTCAGCCCCCATCGTAGCCCCATCTTCCCCCAATCTCTCTCATGCACATCCCCCCCGACGTGCACGTATACGCACGCGCACACACACACACATCTCGGCGTTAATGACCCAATGGGATCCAGTTTCACAACTGCTGGGACGCAGGCTGTGCTCTGTGCCTCTCCTGGGCCTTTCCCTGTCTCTACGAAGAGAATGTAAGTTGGTCAAACTTGTTCCTGTGTTGTTGCCACCCCTCCCCCGCCCCCCACACTGGGAAGTGTTCTTAAGGCCTTGGATCCAACAGCCCCGTCGTGGCCCCGTGGGGTGGGAGTTGGGAGGGGGCAGCAAGGACGCAGGGACAGAGGTCTTGGTCAAGTGTGAGGTTCCACACCTGGGCTCTGCAGCCCCCAGCGTTTCAGGTTGATTGGCAACCTTCAGTACTGCCTTGTGAAATCTGTCCCTGGGTTGCGTTGGTTTTTGTTGTTGTTGTTTTTTGCTGGATCAATAATTTTAAAATTTATTTATTTAAAATTGAATAATTTGAATTGAATATAATCAATTATTTCATTTTGGGTTTTTTGTTTTTTAATTTTTTAATTTGAATTTTTTATTGAGGTATAGTTGATGTACAATATTATGTAAGTTACAGGTGTACAATATAGTGATGCCCAGTTTTTAAAGGTTACCCTCCATGTATAGTTATTGTAAAATATTGGTTATATTCCTTGTGTTGTACAATATATCCTTGTAGCTTATTTTATACATAATAGTTTGTACCCATTAATTCCCTGCTCCTCTGTTGCCCCTCCATCCTTCCCTCTCCCCACTGGTAACCACTAGCTTGTTCTCTATTTCTGTGAGTCTGCTTCTTTTTTGCTATATTCACTAGTTTGTTGTATTTTTAGATTCCACATATAAGTGACATCGTAAAGTATTTGTCTTTCTCTGTCTGACTTATTTCACTTAGCATAATACCCTCCAAGTCCATCTATATTGTTCCAAATGGCAAAATTTCATTCTTTCTTATGGCTGAAGAGTATTCATCTATATCTATCTATCTATCTATCTATGTATCTATCTATATCCCACATCTTCTTTATCCATTCATGAATCGACGGATACTTAGGTTGCTTCCATATCTTGGCAATTGTAAATAATGCTGCTATGAACATTGGGGTGCATGTATCTTTTCAAATTAGTGTTTTTGTTTCTTTCGGGTATATACCCAGGAGTGGAATTGCTGGGTCATATGGTGGTTCTATTTTTAGTTTTTTAAGAACCCTCCATACTGTTTTCCACAGTGGCTGCACCAATTTACATTCCCACCAACAGTGTTCGAGGGTTCTCTTTTCTCCACATTCTTGCCAACATTTGTTATTTGTGTTCTTTTTGATGATAGCTGTTCTGACAGGTGTGAGGTGACATCTCATTGTGGTTTTGATTTGCATTTCCCTGATGCTTAGTCATGTTGAGCATCTTTTCATGTGCCTCGCTGGTCATCAGGGTTGCAGTAGTTTATTTATTTATTTAGGCTGCACTGGGTCTTAGTTGCAGCACGTGGGATCTTCATTGTGGCAAGTTTAGTAGCGCCATTGGAACTCTTAGTTGCGGCATGCATGTGGGATCTAGTTCCCAGACCAGGTGTCGAACCATCCATCAAAACTCCATCCAGCCAGCTCCATCAAAACTACTGCAACCTGGTGACTTCACTGGTGGTCCAGTGGGTATGACTCCACACTCCCAATGCAGGGGGCCCAGTTTCGATCCCTGGTCTGGGAATTAGATCCCACATGCATGCTGCAGCTAAGAGTTTGCATGCTGCAACTAAGAAGTCCGCATGCCGCAACTAAAGGTCCCGCATGCTGCAATGAAGATGCTGTGTGCCGCAGCTAAGACCTGGCACAGCCAAAATAAAAGAAAGAGAGAGAGAAAGAAAGAAAGAAAGAAAGAAAGAAAGAAAGGGAGGGAGGGAGGGAGGGAGGGAGGGAGGAAGGAAGGAAGGAAGGAAGGAGGGAAGAAAGAAAGAAAGAAAGAAAGAAAGAAAGAAAAAGAAAGAAAGAAATAAAGAAAGAAGGAAGGAAGGAAGGAAGGAAGGAAAGAAAGAAAGAAAGACATCCTCTTCTGTCGGGATGGTGGCTCAGCTCATACCTAAGCCTAGGTTGATGGCACTACCAGCGTCTCCTCCCACTTCTCCCATATCTGCAAGGTCTCCTGGGCACTATGTTCCACCCTACTCATTCAGGTTGATGCAGCTTAGGTAGACTAGGAGAAGAAAGCTGGCCTTAGGAGAGAACCACGGTTAAGAAAGCGTTTCCACCTTCCATTCTGTGTCCCTTCATGGAGAAGAGGGGTCAAGTGAAAGAAGGGAGAGGTCTGACTAGAAATGAAAGTGAAGGGGTTGTCGAGCATCTGCTGGATGTTTGGTTACATTCCAGGAACAGACATTGGGTACATTGGGTGAGTGGATCAGTCTGTGTGTACGATGAGAAAAAAATCACACAATAATTGGAACAGAGAAAGTTTAACACAAAGACATATTAAGTATAACAGCGGATTGGAGTAATGAGGGGTTGGCTAGTAAGAAAAAAAGAAAACTCTAAAGAATATGGGAATAACAGCTGTGAGGAACAGTTACTACCTCTAGGGCTGATAGTGGGCCCAAGAGGGCACAACTATGACTGAATGATACAAATCACTGTGCTGCTGTACTGGTGGAACTTGCTGTAAATCGGCCCTCTGGAACTTGCCAGCAATATGCCCTGTAGGATAAAACTTGTTCCCTCTACAATCTTTCTCCAGCACCTCCTACTGAAAGAAGCTTAAACTGTGCTACTGGCAAAGGGAAAAATTAAGGGTCCATATCCATTTCCACAGAGCAGGCTAAAGGGTGAATGTGAAGTTGAAAGGGAGTACCAGTGTCAAAAGTTCAGAAAAAAAAAAAAAGTGAAACCGATGAATCACTGAGGCAGTAATTAGTAAAAAATTTATTTTGCACACACCAAAAGAACAGTTTGCAAACCAGGAGCACTGAAATTAAAACATGGAATGAGACTCAGAAGTATATTGTTATAAAGCAGCTTATATAGTGTGGACTCAGTGATTTTCTTCACAGTGATTGGTTATAATATTAGAATTTTCTTAAATGAAAGAGAATTGGTTAGTGGTCACCTCATCAGTTTTGGGGAATAACTTAAGTTTCACCTGTGATTTTCAGAGGCATAAGCAAGAAGTGACCCAGGTTAAGTTAGCCTCACTTGCTTTGCAAAATAAACTAAATTAAACTTTGCTTGTGTGACTAAACTGGTTTTGTATGCTCAGGGAATTTTCAAGACTGGTTTCTGTTTGTGTTCGATTTTAACACCAGCATAGTGCATCCTTTCTATTACTCAGCTTCTCTGTGCACCCTCTTACACATATTTACACTCCCATACCCCAGTGAAGCAACTCTACATTTCTACCCAAGAAGTGGGTAGAAACTTACGAGTGAAGAAACTCTCTCTCACTTTTCCCCCCAAATGATGAGATGCACAGTGTCAAGATCCACTGTATAACTGCCACAGTGAAGCGGAACCAAAATTCCAGGCACTGTGGTGGGTGCTCTGTATTTTATAACATTTAATTCTTAGAACCTTGTGAAGAAAGTGCCATTTAAATATAAATAAGATGTGGTGCTTCTCTCCAGGAACTTAGGCGAGGAGACTGTCTACAAAGATTTCTAATAACAGGCAAAGTGACTTAAGTGCTAAAAGGAGGTGACGGGAACCCACTGTGGAATCCTAGAGAAGGAGCTACTCATTCCTTACCAGGGGGCTGTAGGAAAGTGTCTTGGTGTAGGTTTTATTAGAACAGATGTCCTACTGGAACAGGCTTCAAGGGATGTGAGAAAGTTCCGGAAGCAATTGAGCAGGAGGTAAAATAACAGGGGATGTGAGCATGTGCTGTGGGGTGGGGGTAATACGTGTGTTCAAATGATAACTCTGCCACTAGTCTTGTGGCTTTGAGCAAGTTAATGAAACTAAGCCTCAGTTTTCTCATCTTTAATATGGGACAGTAATACTGACTTCTTACAGTGGAAAATGGCAAATAGAGAGTGGTGCAGCTGAAGGGCAGGGTGGCACAGATTTAGTGGGCCTTATTAAGGGCACATTTCGAAAGTTGGATTTTCCGGATTTGTTCCCAAAGCTGGTGTTGGATATGAGTACAAACCCCGGAAAACCTTAGACAAAGTCTGAACTCAAATCTCTTACATTTTACACTTTTTCTATGATGTGTTGTATGTGAAGAACATTTTGTAAGGGGTGGAATTACCCTGTTGGCTACCAGTTCATATTGCTTTTTGTATGTGTGGAAAAAAGTACACTTAAAAACATCTGCATATAGGTATAAAGGGAAGGAGGCAAGGCACCACACTTCCCGTCGCACATTCGGCCCCCCCTCCCTTGCAGGCGACTGCACACGCCCCGCGCTACTGCGCAGCCGCAGAAACCTGGGAGGTTTTCGCGCCTTCTGTTAGTGCCTCAGTCCGTTACAGTCTGTCTTCCGGTGTGCACAGTCACGACCCGGATGCAGCGCAGACGCCGAGCCTGAGGCACTCAGGGCTGGGCTCCCCGCCTCACGATGTCTGACGAAAAGGGTAAGGGGCCCTCCCCGAAGCTTTCTCAGTAGTTTCTGCCTCTCTTCACCCCACCTGGGGAAAGGCTCTAACAGGTTTCGAAACCAGCCCACCTAGAGGGCTGCACAGGTGACCGTGGGACTGGCTGTTAATGGGCCACAGTGCGTCAGGTGGTGGCCTCTCGGCTGCGGTCCCAGCTTGGTCAGGGCGCGCGTGGGAACCCGGGTGTTGCGGGCAGAGTCTAGCCCTGGGTCCAGGGCGTTCCTGAGGCTCAAGGCATCCCAGGAACTCAGGGTGTACCCGAGGTTCATGGCCTTCCAGAGGCTGAAGCTGGTCCTGGGGCTTTTGGGGTCAAGGGTTCATGGTGTCCCAGGGGCTTGAGAGGATCTTGGGGCTCGAGGTGTCTGCAGAGTTCATGGTGTCCTGAGGGATGGAGGGGATCCTGGGGCTTTCAGATCTCCAGGGTTCGTGGCGTCCCTGGGACTTGAGGTGACCCATAGCTAGCTCCGCTCCCGGGGTTCTCGGGGCGCCAGCATGTGGTGAGGCCCGGCCTCGTTTCCTGCATGAGGGCGGTGTTTCCTTACAGGACCTCTAGCGGCCGCCGTAGAACAGCCGTCCTCACGCGGGAGGGTGGGCCACCGCGGTTGTTTCCTGCGCCCTCCAGAGGGCGGCGTGCCACGCTTTAGCTGCAGAGCAGTTCTGCGCAGCAGTGGTTTTTCCTTTGAACTTTTTTTCAAGGCCTCGTGTGCATGCACCACTAGAAGCTGCTGAGCACTGCTTGTTGCTCCAGGAAAGCGATTTGGCTTAGCGGCTGGGACACTCTTTGGAGGAGAGGATTTGCTTTGCTGGAAGAGTGAGTCTGCCTTTGGCAACCTCAAATTGCAGCAGCACTGCGCGGGGTGGGGTGTGTTTCCCACCGTCTCTGCCAGGATGCCAGAACGTGTGAGCTTTTGAGATTTGGCTACTTATTTTTTAACTACTTGGTGCTGACTTTCTGGGACAAGTTGATCCATTATCCTTTCTCTTTGCCTGTCGGAGGAGGTAGGGGTCCAGGAAGGACCAAGACTCTCCAACGTTATATAGAATTTTTTTTTAATGTTACAACTTTATTTTTATTTCTTTTTGGATTTGCTTTTCACTGAGATAACATTGGTTTATAAGATTATACGTTTCATGTGTACAACATTATATTTCTACTTCTGTATACCCTACGGCATGCTCACCACCAAACTTTTATATAGAATTTTGAGTTTAAAGAATTGATAAACTAGCGAGTTGATTCATTATAACATCTTTTGAGATTGAGACACTGATTTTGAGGCTTAGATCGTAACCTGCGTTTGACCAAAGACAGATTGGGCACCCTCGTTGTTCTATAGTAAATATGCAAATGAGGAGAAAGAAAATAAAGATGTGTGTGTGGAGAAATTCCCATGCATAGAGCCTGTTCTTTGCTTCAACAGGGCAGATGCGGGAGTCAGAACACTGCAAAATGTGAGGACCGCTGTAAAGCAGGGGAGTGCTTTGGTGCAAGCACCAGGACCCATCCCGCCGGCAGTATGGTTGAGCATGGTAGTTCGGTAGAAAAGACCCTAATTTAGTCTGCTGTGGATCGCTTCCCTCCCTCTTCTACCCGGTTCTCCCCGAATTAGGACTGCTCTGGGGTTTTATGACACGAAGTGGTCAACTGGTTCAATGTTTACAAGTAGAGATTTTACAAGCAACTTTTCTACGCACTGTTTAACAAAGCAGGGCATGGGCTCGATTCAGTTTCAAGCCTGCCTGCAGCAAGTGCTGGGCGATGGGATGGTATTTGGTGGTATTATCCCCCAACGGGCCGACTTTGTAGTCTCTAAAGTTTGACTAGGAGAGTAGAAGGGCTGGTTTTTAGAGTCCTGGGCAGAAGATTTAGAAAGTGATTGTTCAGTGTACTGATGCACAGTTTTGCTAAAAACATCGGAATGATCTGGCCATTGTAATCTGCCCTGTTTTGCTGTGTATATTCTTTGCACTAGTTGTCATGTGAAACGCAGGTTTCAGCCCTCACCATTGTGAACTATGCCTTATCTGGTAAGTTCATGGCAACTTAGTTCCTTGCACCTTGAGACCATAATCTTCAAAAAACTTCTAAATATTATAACGTCTTAAAAATTGCCTCTGAAGGCTATATGCATATACCTAAAGGAATTAATTAGAATTTTGCAAATTAACTGAGAAATCTTAGTGGAGTTGTCAGTAGCTTTAGTCATACTAGTTTGAAAGATCAGTTGATATACAAAAACTTGTCTTAAAAATAAAATTTCAGTTGCCTTTGTTATTTTCTTTTGATTATAAAGTCTAAGCTTTATTGTAGAGAATCTTAACAAATACAGAGAAGTCTAATGAAGATAATTTTGCCACCCAGAGATAGTGACATAGAGATAACCATTGGTATGTTTCCTTCTGCTCTCAAAGTTAAGATTATGCTATATTTTTCTGCTTTGAATCTTACCCCCCTTTAAGAAGCAAGCATTTCACAAGCATTTCTAATATTAATAAATGTTCTTTGAGAATGTGCTTCTCATTGGCAATATACCATTTCATCATATGGAAATACCATAATTTATTTAACCAGTTTCCTTTTGTTTGGATAACTAGGTAGTTTCTAATGTTCTATTTTTTTCCATGAAGACTATTAAGTCTTGGTACTTAATAGTTGGGACTCTCCAAACTCAACCCCAAAGTTGTATGGATGAGAAAACAGAGGCAAAAGAGTAGATGTATCTGGCCCAAAGTTAATACCCCTGGATAGCTAGAGAGCCTGAATTGGAACCTACACCATGTGATTCCTAATTTAGTACCATTTTCACACTACCTTATACTAGCTAGTTACTTTATTCTAATACTTTGGTCTATTGCAAATAAATGTACTGAATCCAAGATATGCAATGTAAATGTGATCTACGAGTTAATACTTCAAGCTTAAACATGTTCTTTTTCAGATCAACTTTAAGAAATAAAAAAGCCCATTTAGAGACCATACATTTGGCATATTGTGCTATTTTTCATATTCATTAAAATGGTTTACCAAGTTGATATTTCACATCTAGTTTACCTGTAGTCATCTATTTCACATTTTGTGAGATTCAATTTGAATTTAATTTGTTTGATAACAACATTTACTTTTGTACATTATTTCTGCATTATTTATTATCATAAGGATTGATATTGATTTTTATATTTTTAAATGTCACCTTTAAAAAATTTATTTATTTATTTTTGGCTACATTGGGTCTTCATTGCTGCGTGAGGGCTTTCTCTAGTTGCAGCGAGCGGGGGCTACTCTTCCTTGTGGTGTGCAGTCTTCTCATTGCGGTGGCTTCTCTTGTTGTGGAGCACAGACTCTAGGTGTGTGGGCTTCAGTAGTTGTAGCACACTTCAGTAGTTGTAGCACGTGGGCTCAGCAGTTGTGGCTCTTGGGCTCTAGAGCGCAGGCTCAGTAGTTGTGGTACACGGGCTTAGGTGCTCCGTGGCATGTGGGATATTCCTGGACCAGGGCTCGAACCCATGTCCCCTTCATTGGCAGGCGGATTTTTAACCACTACACCACCAGGGAAGTGCGATATTGATTTTTAGAGAACAAGTTTGGGAATTCATGGTCACCACAAAGTGTGGTTGTGTAATACCAGTTGTATCCTTTAAAAGTTAAAAGTGTATCATTGAACACATAGTACATGGGCCAGGTGGTCCAGTTTCTTTTTTTTTTTGAATTTTATTTTATTTATTTTTTTAAACAGCAGGTTCTTATTAGTTATCCATTTTATACATATTAGTGTATATATGTCAATCCCAATCTCCCAATTCATCACACCACCACCACCCCCGTCCCTGGCCACTTTTCCCCCTTGGTGTCCATATGTTTGTTCTGTACATCTGTGTCCCAATATCTGCCCTGCAAACCGGTTCATCTGTAGGTTCCACATATATGCATTAATATACGTTATTTGTTTTTCTCTTTCTGACTTACTTCACTCTGTATGACAGTCTCTAGATCCATCCACGTCTCTACTAATGACCCAATTTCGTTCCTTTTAAAGGCTGAGTAATATTCCATTGTATATATGTACCACATCTTCTTTATCCATTCATCTGTCTATGGGCATTTAGGTTGCTTCCATGTCCTGGCTATTGTAAATAGTGCTGCAATGAACATTGTGGTGCATGTGTCTTTTTGAATTATGGTTTTCTCTGGGTATATGCCCAGTAGTGGGATTGCTGGGTCATATGGTAGTTCTATTTTTAGTTTTTTAAGGAACCTCCATACTGTTCTCCATAGTGGCTGTATCAATTTACATTCTCACCAACAGTGCAAGAGGGTTCCCTTTGATCCACACCCTCTCCAGCATTTGTTGTTTGTAGATTTTCTGATGCTGCCCATTCTAACTAGTGTGAGGTGATACCTCATTGTAGTTTTGATTTGCATTTCTCTAATAATTAGTGATGTTGAGCAGCTCTTCATGTGCTTCTTGGCCATCTGTATGTCTTCTTTGGAGAAATGTCTATTTAGGTCTTCTGCCCATTTTTGGATTGGACTTTTTTTTAATATTGAGCTGCATGAGCTGTTTATATATTTTGGAGATTAATCCTTTGTCCATTGATTCATTTGCAAATATTTTCTCCCATTCTGAGGGTTATCTTTTCGTCTTGTTCGTAGTTTCCTTTGCTTTGCAAAAGCTTTGAAGTTTCATTAGGTCCCATTTGTTAATTTTTGTTTTTATTTCCATTACTCTAGGAGGTGGATCAAAAAAGATCTTGCTGTGATTTATGTCAAAGAGTGTTCTTCCTATGTTTTCCTCTAAGAGTTTTATAGTGTCTGGTCGTATATTTAGGTCTCGAATCCATTTTAAGTTTATTTTTGTATATGGTGTTAGGGAGTGTTCTAATTTCATTCTTTTACATGTAGCTCTCCAGTTTTCCCAGCACCGCTATTGAAGAGACTGTCTTTTCTCCATTGTATATCCTTGCCTCCTTTGTCATAGATTAGTTGATCATAGGTGTGTGGGTTTATCTCTGGGCTTTCTATCCTGTTCCATTGATCTATCTTTCTGATTCTGTGCCAGTACCATATTGTCTTGATTACTGTACCTTTGTAGTATAGTCTGAAGTCCGGGAGTCTGATTCCTGCAGCTCCGTTTTTTTTTTCCTTCAAGACCGCTTTGGCTATTCGGGGTCTTTTGTGTCTCCATACAAATTTTAAGATTTTTTTGTTCTAGTTCTGTAAAAAATGCCATTGGTAATTTGATAGGGATTACATTGAATCTGTAGATGGCTTTGGGTACTATAGTCATTTTCACAATATTGATTCTTCCAATCCAAGAACATGGTATATCTCTCCATCTGTTGGTATCATCTTTAATTTCTTTCAGCAGTGTATTATAGTTTTCTGCATACAGGTCTTTTGTCTCCCTAGGTAGGTTTATTCCTTGGTATTTTATTCTTTTTGTTGCAGTGGTAAATGGGAGTGTTTCCTTAATTTCTCTTTCAGATTTTTCATCATTAGCATATAGGAATGCAAGAGATTTCTGTGCATTAATTTTGTATCCTGCAGCTTTACCAAATTCATTGATTAGCTCTAGTAGTTTTCTGGTGGCATCTTTAGGATTCTCTATGTATAGTATCATGTCATCTGCAAACAGTGACAATTTTACTTCTTCTTTTCCAATTTGTATTCCTTTTATTTATTTTTCTTCTCTGATTGCCATGGCTAGGACTTCCAAAACTATGTTGAATAATAGTTGTGTGAGTGGACATCCTTGTCTTGTTCCTGGTCTTAGAGGAAATGCTTTCAGATTTTCACTGTTGAGAATGATGTTTGCTGTGGGTTTGTCACATATGGCCTCTATTATGTTGAGATAGGTTCCCTCTATGCCCACTTTCTGGAGGGCTTTTATCATAAATGGGTGTTGAATTTTGTCAAAAGCTTTTTCTGCAACTATTGAGATGATCATATGGTTTTCCTCTTTCAATTTGTTAAAATGGTGTATCACATTGATTGATTTGAATATATTGAAGAATCCTTGCATCCATGGGATAAATCCCACTTGATCATGGTGTATGATCCTTTTAATGTGTTGTTGGATTCTGTTTGCTAGTATTTTATTGAGGATTTTTGCATCTATATTCATCAGTGATATTGGTCTGTAATTTTCTTTTTTTGTAGTATCTTTGTCTGGTTGTGGTGTCAGGGTGATCGTGGCCTCATAGAATGAGTTTGGGAGTGTTCCTTCCTCTGCAATTTTTTGGAAGAGTTTGAGAAGGATCTGTGTTAGCTCTTCTCTAAATGTTTAATAGAATTCATCTGTGAAGCCCTCTGGTCGTGGACTTTTGTTTGTTGGAAGATTTTTAATCACAGTTTCAATTTCATTACTTGTGATTGGTCTGTTCATATTTTCTATTTCTTCCTGGTTCAGTCTTGGAAGGTTATACCTTTCTAAGAATTTGTCCATTTCTTCCAGGTTGTCCATTTTATTGGCATAGAGCTGCTTGTAGTAGTCTCTTAGGGTGCTTTGTATTTCTGTGGTGTCTGTTGTAACTTCTTTTTCATTTTTAATTTTATTGATTTGAGTCCTCTTTCTCTTTTTTTTCTTTTTGCGCTACGCGGGCCTCTCACTGTTGTGGCCTCTCCCGTTGCAGAGCACAGGCTGTGGACACGCAGGCTCAGCGACAGTGGCTCACGGGCCTAGCCGCTCCGTGGCATATGGGATCTTCCCAGACCCGGGCACGAACCCGTGTCCCCTGCATCGGCAGGCAGACTCTCAACCACTGCGCCACCAGGGAAGCCCCCTCTCCCTCTTTTTTCTTGATGAGTCTGGCTAATGGTTTATCAATTTTGTTTATCTTCTCAAAGAACCAGCTTTTAGTTTTATTGATTTTTGCTATTGTCTTCTTTGTTTCTGTTTCGTTTATTTCTGCTCTGATTTTTATGATTTCTTTCCTTCTGCTAACTTCGGGTTTTGTTTGTTCTTCTTTCTCTGGTTCCTTTAGGTGTAAGGTTCGATTGTTTATTTGAGATGTTTGTTGTTTCTTGAGGTAGGATTGTATTGCTATAAACTTCCCTCTTAGAACTGCTTTTGCTGCATTCCATAGGTTTTGGATTGTCGTGTTTTCACTGTCATTTGTCTCTAGGTGGTTTTTGATTTCCTCTTTGATTTCTTCAGTGATCTCTTGGTTATTTAGTAACGTATTGTTTAGCCTCCATGTGTTTGTGTTTTTTACGTTTTTTTCCCTGTAATTGATTTCTAATCTCATAGCATTGTGGTCAGAAAAGATGCTTGATATGATTTCAATTTTCTTAAATTTACTGAGGCTTGATTTGTGACCCACAATATGATCTATCCTAGAGAATGTTCCTTGTGCACTTGAGAAGGAAGTGTAATCTGTTTTTGGATGGAATGTCCTATAAATATCAATTAAATCTATCTGGTATTGTGTCACTTAAAGCTTGTGTTTCCTTATTAATTTTCTCTTTGGATGATCTGTCCATTGGTGTCAGTGAGGTGTTAAAGTCCCCCATTATTATTGTGTTACTGTCAATTTCCTCTTTTACAGCTGTTAGCAGTTGCCTTATGTATTGAGGTGCTCCTATGTTGGGTGCATATATAGTTTTGTTATATCTTCTTCTTGGATTGATCCCTTGATCATGATTTAGTGTCCTTCCTTGTCTCTTGTAACATTCTTTATTTTAAAGTCTGTTTTATCTGATATGAGTATTGCTACTCCAGCTTTCTTTTGATTTTCATTTGCATGGAATATCTTTTTCCATCCCCTCACCTTCAGTCTGTATGTGTCCCTAGGTCTGAAGTGGGTCTCTTGTAGAAAGCATATATATGAGTCTTGTTTTTGTATCCATTCAGCAAGCCTGTGTCTTTTGGTTGGAGCATTTAATCCATTCACGTTTAAGGTAATTGTCAATATGTATGTTCCTTTTACCATTTTCTTAAGGTTTTGGGTTTGTTTTTGTAGGTCCTTTTCTTCTCTTGTGTTTCCCACTTAGAGAAGTTCCTTTAGCATTTGTTGTAGAGCTGGTTTGGTGGTGTTGAATTCTCTTATCTTTTGCTTTTCTGTAAAGCTTTTGATGTCTCCATCAAATCTGAATGAGATCCTTGCTGGGTAGAGTAATCTGGGTCGTAGGTTATTCCCTTTCATCACTTTAAATATGTCATGCCACTCCCTTCTGGCTTGTAGAGCTTCTGCTGAGAAATCAGCTGTTAACCTTATGGGAGTTCCCTTGTATGTTATTTGTCGTTTTTCCCTTGCTGCTTTCAGTAATTTTTCTTTGTCTTTAATTTTTGCCAATTTGATTACTATGTGTCTCGGTGTGTTTCTCCTTGGGTTTATCCTGTATGGGACTCTCTGCACTTCCTGGACTTGGGTGGCTATTTCCTTTCCCATGTTAGGGAAGTTTTCGACTATAATCTCTTCAAATATTTTCTCGGGTTCTTTCTCTCTCTCTTCTCCTTCTGGGACCTGTATAATGTGCATGTTGTTGCATTTAATGTTGTCCCAGAGGACTCTTAGGCTGTCTTCATTTCTTTTCATTCTTTTTTCTTTATTCTGTTCCGCAGCAGTAAATTCCACCTTTCTGTCTTCCGGGTCAGTTATCCATTCTTCTGCCTCAGTTATTCTGCTATTGATTCCTTCTAGTGTATTTTTCATTTCATTTATTTTACTGTTCATCTCTGTTTGTTTGTTCTTTAATTCTTCTAGGTCTTTGTTAAACATTTCTTACATCTTCTCGATCTTTGCCTGCATTCGTTTTCTGCGGTCCTGGATCATCTTCACTATCATTATTCTGATTTCTTTTTCTGGAAGGTTGCTTCTCTCCACTTCATTTAGTTATTTTTCTGGGGTTTTATCTTGTTCCTTCATCTGGTACATAGCCCTCTGCCTTTTCATCTTGTCTATCTTTCTGTGGTCCAGTTCCTTAAAGGAGAAGAAATTTATTCCTCTATAGAATTCGAAGTCCTAGAAATAATACTATTTGTGTGTGTGTACATACACATATATCTCAAAGCTTCATACTAAGCAGTTGATTTCTTAGCTAACTTGAAATTAGAGATATGAAAGTACTTAATGTAATTTTTTTCAGCTAAAATGTTTTTTAAACACTCTGTAACTTTATAAGGTAGTTTCCTCTAGAAACTTTTAATTTAATGTGGTGTCTAATCTACCCTTTCTCTTTGCTTCTTCTTAGCTTATATTACTATAGCTGTTGAAGAGGACAGTGATGCCAGTGATGATGCTGATGTTGTGATGGTAGAAGATTCTGATACAGAGGTTACTGAGAACATAGTTTCCAGTGATGAAGTGTTGACTATACAACTAGATTTTGAAGGCGACAGTGATACCTCTGAGGAACCATCCCAATTGTCATATGGTAATTTTGTTAAATTTCCTCCTGTGTGAAATTTTGCTCCCTGGTCCTCATTTCCAATAAATTGCTTAAATATTCCTCTAATTTTTACATTAATTAGTTATTATCAGAGGGCAAAGCTTTGTGTTAATAGCGCAGTGTTTACTTGTGCTTTCATTTTCCCTTCATTTAAGCTTTGTCATGTCTCCTTTTCTATTTTTGTTCTACGGGGAGTGGGGAGGTAGACTTGGAAAGTGTTGGGGAGAATATATTTTGTTTCTGAAAAATTATTTATACCTGGCAATTAAAATTATAACTCCTTGGGGGCAAAGCAAAAACTGAACTTATGGGAGAAACATCTTGGGCCAAGAGTTCGTGGAACAGACGAGGTGATTGTCTTTGTTGAAGATCTCAAAGAATCAACAAAAAACTCCCAAGCAATTATAGCAAGATTCTCAGGATACAAGGTTAATATGCAAAAGTCAATCCCTTTCCTATATACAAGCAGTAAACAAATGAAACTTGAAATTAAAAACACAGCATCATTTACATTAGCACCCAAAAAGGAGTCCCTGGAAAGTAGAATCCTGCAACCAGAACTCTAGCTACTTGTCCTTTCAGTGGTTGCTTCTCAACCACAATAAGAAGGAAATGGGAGGCCATTCACCTCCTCACTTATACAAAGAGCCAAGAGACGTTAACCCCTTGGGAACATTCCTTCAGTAACTGTATGACAGTATGCTCTTTGCCATTTGCTTAGAGACTTGAGTTTCCTACTCTTTAAAACATTGAAATATTGTTGCTTAGATTAGAGGTCAGCAAACTTTTTCTGTAAAGGACCGGATAGTAAATATTTTAGGATTTGCAGTTGTAAGGGCTCTGTTGCAACTACTCAGCTCTGCTGTTGAAATGTGAAAACAGCATTATATTAGCAGACGAGTATGGCTGTGTTCCAGTAAAACTTTATGGACACTGAAATTTGAATTTCCTATAATTTTTCCATTTCATGAAATATTCTTTTGTGTTTTTTTAAATTTAAAACTTAAAAATGTGAAAAAAAACCCCACCAAAAAATAAAACCATTCTTGGCTCCTGGGCTCTACAAAAACAGGCAGCAGGGTGGGTTTGGTCTACAGGCTGTAGTTTGCCAACCCCTGGTCTAAATGATGCCAGAAGTCATTTGATACCACTTGTTACCAGTTCTGGTTTTAAAACTATATTCAAGACCAACAGGATGCTTTCTTAGTGTATTATAAAACATCTGACTGACTCCTTGATATTGGGGAAAGAACTAGAGGAGAATTTTCAATTGTGGATGCCCTTTGACATCTCATTTCTACTTCTAGGAATTTATCCCATACAACTACTTGCAGAAGTGCACGACTGTTCAGCAGCGTTCTTTGCAAGAGGGAAACTTTAGAAGTAACTTAAATATCCATGAATTGGGGACTGGTTAAATAAATCATGCATGGCCTATCTGCATAATAGGAAACTGAGAAGCTGTTAAAACTGACTGCAGTATACCTAAAGGTATTAGTTTGGAAAGACTAATACATGTTTAGTGGAAAAAGGAGGCTGCAGAGCAGTACTTATAGTCTGATCCCTTTTATCTATCTAACTGACATAAAAATTCAGAATAGGAGACTTCAGAAAAGGTGGCTAGGTAATTTTTTTATTGTGGTAAAATATATATAACATTATATTTATCATTTTAATCATTTGTAAGTGTTCAGAGTAGCATTTGACAGCCTAATAGCTCTGGCTAAAATTTTCAGTACAATATTGATAGCAGTGGTGAAAACGGGCATCCTTGTCTTGCTCCTAATCTCAGGGGAAAAGCTTTCAAGTCATTCACCATTGAATGTGACGTTAGCTGTGGGTTTTCATAAATACCCTTTATCTAGTTGTGGAATTTTCCCTCTGTTCCTAGTTTTCTGAGAATTTTTTTTTTTCGGTACGCGGGCTTCTCACTGTTGTGGCCTCTCCCGTTGCGGAGCACAGGCTCTGGACGCGCAGGCTCAGCGGCCATGGCTCACAGGCCCAGCCGCTCCGTGGCACATGGGATCCTTCCGGACCGGGGCACGAACCCATGTCCCCTGCATCGGCAGGTGGACTCCCAACCACTGCGCCACCAGGGAAGCCCTTGAGAATTTTTATAATGAAATGATGTTGGATTTTGTCAGATGCCTTTTTGGCATCAATTGAGATGATCATGTGTTTTTTTCCCCCTTTATATTAATGTGATGTGTTACATTGATTGGTTTTCTTATGTTGAACCACCCTTGCATTCCTGGGATAAATCCCTCTTGGTCATGGTGAATAATCCTTTTTTTTTTTTTTTTTTAATACATTTTGACTGTGCCACGTGGCCTGCGGGATCTTCGTTCCCCAACTACGGATTGAACCTGCAGCCCCTGCAGTGGAAGCACAGAGTCTTGACCACTGGGCTGCCAGGGAAGTCCCTGAATAATACTTTTAACATGCTGTTGGATTAGACTTGCTAATATTTTATTGAGGATTTTTACATCTATATTCATAAGGGATGTTGGTCTTTTTCTTTTCTTGTAATGTCTTTATCTGACTTTGGTATCTCGGTAATTCAGTTTTTTGGAAGAGTTTGAGAAGGATTGGTGTGTTAATTCTTCTTTAAATGTTTGGTAGAATCCAGCAGTGAAGCCCTCTGGTCCAGACCTTTTCTTTACTGGGAGGTTTGTGATGATTGACTCAATCTCTTCACTTGTTATAGGTCTGTTGAGATTTTCTATTTTTTCTTGAGTCAGTTTAGATAAATTTTTAAATTATAAGGACAAATTGTCTTCTCATATACCAGCATCAAGCAATTTAGAAAATATATAGGAAAAAACCCAATTGATAATGGCTACAAATAAATATTTAAAATTATAAGGAATAAACAAATAAAAAATAGCAGAACCTATATGAAAGGAAAGCAAATACTTTACTGAGGGTCATAAAAAAAGGCTTAAGTGGAGAGACACAAAGTGTTCCTGGATGAGAAAAAATACTTTAGTGTACCTTTAAAAAAAAACCTTGGGAAAACCTGTTTAAGGGACAAGTGGTAATTTACCATATCAAATGAACAAAAAGTTTAAAAGGACAATTATCTAAATACTATGATACTAGTTTTGAAACAGGGAGCCAGATTTAATGCAATAGGAAGATCATAAACAGAACAAAGAATTTAGAGTTAATATACTACAGTATATTAATATGAGAAACATATTACATAGTAAATCATCCTGGTACAAATGGTTAACTATTAGGAGTAGGGAAGCCCACTGGGTTTTGCCTCACATCACACTTAAATAATTTCAAGATGGATTAGAGAGCTGAATATCTAGTAAATGAAACTATGGAAAACTAGAAGAAAATATAGTTGAATGTTTTTCCTAATCCTAGTGAACGATTGAGTATAGAAGTAGTTCGAGAAGTCACAAAAATATTAATGAATTTGATGAAATTAAAAATAAAGAACCGCTCCCTCTCTCAAAAGCATCAGACTTCAAAAATTACATCACTACCTGGGAAAAGTATTTGCCAAAAATATACATTTTCCAGAGTTATTATCCTTAAGATAGCAAGACCTCACACAAATCAAACAGGAAACACTGAAACCCCAATAGGGCAATGATCAGAGGACATGAAAAATAACAAGTCACAGAACAGGAAATCTTAATAGATAGCAAACACCTGAAAATATTCAACTGCATTAGTAGCAAGAGAAATGCAAATTAAAATGGGATACAAAAATGGGATAGAAAAACTTTCATCTATCAAATTAGAAATTTTTAAATGATTCATTTTAGTGATAATGGAGAAAAACCATTGCATTTCAGTTTTCTATGAATGTAAATTAGTACAACCTTTTTGGACATTTTGGCAGCACCTATCAGGAGCCCCTCAAATGCTCATAGCCTTTGACCTACTGACTCTTCTGTATATACATTATAAACTATTCAGAGATGTACATAAATATTTACATTTGAATGTGTACATATCATTATACCAAAATAATGAGCAATTGGAAGCTGTATTAATGTCCTACAACAGAAAACAGATGACATATACCTATGGACATACACATGATGGAATATTATGCAGGCATTTAAAATATTTTTAAAATTATAAATGACATACAAAATTGCTCAGAATACATGTACAATATGAGTCAAACTACTATATAAAATATACAGAGGGCTTCCCTGGTGGCGCAGTGATTAAGAACCCGCTTGCCAATTCGAGCCCTGGTCCAGGAAGATCCCACATGCTGCGGAGCAACTAAGCCTGTGCGCCACAACTACCAAGCCTGCGCTCTAGAGCCCGCAAGCCACAAGTACTGAAGCCCGCGTGCCTTGAGCCCATGCTCGGCAACAAGAGAAGCCACCGCAATGAGAAGCCCGTGCACCGCAACGAAGAGTAGCCCCCACTCACCGCCACTAGAGAAAGCCCGCGTGCAGCAACGAAGACTCAATGCAGCCAAAACAAATAAATAAAATAAATAAATTTATTAAAAAAACCAAAAATTAAAAAATAAAATATATAGATAGTAAGAAAACAAGAAGGAAATATATCTAAGGGTTATGATATTTCTTAGTGATGGATTACTTTATTTAGATTTTGAATTTTTTATACAGAGCTTAATTTTAGGTTGACTTTTCATAGAAATCTGTCACATACAAAAATATGCACAAATCATAAATATGCAGCTTAAATAATTTTCTAATTAATACACACATATAACCAACACTGAGCCCCCCAGAATCAGCTCTCACCTCCCTTTCAGTCACTACTCTCTTGCAAGGTAGCACTCTCCTGATATCTCCCACCATTGATTATATTTGCCTGTCTTTAGATTGAGCTTTAGCTCAATTGAATTATACACTATTCTTTTAGGTTCCTGAACCCAATTCCAATGTGTGTGTTGGGGCTTCCCACACAACAGCAAGCAATTCTTGGACACCAGCAGCTTGTCTGAGAATTCAACTCAATTCTGACACTATCTATTGTAGATAGTGTCAGATTCCACAGGTTGAGGGCTTAGTCTTACAAGGCTGCCCCCTGCCACCCCTCCTCATACCCCAGTCACAAGCTGAGGCTGTCACCTGTGCTTCTGACCTACTTGCTATAAATAAGAGGTTCCCACAACCTCCTGCTTGGGTTCAATTAATTTTCTAGAGCAGCTCACAGAACTCAGAGAAACATTTTACTTACTAGAATAACAGTTTATTATAAAAGGACATAACTCAGGAACAGTATAGAACTAAATACACACACTTTTTTTTTTTTGCGGTATGCAGGCCTCTCACTGCTGTGGCCTCTCCCGTTGCGGAGCACAGGCTCCGGACGCGCAGGCCCAGTGGCCATGGCTCACGGCCCAGCCGCTCCGTGGCATGTGGGATCTTTCCGGACCGGAGCACGAACCCATGTCTCCTGCATCGTCAGGTGGACTCTCAACCACTGTGCCACCAGGGAAGCCCAAGAGTCTTTAACTCCTCTGATTTCTTGCTTCTGAGCCTTTGTTTCTTAGTATCTCCACTATAGAATGAAAGGGAAACAGGAAAGGAGGTAAAACTTGAAACCCTTCATTCCGCCTCATTCCTGCCCTGGCTCAGGATGGATAAAGGGCCTAGCTCTCTCATTAACGCCCCTCCCCGTACTGTGATGCCAGCGTTCAAATCTACTACAAGATATGATATGACAGCATTGCACTCAATGTCTTCCTGGTGGCAGAGATGAATGTCTCAGAACCATAACCGAGCCTACATAATTCTAGAAGAGTTTTTGGCTTATTTTTCACATACAGTCCTTTAGGTTTAATATAAAATTTAACTACGGAGGCAATCATAATCTTAGCACTGAAATGACCTTAGACGTAATCTCACCCAGTTTTCACCGAGCAGGGGAGGAGGCGATGTCTTTAGTGGTCTTTCCAGGCCGCACCGTGGTGGGTGGCCCAAGCCAGAAGAGACTCCTGACTCACATTTGGAGGCCCGCAGTCTCCCTGAGTAAAAAGCTTCTGAGCTCCTTGACAAAAGCAGTTAGGACTCATGCTCTGTTGTTCATTTGTCTCCAGCACTTACTCTGTAGCCTTTAGGTTGTGGAGTATCTGCTTCATAATTTGGAAATGTGTTTGATCTGGATTCTTATTCCTACGCATGGGCAATAAAGCCCTTCAGTTTTTAAAGGTTTATTCTAAATCACTAATGGAAGAATTCTCATTTTGTCGCTCTCTAAACTTCAGCCAGGACTCCAATTCAACTTGAGTTGGTATTCTGAGAACATATCCATATTAAGTTTATTAAGGCAGTAAGTGGGTGAAGTAACTTTTTTATGCGTTGCTTTTCAGAAGTTGAAGCTTTAGCAGAGCTAGGTGACCAACCAGTTTCACAAATGAACCATCTAGCAAATTTAAGATGTGACCCCTACTCAGTGGAAACGGAGTTCATCCCGTTGCGCAAAAAAGCGCGATTATCTGTTCCAGGAGAGGATAACATGGATTATATGGTAAAGTGAAAATCTTTCTGTTTTTCATTCTGCTTTATTTCTTTTTAATAGATTGAGTTTAATTTCATACAGTGAAATGCACAGATCTTTAAGTGTATATAGTTCAATTAGTTTTGACAAATATGTACGCTCACCCCTCATCAAGGTAAGAACATTTCCATCATCCCAGAAATTTCCCTCATGCCTATTCCCAGTAAGTCCCCACCCCCTGAACCTTGGCGAAATACCATTTGGATGTTTTTTTCCATCACAGATTCGTTTTGCCTATTCTAGAACTTTATACAAATAGAATCATATAGTATGCACTCTTTTGTGTCATGGTCTCTTTTCCTTAGAGTAATGTTTGGAAATTCATCTGGTTGTAGCAATATTTCATTCCCATTTATTGCTAAGTAATATTCTGTTGTATGAATATCCATGATTTGTTTATCCCTTCTCCTTCTGATAGACATTAGGGTTGTTTCCAGTTTTCGGCTATTATGAGTAAAGTGGCTGTGAACATTATTATGGAAGTCTCTTTGTGAACATATATTTACGTTTAATTTGGGTAAATGCTCAGGAGTGGAAATACTGGGTCACAGGGTAGATTAAAGTTTATGAGAAACTGCCAAACAGTTTTCTGAAGTGGTTGTATTGTTTTACATTTTCATCGTATTCTGCTATGCTTCTAAATCTTTGAAGTTGAATAACATAGATTATTAAACTATATATAATTAAACTTAACAGAAAATGCATTTATTTACTTACGTAAGGATGAAGATAGTAATACCACCTAATCAATACAGGCAATTCTCTTAACTTCTATCAGCCCCAATATTTTAATCTTTGGGGGGATAATGTTATTTGCCTCCCAAGAGCCATGGTTTCTGACATAATTATGTGAAAGCATAAAGCATTAATAGAAGGGTAAGATGACAATATTGTTTTTATTATTACTAATCTATATTATAATTCCATATAATTTTTACTGCCTAATAAGTTTGTAATGCGGGCTAATTCAGATAATTTTTTAAAACAAAGACATTGATAACTACTTGGTATGTTTCTATTAAAATTATCCTTATAGTCCATAATTCATCCTTAAAATAGTTATTATAATTAAATCAAATGGTTATTTGCTGTCTGTTTATTTATTTATACTCTATTTTATTCCAAAAAAGGATTTAAGGTGTCTTAGAGATTAATCTATTAAGAAACATAGGTGCTTATGTGCTTCCTATTTTGTCCACAGAGTGTCACTGTTGGATTATTTGAAAATTAAAAGCCATATAACATTTGGTTCTTCGTGTTTAGAAATATTTGCTTTTAAAGCAGTTCTGGTGCCGGATTTCCATCCTGAAGTACATAAGGGGTTAAGCTTGATGGAAAATGTTATCTTAAGTATAGTTGACTTAATGAGAAAACAGTTCTGCAAATATCTTTCCATGTTGTTGTAGTATTTGCAGCGGGCAGAGGTCCTTTAGGCCTTTGGTACTTCTTCTTTTTTTTTAATAATAAATTTATTTATTTATTTATTTTTTGGCTGTGTTGGGCCTTCATTGCTGTTCATGGGCTTTCTCTAGTTGCGGCGAGCGGGGGCTACTCTTCGTGGCGGTGTGCGGGCTTCTCTTTGCGGTGACTTCTCTTTGTTGCGGGGCACAGGCTCTAGGCACGTGGGCTTCAGTAGTTGTGGCTCACGGGTTCTAGAGTGCAGGCTCAGTAGTTGTGGCACACGGGCTTAGCTGCGTCGCGGCATGTGGGATCTTCCTGGACCAGGGTTCGAACCTGTGTACCCTGCATTGGCAGGTGGAATCTTAACCATTGCGCCACCAGGGAAGTCCCCCTTTGGTGCTTCTTGAAAGCGAAATTCAAGTCCTAAAACTTTTCTTTCAATTCCTTCTTTTATATTTCCTTTTGGTTTATTAATAAATCCTTCCTATACAAAAACATGAACACCTCATTGTAAAGAAGGTGGAAGTGTCATTAATGAATGTACATCAGACTGAATATTTAAGTAATATTAATTTATAATTGCCAAATATATTTACATTTACTATCATAAAGAAAATGATTAAAATTCTTTTTCAGCCTTCATTGACTATGGAGTAACTCTGAACTTGTGAGCCCAAGGAAATATTTCTCTCACATGAGCAGTTTACCATTTTGTTTTCCTCTTTTCCTTATCTGATAGAAATTCATAGCAGTTTTGTACGCTGTTTCAGTAGCTTTTGTAATTTTTGAAATACTTTTAGATTTATGGAAGAGTTGCAAATATATTACAAAGAGTTCTTGTGTGTACACTTCACTTCCCTTAATGTTAACTGACCTGTATAATTTAAAGTTATGGCAATTGTTTAACCACAGTACAGTTTTCAAAACCAGGATATTAACATTGGTACCTTACAATAAGCTAAACTGCATCCTTGTTTGAATTTCACTATCCCCCCCAACAATGTCCTTTTTCTGTTCCAGGATCCGATCCAGTATCCCAGATGGAAATTAGTTGTGTCTCTTTTGTTTCTTCCAATCTGTGACAACTCCTTATTCTTTGCTTGTCTTTTGTGACCTTGACATTTTTTTTTTTTTTTCGGTACATGGGCCTCTCACTGTTGTGGCCTCTCCCATTGCAGAACACAGGCTCCAGACGCGCAGGCTCAGAGGCCATGGCTTATGGGCCTAGCCGTTCCGCGGCATGTGGGATCTTCCCGGACCAGGGCACGAACCCGTGTCCCCTGCAGGCGGACTCTCAACCACTGCGCCACCAGGGAAGCCCACCTTGACATTTTTGATGAGTGTACCGATCACTTATTTTGTAAAATGTCTCTCGATTTTGATATGTCTGATATTTTCTCTTGAATAGATTGAGATTATGCATTTTTGGCGAGAACGCCACACAAACCATGTTGTCTCCTCATTGAATCGTATCAGGAGTATGAGGTGTCCATATATCTTTTTACTGGTGATGTTAACATCAATCATCTGGTGTCTTCTGGATTTTTTTCACTGTAAAATTACTATTTTCCCTTTGTAATTAATAAATATCTTGGGTAGGAGTGTACTTTGAGACTCTGCTAATATCCTGTCCTCAACTTTTTGCCCTGTGTTGAGTTAGCTCATGGATCTCACCTGCAGCATTCAGTACTGTGGTGTTTGCCTAATGGTGACTTTCTATTTCCCTTATTCCTTTGTATTTATTAATTGGAATTGATTTGTAACGAATAACTGTCCTGTCTCCCCCATTTATTTATTCATTCAGTTACATATTTTATATCAATATGGACGCATGGGCATTTATTGTATTATATAAATTATAATCCAATATTATCACTATTTTATTGATCCGATTTTCCAGCTTTGGCTATCGGGAGCTCCTTCCAGTTGCCTCGTGTGACCTTTTGGCATGCCCCCACTTCTTTTTTGAGCAATTCTTTTTTTTCTGACCTCACAAGGTGTTCTAGTCTCATTTATACTTCCCTGTTCCAGCTCTGGAATTCACCTCTCTTCAAGGAGTTCTGGTTCCTTTTATTGGAGAGTGGTATTTAGAAACCAAGATCAAGACACTAGGTGTGGTCATGGCTACTCTTGTGTCATTGATTTTAGTCCCTCTTAGTGGACAGAGCTAGGAAATAAGTGTATGTCTACTAATCCAGGCATACACATATATTTATATTTCTATGTCTGTTTTTATATATATTATAAACTATGTGTTCATACTGATATTCAGGAGCTTCTTTTAAACTTAGGTTCCTATATAGTAACTTCCTTCCTTTAGTCCTCTTTTTAATCAGCTCTTATCTTTTTCATTCTCATGATTGTGAGGTTTGCTTTTACTTTATCTCTGCTTTATATTGTAGACATCTGAAATCCTTTCGGAATGTAGGTAAAAAAGAAAAACAATTAAAATAGGGAAATATATATTTCTAGTGCTTTATTTGGCTCCTAGAGATATTAAGCATTGACTCACTTATTTTCATGATATTAATAGGAGAGCAGTGCATCTGTAGTTTTCTTTGATGAAAATCATCGTAACCAACTTACGGAACTCCAGCACTATTGTGAGGTATCAAAGTTGTCTCTTAAATGTAGTTTTCCAAAATATTGAGCTAAAATTTTCTTTACCTCATTTAATGTCATTGGACTATTAATAGAAATTTTGCTATGCCAAGTTCTCTATGATTATCACTCCATTGTGATACATTTAAAAAATATCTACTTAGAACAACATCCCTAGGTGAAAAACTTGAAATAAAAATATGGCTTTTGTACCTTAAAAAATATAGCCCATAACTGGTCAAGTGTAGTTAAGTGTCTTGCATCTAGACTGTTCGATATTGAATTTCTCCAATATTCTCTTTTTTTTTTTTTGTGGTACGCGGGCCTCTCACTGTATTTGCCTCTCCCGTTGCGGAGCACAGGCTCCGGACGTGCAGGCTCAGCGGCCATGGCTCACGGGTCCAGCCGCTCTGCGGCATGTGGGATCCTCCCGGACCGGGGCACGAACCTGTGTCCCCTGCATCGGCAGGCAGACTCTCAACCACTGCGCCACAAGGGAAGCCCAACACACCATTTTTTAAAGAGTTTATCTTCCATAGTTTTGAGGGGATTTTGTAAAAATTGACATGTTGGTGGAGATTGATAGAAGTATGTAATTATCAAGGATTTTGTGAGCGGCATACCCTAGAAGCAATGAACTTTTATAAACAAATACATGCTTCTTAACATATAAAAAAGTTTCTTGAATACAATGAACATACTTTGAAAAGTAGAAAATGTTTATGGGAGTCTTTATCATTATAGAGAACAGCAGTGGAATACTTAAAGGGAACGTGTCTTGTCTTCCGGGGAAGGATGTACAGAGGGTGGGAATGCAGGGACGACGTAGGGAGTTCTGATTTTTGAGCAGTGCTCTCCCCTGCTTGCTTTACATCAGCCTCCACGATGAACTGGGTTGACACTGCTCTGCCAGGGCCTTCTGAGCGATTGTGCAAGATGTGTTGGGATAGAGTATCTCCGCTAAGACATGCCCAGGTTCTAAAGTCACAGCTAAGGGATGCTCTCCATTTCTCCTAATGTGCTAGCTGCCTCCTTTCTTCGGCGCCTTCCCTTACCAGTCTAGACCACACGGTGCAGCACTTCCATCTGTTCTTTTTTAATCCTCGCCCAGCACCCCCTTTAGTAAAACCCCAGCCCTCTCCAGGCTGGGAAGCAGAGGGGAGGACCTCCACTGGGGACTGGTGATCCTCAGACAGCCCCGATCCTGTTCTCTTATTTCATGGAGAAAATGGAGGGTGTGGAGCAGAAATCCCCTCCAAGTCCTGATTCCTCTCCCCACAGCCCTCACACTTGTCTGGATCCATGTCTGACGATGTCCTTCCTGACCACTGGAGTGGGAAAAGTGTTTCCTCTCTAAGGCTAACACCTCTGCTGGTTTCTGCATCTGCCCCTCTTGCCCTGTGCTCAGACACCTCCCTTCATCCCTCTGTCTCTTGTGTCTTCAGCCTCTGTCTCCATCACTCTCAGCGTAGTCATTCTCCCACAGGTTTAAAAAAACCACTTCTTTTTGCCTCTCATCCCTCTATAGCTGTCATCCTCTCTCTCTCCTTCCCATCATAGCCCAGCTCTCTGATCATCATTTATGTTCACTTCCTAAACATTTGACTTCCTGTTTTCTGTTTGGGTGTTTTTAATTTCTGTTTTAATTTTTTTTATTGAAGTATAGCTGATTTGTAATATTGTGTTAGTTCCAGGTGTAGAGCATAGTAATTCGGGGTTTTTGCTGATTATATTCCATTATAGGTTATTATAAGATTTGGGGTATAATTCTCTGTGCTCTACAGTAAATCCTTGTTTATCTGTTTTATGTATAGTAGTTTATATCAGTTAATCCCATACTCCTAATTTGTTGGGTATTTTAGAATATACTGTTCCTTCTGCCCTGTATGCTCCTCTGTACATCTCTACCTAGTGAACACCTTCTCATCTTTTCATTCTCAACGCAGATACCTACTTCTTCGAAAAGCCTGCCACGACTGTCAGCCTGGATTAGGTCTTGCTCTTCTGTGCACGCTTAGCCTCTTGTTCTTATCTGTATCGTGGCGCTAATAATACTAATAGATGGTTGAGCACCATCAGACCAGTCACCATGTGCTATTATTATTATGTTGGTATTAATACTGTAGCACGTTGTTTTGTCCTCAACAGAACTGAGAGAGGATTTCATCCCAATTCTATTTATAAGGAAATTGAACAACAGAGAAGTTAAGTAACTTGAACCCAACTGTGTTCCCCTAGAGCCTGTGCTAGTTATTCAGGGCTGAGAGCCAGTGGGTCTCATGCTTCATCGTGCATCAGAATCACCTAGAGGGCTTGTGAAAACACAGATCACTGCCCTCGATCTCAGAGTTCCCAATTCAGTAGATCTGAGGTGGGAGATTTTTCATTTCCAACAAGCTCGTAGATGGTGTTGATGCTGCTGGTCCACGGAGCACACTGAAATCCACTGTTCCAGGCGGCCGATCACTTTCTCTGTTGACCTTGTCTCTTTACTTGTCTCTCTCCAGCTAAAATGGGAGTTCCTTAGGGTAGGAGCTGTTTTTTCTTCCTTTTTTTTTTTCTTTTTTTTTATGTCCACATTCCCAGCATCTAGCAAAGTAGTTCTCACAGGTGGTAGGCTTTCAATAAACGTTTCTTTGAATGAATGATGTAATTAATGGTTCTGGCCTTTTAAGTGTATTTTTGCCCAAATGCAATTTCTGTGTATTTCAAGAATTCTCCGGTTTTATCAGTCACATACTTGATTGGCATACAGGGGTCACGTACTCAAAGGTTTTGTAAGGTTAATTGATAATTGCATGACTTTAAAATACTCTGAAGCCAAAGGTCACATCTGTTGTATTTGGCTCACTGTTCTTTCCAGAGTGGACCCCTCACTGCCTATTAGGTTATACCATCATTATATGGAAAGAGGCTCTTTGGCCTTTTAGCAGATTTGAAAATTTCTTTCCTAAAGTAGCACCTTCCTTGATGTAAAATGACTCCATCATAAATGTGATGGCTTATAGGAATTGTGGTACATTTACTTCCCAGTATTCAAGCTTTGTAAAATGCCTGTGTGACATGGAGTAGTTAAGTGGGAGGTTGGCGCGCCTTATCTCAGCCGGCTCGGCTCTTGGGTCCCCAAGAGCCAGGCCTCAAGTGGGAAACAAGAGATTTCTGATGGCTTGAAAACTTTCATACTTTGACTTTGGCTTAATGGTATTTTCTTATATGTTACTTTTGTTTCAAAATAGGAACTACTAAAATTTTTTTTATTATGACAGGATTTGCAAGAACTTATTGAAAACACGAATAGGCAGGTTAACCACCTTTGTGGAGTCGTTTCACAAATGCAGCATTCTTTGGAGAAACCATTGTTGCCTAACTGTACTTAACTACTTCCATAAACCTCTAGTTCCTAGAGATACCAATCAGTTAGAAGTGAGAGAGAACGAATAACTCTGAGATTAGCAAGGCTGATCTATACTTACTTTAGCAGTAGGTTGGAGAATAACCTCTCTTGGAAGAATGCTGAAGTCTAGGTTTGAGACATGATACTGAATATTTTTAAGTTTGTAACCATAATGTATAAAATGCAATCAAAATGTAGGGTTGAAGAGGATTAAAAATCATATAATCAAAATTCAGCATTTATACTTGACTATGGAAAATGATGTTGCAAGGAAAACAGGTATTAATGCTTTTACTGATTTTTCAATTCTTTTACTCACAGATGATATATACTGAATTCGTGTCATTTTAGAGGTCATCTGGATTTACACAGAAAAGTTTTGATTGTATACTTCATGGAGAAATTACAGAAAGGAGCTTAACCTGTTCTGTTCTTTTACCCTGGACAGGGAGATTGTAGCCCATCTTTACCTGTGGAAAGGCAGGAAGACAATGCCAGGACCAACCCTGTAGGAACATCTCTTCAGTCAGCAGCACTCCCTGAACTGCAGCAGCCGGTCCTCAGGGAGAGTCCACCACCGCCCACATACTCATTAGAGCCGTGTTTCACACCACGCAGCCCATCTCCTGGGCTTCCTGTTCTATCCTCCTATGTCAGTGAAGGTGCCGAAAGCACCAACAGTGTTTTCTCATCTGCCCAGGCTACTGTAGCAGTACCTATAGCAGTTTTGCCACAAGGAGAACCCTGTCTGGCAGATACCTCTGAGACAATGAACTACTCAACTATAATGGGAAATAACAGCATGGGCCCAGACGCTGCCTTGTCATTTCTCTGCATGCCTCCCATTACTGGTGAGTTTGAAACGGCACACATTACAAATAGCATCCAGTAATCTACATTCAAAGGCATCCTCAATGCAAACTAGTGATAGCTATTTTTTAATTAGAAGTTTTATATTGAGATAATTATAGATTCACATGTAGTTGTAAGAAATAATACAGAGTGATACCCTTTACCCAATTTCCCTCAGTGGTAGCATCCTGTAAAACTATAGTAAAATATCACAACCAGGATATTGACGTTGATATAATCCATGGATCTTATTCAGCTGTTCCCAGTTTGACTTGTATTCATTTGCGTGTGTGTACTTTTAGTTCTGTGCAGTTTTACCATATGATAAAGTTTGTATGTCTACCACCATAGTCAAGGTACAGAATATTTCCATCACAAGGATCACTTGTGTTGCCTTTTTATAACCACCCATCACCCTCTGGTGACCCTGCCCTCCCTATTCCCCTATCCCTAACTCTCCCTATTCCCTTATCCCCTCAGTACTCAGGCAACCACTGATGTATTCTCCATCTCTAGAACTTTGTCACTTCAAAATTGTTATGTATTTGTAGGCATATGGTATGTAACATTTTGATATTGGCTTTTTTTTTTTTTTTTTTTTTTTTTTTTGCGGTACGCGGGCCTCTCACTGTTGTGGCCTCTCCCGTTGCAGAGCACAGGCTCCAGACGAGCAGGCTCAGCGGCCATGGCTCACGGGCCCAGCCGCTCCACGGCATGTGGGATCTTCCCGGACCGGGGCACGAACCCACGTCCCCTGCATCGGCAGGCGGACTCTCAACCACTGCGCCACCAGGGAAGCCCCCTTGATATTGGCTTTTTTCACTAAATATAAGTCCCTAGAGATTAAAGCAAGTTATTCACTAGTTCCTTCCTTTTTATTGCTGAGTACTGTTACTTGGTATAGATGTGTCATAGTGTAAGCATTCATCTGCTGAAGAAAATTTGGGGTTTTGTTTTCTAGTTTTTCACTATTAGGACTAAGGCCGCTATGAATATTCATGTATAGGTTTTTGTGTAAACAGAAGTTTTCATTTCTCTGACATGAATACCCAAGAGTGCAGTTGCTGGTTATATGTTAACTGCGTGTTTAGTTTTATGAGAAACTACCTGTTTTCCAGTGTAGGTGTACCATTTTGCATT
>NW_006795060.1:595634-616452 GCF_000442215.2 Lipotes vexillifer
GCTGATGCTTCCTGATTGCTTCTTTCATCATATCCTATCTGGTAGAAGATTTTCTTTTTTAAGAGTAAATCTGCTGGGGACAAAAATCTTTTTTTTTTAAATATCTTTATTGGAGTATAATTGCTTTACAATGGTGTGTTAGTTTATGCTTTATAACAAAGTGAATCAGCATATGCATGTATCCCCATATCTCCTCCCTCTTGCGTCTCCCTCCCACCCTCCCTATCCCACCCCTCTAGGTGGACACAAAGCACCGAGCTGATCTCCCTGCGCTATGCGGCTGCTTCTCACTAGCTATCTATTTTACATTTGGTAGTTCCTTTGTGTGAGAATGTCATCATTTCCCCTTCTTTCTGAAGGATAGTTTCACCCAGTACGGAATTCCTGGACGAGAGTTCTTGTATTACAGCCCTTGAAAACTTTTTATTTATAGAAGTGTCAGGAAAGGCAGAAACCAGCCTTGGAAACAGCACTGAGTCAAGGTACTATCCAACTTTTTTGGGAAATGACAGTGGCCAGGATACTGCCTCTTCATCTATCTTCATCCCTCCCAATTTTGGTGAGTTTGAAATGATACCTGTTACAAGTAGCATTGTTTAATTCAGATTCACTAACATCCTTAATGCAAGCTGGTGGTAGCTGTTTTTTAAATTAAGCTTTTCATTTTGAGGTAATTTTAGATTCACGTGTAGTTGTAAGAAATTATACAGAGCTCCTATTTCTGCTTTACCCATTGTCCTTAATAATACCATCTTGCAAAACTATAGTAAAGTATCACAACCAGGATACTGACATTGATTAAATCCACATTTGTGTGTGTGTGTGTTTAGTTCTATGCAATTTTATTCCATGCCTCAGTGTATTTGCCCACCATCACAGTCGTGATACAGAACATTTCCATCATTACCACAAACACCCTTCATATTGCCCTTTTATTAACCACAATCACCTCCCTCTGGTCACCCTTTCCTCCCACCCTGCCCCATCCTAACCCCTGCAAGCCCTGAACTGACTTCCCTTTCTATAATTTTGTCATTTGAATATTGTTATTTAAATGGAATAAAATACTATAGAACCTTTTGGGCATGGCTGTTTTTTTAACTGAACATAATTTCCTGGAGATTTATACCAGTTGTTGCTTGTATCAAGAGTTCCCTCCTTTTTATTGTTGAGTACTGTTCCATGCTATAAGTGTATAACTGTTTATCTGTTTGCCCATAGAAGGACGTTTGGGAAATTTCCAGTTTTTGGCTATTACAAGTTTAGCTCTATGAACAGTCCTTTACCAGTTTTTGTGTAAACATAAGTCTACATTTCTTTGAGATGAATGCCCAAGAGGGCAATTCTGGGTCATATGTAATTCCATGTTTAGTTTTATAAGAAACTGCTAAAATTATTTTTCAGAGGAGCTGTATAATTTTACCTTCCACCCATAATATACGTGATATAATTTTTCTGCATGCATATTTCTTCTCTTTCCATTGTTCTTTCTTCTTGATGCTCAAAGATCCATTCTTTTATCATATTCTTTCTGTTTGAAGATTTTCCTTTAGCCTTCCTTTAAGGGTAAGTCTGCAAGAGACAAGTTCTTTTAGTTTTCCTTCATGTGAGAATGTATTTATTTCCCATACATTAATGAAGGATAGTTTCACTATGTATAGAATTAATGACTGAGAGTTATTTTCTTAAGCACTTGAAAAATGTTTTTACTGTAGCTATGCCGGAAATAGCAGAAACCAGCCTGGAGAAGAACCCTGAGACAATGAGTTACCCAACTTTATTGGGAAATGACAGTGGCCAATGTTCTTCTTTACCTGTCAGCCTCCCACCCAATTTTGCTGAGTTTCAAATAATGCATACTACAAGTAGCACTGTTTAATCTAGATGTATCAACATCCTTATTGCAAGTTAATGGTAGCCCATTTTTTAAATTAAACTTTTTATTTTGAAATAATTTTAGATTCACATATATTTGTGAGAAATAATATAAAAAGATCCCTTTTACACTTCACCCTTTTCTCTCAATGATTACATCTTGCAAAATTAGTAAAATATCACAACTGGGGTATTGACATTGATATAATACACAGATGTTATTGAGATGTCCCCAGTTTTACTTGTAGTAATTTGTGTGTTTATTTCTGTCTGATTTCATCACATGAGTAGGTGTGATATCCACCAACACGGTCAAGATACAGAAACATTTCCATCACCATAAGGATGCCTCTTCTTGCCCTTTTATAGCCACACCCACCTCTCTCAGGTCGCCCTTTCCTTCCCCACTGCTTGTTCCCTAGCCCCTGGCAAACACTGGTCTCTATAATTTTGTCACTTCAAGAGTGTTATATAAAGGGAGTTTTACAGTACGTAAACTTTGAGGATTTTTTTCACTCAGCATAATTCCTTGAGGATTCATCCATGTTGTTGCATGTATCAAAACTTCCTTCCCTTTTTAAAAAAAAATTTATTTATTTTTGGCTGCATTGGGTCTTCGTTGCTGCGCGCGGGCTTTTCTCTAGTTGCGGCGAGTGGGGGCTACTCTTCGTTGCGGTGCGCGGGCTTCTCATTGCGGTGGCTTCTATTGTTGCAGAGCACAGGCTCTAGGTGCGTGGGCTTCAGCAGTTGTGGCTCATGGGCTCTAGAGCGCAGGCTCAGTAGTTGTGGCACACGGGCTTAGTTGCTCCATGGCATGTGGGATCTTCACGGACCAGGGTTCAAACCCGGGTCCCCTGCATTGGCAGGCGGATTCTTCACCACTGTGCCACCAGGGAAGTCCCTCCTTCCTTTTTATTGCTGAGTAGTTTTACAGGATTTCAATATGCAGTCATTGTTTTTAACCATTCAGCCATTGAAGGGCATTAGTTTTTTTTCCCCTTAGTTTTTGGTATTAAGAGTAAAGCTGTTATCAACACCCATGTATTGGTTTTTGTATATATGTAAGTTTTAATTTCTCTGTCATGAATGCCAAGAGTGCAATTTTTGAGTCTTAGCATGTTTAGTTTTATAAGAAAATGCCAGTAGAGAGGATGTACCATTTTTCTTTTTACTTTTTGGTTTTTTTAAAAACATGTTCAGGTTTTTCCTTTGCTTTATTTTTTGAAAAGATTTATTATTTATTTATTTAATTTAATTTTGGCTGCATTGGGTCTTAGTTGAGGCACGCGAGATCTTTCGTTGCAGCGTGGGCTCTTCTTTGCAGTGCACGGGCTTCTATCTAGTTGTGGTGCGTGGGTTTTCCCCTCTTTAGTTGTGGCGCGAAGGCACCAGGGAGCAAGGGCTCTGTAGTTTGCGGCGCGCAGGCTCTCTCGCCGAGGCACGTGAGCTCAGTAGTTGTGGTGCGCGGGCTTAGTTGCCCCATGGCATGTGGGATCTTAGTTCCCCGACCAGGGATTGAACCTGCGTCCCCTGCATTGGAAGGCGGATTCTTTACCGCTGGACCACCGGGGAAGTCCTGAGGCTGTACCATTTTTCATTCTCACCAGGAACGGTCCAGTTTCTTCACATTCATGTTTCCGTTCTTCCCATTGCTCTGTCTTTCTTCCTGATGCTCCAGATTTCCTTCTTTCATCGTATCCTTTCTGTTTGAAGATTTTCCTTTAACCTTTCCATATGGGTAAGACTGCTAGGGACAGATTCTTTTAGTTTTCCTTTGTTTCGTAATGTTTTTTTCACCTTTTACTAGAAGGATAGTTTCACTTCCCGTAGAATTCACGGTTGAGAGTTCTTTTCTTTCAGTAATTGAAAAATACATACTTGTAGAAGTTACAGGAACAGCAGAAACCAGCCTGGAAAACAGCTCTCCGACAGTGTATTACCCAGCTTTACTGGGAAATATCAGTGGCCCAGATACTGACTCTTCATCTCGTTACCTCCTGCCCAGTTTTGGTGAGTTTGAAATGATATATATTAGGAGTATCACTGTTTAATCTAGATCTATCCACATCCTTAATACAAGCCAGTTGCAGCTGTTTTGTTTTGTTTTTTTTTCAGTTGCAGCTCTTTTTAAAACTTTTTGGTATAATTTAAGATTCACATGCAGTTGTAAAAAATAATACAGAGAGATCCTATTTATGCTTTACTTATTTTTCCCAATGACTACACCTTGCTAAACTATGGTACAGTATCACAGCCCAGATATTGACATTGATACAACCCACAGACGTTATTGAGGTGCCTCCAGTTTTACGTGTATGTCTGTGTGTACACTTTCGTTTGTATATTTAGCACTGTGCAGTTTTATCACATGAGTGAGTCCGTCACAGTCAAGGTAGAGATCATTACCATCACTCAAGGATCCCTTGTTATTGCTTTTTTACAACCACACCAGCCTTCCCTTCCTCCAAGACCCATCCCTAACACCTGGCTACCATTGATCTCTTCTCCGTTTCTATAGTTTTGTCTCACATTGTTATATAAGTGAAATAACATACTGTGTAACCTTTGGGATTGGGTTTTTTCACTCAATTTAATTCCCTAGAGACTCATCCAGTTTGTGGCATGTATCAATAGTTTATTACTATTATTGCTGAAGAGTATTCCATGCTATGGATATACAACATTTTAACTCTTCACCTGTTGAAGGGCATCTGGTTTTTTTTTCCAGTTTTTGGCTATTAGGAGTAAAGCAGCTATAAATATTCCTGTGCACACTTTTATGTAAATATCAGTTTTCATTTCTTAATAGTTCCTTTCTATTAATGAAGAGTTTTCCGTGGTATATATATGCAACATTTTTTTTAAACCATTCACACATTGAAGGACACCTGGTTTTTTTCCTAAGTTTTTTGATACTACAAGTGCTGTGAACATTGATGTACTGATTTTTGTGTAAATATAAATTTTCATTTCTCTGTCATGAATGCCAGAAGTGCAGTTGTTAGGTCTTATAGTAATAGCATGTTTTTTTCTTTCTTTTCTTTTTTAAAAAAATTTTTATTGGAGTATAATTGATTTACAATGTTTTGTTAGTTTCTGCTGTACAGCAAAGTGAATTGGTTATACATATACATACCCACTTTTTTTAGATTCTTTTCCCATATAGGTCATTACAGAGTATTGAGAAGAGTTCCCTGTGTTCGACAGTAGGTCCTTATTAGTTATCTGTTATATATATAGTAGTATGTATATGTCAAACATTTGTGCTTTTAATTCCAAACTTTCTCATCGCCTCTGGAACCGTAGCATATTAGTTTTATAAGAAACTGCCGAACAGTTTTCCAGAGAGGCTGTACCATTTACATTCCAAGCAGCAATGTGTGGGTGATCCAGTTTCTCTCCATCCATATTTCTGATCTTTCCGTTGTTATTTCTTCTTTCCTGATGCTCCAAGATTCCTTCTTTCATAATATCCTTTCTTTTTTGAAGATTTTCCTTTAGCTATTTTTAAGGGCAAATCTGCTAGGGAAAATTTAAAAAATCATTTTTCCTTTGTGTCAGAATGTCTTTATTTCTCATTTGTTCCTGAAGGATAGTCTCATCCAGTATAGAATTCACAATTGAGAGTTGTTTTCTTTCAGCACTTGAAAAAGCTATACTTGCAGAAATGCCGGGAAAAGCAGAAACCAGCATGGAAAACAGCTCTCAGACAGTGTATTACCCAAATTTGGTGGGCAATGACAGTGGCCCAGATGCTGCCTCTTCAACTCTCTCCATTCCACCCAATTTTGGTGAGTTTGAAATGATAACATATCTCAGGTAGCACTTTTTATTCTAGATCCATCAACATCCTTAATGTAAGCCAGTGATAGCTCTTTTTAAACTAAACTTTCAACTTTGTGGTAATTTAAGATACTCATGTGGTTTTAAGAAATTAATACAGAGTGATCCCGTTTATACTTTACCTATTTCTCCCAACAATAACATCTTGCAAAACTGTAACAATATCACAACCGGGATATTGACACTGATACAATCTATAGATCTTATTGAGATTTCCCCAGTTTAATTGTATTGATTTGTGTGTATGTGTGTTTAGTTCTATTTGATTTTTTCACATGAGCAGGTTTGCTATCCACCATCCAGTCAAGATACAGAACATTTTCGTCACCATAAGGATGCCTCATCTTGCCCTTTTGTAACCACACCCACATCAGCATGATTCCCTGGAGATTCATCTGAATTATATCAGTAGTTCCTTGCTGAGTACTGTTCCGTGGTGTGGATGTACCACAGTTTGTGTTTTGATTCATAGTTGAAGAACATCTGTGTTTTTTTTTTTTTCCAGTTTTTGGTATTACAAGTAAAATTGCTATGACCGTTCCTGTACAGGTTTTTGTGTAAACATAAGTTTTGATTTCTCTTAGATAAATGCCCAAGAGTGCAAATGCTTGGTTGTATGGTAATTGCGTGTTTAGTTTTGTAAGAAACTGCCAAACAGTTTTCCAGAGTGGCTGTACCATTTTACTTTCCTGCCAGCAATGTACAAGTAATCCAGTTTCTCCATATCCATATTTCTGTTGCTTTCATTGTTCTTTCTTCCTTTTTCATGCTCCAAGATTTGTACTTTCATCATTCTTTTCTGGTAGAAGATTTTCCTTTAGCCATTCTCACATGTAACTCAGCTAGTGACAAATACTTTTAGCTTTCTTCATGTGAGAATGTCTTTATTTCCTCTTCATTGTTTTTGTTTTAATAGTTTGGATGTTCTTTTATTATTTTCAACTTTACTGAGGGATAGTTGACAAATAAAATTGTAATATATTTAAAGTGTACAATGTGATGATTTAATGTACATATACATTGTGAAAGGATTCCTGCCATCGAGTTAATTAACAGATTCAATTCTTTCACACATTTACTTTTGTATTTCTTTTGTGGTGAGAACGCTTAATTTCTACTCTATATGAAAATTATACAATATAGTATTATCAACTATAGTCACCTGTTATACATTAGATACTCAGACCTTATTCAACTTATAACTGAAAGTTTGCACCCTTTTCCCAGCCTCTGGCTATTTCCCCCACCTCCCAGCTCCTGGCAGCCACCATTCCACTCTCTGTTTCTGAGTTTGACATTTTTTTAAAGATTCCACATAAAAGTGACACCATGCTGTATTTGCCTTTTTCTATCTGGCTTATTTCAACTGGCAGAATGCCCTCCAGATTGAACCATGTTTTTGCAAATCCGCTTCATTCTTTTTAATTTTAAAAAATTATTTATTTATTTTAATTTTAATTGGTGCAATTCTTCTAAGTTATCAAATTTATGAGGGTAAAGTGGATTGTAGTATTCCCTATTATCCTGTTTTAAAAAAATAAATATTTATTTATGTATTTTTGTCTCCGCGTGGGGTTTCTCTAGTTGCAGTGTGTGGGCGTCTCAGACCTTGCGGTGGCCTTTCTTGTTGCGGAACACGGGCTCTAGGTGCCTGGGCTTCAGTAGTTGTGGCACGAGGGCTCAGTAGTTGTGTCTCATGGGCTCTAGAGCGCAGGCTCAGTAGTTGTGGCTCACGGGCTTAGTTCCTCCATGGCATGTGTCATCTTCCTAGAGCAGGGCTCGTACCCATGTCCCCTGCATTGGCAGGGGGATTCCTAATCAGTGCGCCACCAGGGAAGTCCCAAAACTGCTTCATTCTTGAAGGATTGTTTTGCCCGATATAAAATTCATGGTTCACAGACTTCTCTGACGGTCCTGTGGATAAGACTCCACACTAAAGCTGCAGGGGGGCACAGGTCCGATCCCTGCTCTGGGTATTAAGATCCTGCATGCCACGTGGTGCGGCCAAAAAAAATAAGACAAAATAGAATTCATGGTTGAGAATTCTTATCTTTTAGTAGCTGAAAGTGTTTTATTTTTAGAAATGTTGTTAAAAGCTCAAACTACCTAGAAAAGAACCCTGAGACAACAAATTATCCGCTTTTATTGGAAAGACAGTAGCCAAGATATTTCCTCATTATGTCACTGCATTCCTCCCAGTTTTGGTGAGTTTGAAATGATACTTTGACATATAGCATATTGAATCTAGAGTCATCAGTCTGTTTAGTGTAAGATAGTGGTATAGTGGTTTAGTGGTTTAGTGTAAGATAGCAGTTATAATAAATAGTACAGAAGGATCCTGTGTTCTCTTTACCCACTTTTCCCCAATGGTATTTACAACTGTAAAATGGTGTCAACTTGCAGAATGATAGAAAATTATCACAACCAAGATAGTGACATCATATCATCCACAGATATTTTGGAGCTGTCCCCAGTTTCACTTGCATTAATATGTGTGCGTATTTAGTTCTATACAGTTTTACCATGTGTGCAGGTTTACGTACCTTCTACCACAGGCAAGCCCTGAAACAGTCCCATCAGCACCACGATCTCTCATATTGCTCTTTTATAACCACACCCGTCCCCTTCCTATTGACATTTGCCCCCTACTCCTACCCTGTGCCCTGTTGCATGATAACTATGAATCTCTTCTCCAGATCTATTATTTGCCCCTTCAGTGTTGTTATATACATGGAACCATGTGGTGTTTGAGACTGGCTTCTTCCCTCATTGTAATTCCCTGGAGATTCATTCACACTGTTGTATCAGTGGTTCCTTCTTCTTTATTGCTGAGTAGTATTTCATGGTGTGGATGTACCAGGGTTTATTTTTCTGTTCATCTGTTGAAAACCTCTCTGTTTCCTGTTTTTGACTGTTAGGTTGTAAAAGTAATATGAATATTCATTCACAGTTTCAAATTTTGCTTCAGTTCACTCTTTCACACAAGTTTTCACTTCTTTGGATGACTGCCCAAGACTGCAATTTCTGGGTCCTATGGTAACTGCACCCTTAGTTTTTTGTTTTTGTTTTATGCGGTACGTGGGCCTCTCACTGTTGTGGCCTCTCCCATTGGGGAGCACAGGCTTCGGACTCGCAGGCTCAGTGGCTATGGCTCGCAGGCACAGCCGCTCCACGGCATGTGGGATCTTCCTGGACCGGGGCACGAACCCATGACACCTGCATCGGGAGGCGGGCTCTCAACCACTGCGCCACCAGGGAAGCCCCACACCCTTAGTTTTATAAGAAATTGTCAAACTTCTTTCCAGTGTAGCTGTACCATTTTCCTTTCCTGCCAGCAATGTATGAGTGATCTAGTTTCTCTGCATCCATATTTCTGTTCCTTCTATTGTTCTTTCTCCTTCTTAATGTTCCAGAATTCTCTTATAGATTTTCTGCTAGAAGGTCTTCTTGTAGCTATTTTTTAAGTATAAGTCAGTTAGTGACAAATACTTTTGGTTTTTCCTTTGTCTGTCAATATCTATTTTTGCTTCATTACGGGAGGATAGTTTCATCAGCTATAGGTATGAGGGTGGGAGTCATTTCTCACAGCATTTGAAAAACGTTTTCCTTACAAAAGTATTGGCGAAAGCAGTACCCAGCCTGGAAGATAACACTCAGATGAAATACCCAGCTTTCTTGGAAGATGAGAGTGGTAAGATACTTCATATTTCTTCATGCCTCCCAATTTTGGTGAGTTTGTAATGATACATATTACAAGTAGCACGATTTAATCTAGGTTTATTAACACCCTTAATATGAGCTAGTGGTAGCCTTTCCTGATTAAAAATTAAAAGGTTTACTTTAAGAAGATTTTAACTGGGCATGTAGTTGTAAAAAATAATGCAGGGAGATCGTGTGTATACTTTACCCGGTTTCCCCCAAAGATAACACCTTGCAAAAGTATAGTACAATATCACAACCAGGATATGGACATTGATAAAATCCTCAGATTCCTATTGAGATGTTTTCTGTTTTCTTTGCATATGTGTGTGTTTATGTTTGTGTGTGTGTGTGTGTATGTGTATTCAGTTTTACATAATTTCATGACATCCTCCATCACAGTGAAGATTCAGAACATTTCCATCACCAGAAGGCTTCTCCCTTTTGCCCTTTAAACCCACACCCACCTTTGTCCTCTCATGCTCCTACTGCTACCATGCCTGTCCCTGCCCTCAGCAACTACTATTCTGTTTTCCTTCTTTATAATTTTGTCATTTCAAGAGATTTACATAGACTCACATAGTATGTAACCTTTTGGGATTGCCTTTTTGCACTCACCGTAATTCCCTGGAGACTCATCTAGGTTGCTGTGTATATCCGTCCTTTTTTATTTTTGAGTACTACTGCACAGTATGAGTGTACCCTGGCTTCTCTGTCTGTTCACCACTTGAAGGATGGCTGGGTTGTTTCTCATTTTTGGCTGTTTGGAGTAAAGCTACTATACTATGAATGCCCATGGATAGGTTTCTGTATGAACATCAGTTTTCATTTCTGTGGGCTGACACGCAAGAGCACAGTAGCTGGGTCGTATGGTAATAGTAAGTAGAGTTTTGTAAAATCCTGGCAAACTGTTTTCCAGTGTAGCTGTACCATTTTACATTCCCACCAGCAATGTATGAATGATCTAGTTTCTTTGCATGTGTATTTCTGCGCTTTCTTTTTATTATTCTTATGATTAAAAAAATTCTTTTGGCTGCACCACGCAGCATGTAGGATGTTAGTTCCCCGACCAGGGATGAAATCCGTGCCCCCTGCAGTGGAAGCGCTGAGTCTTAACCACTGGACCTCCAAGGAAGTCCCTGTGGATTTTGCTCTTTCTTCCTTCCTCATGCTCCAAGCATCCTTCCTTTATTATATCCTTTTGGTCAGATGAGTTTCCTTTAGCCAGTTTTTAAGGGTAAGTCAGTGAGTAACAGTTTGTTTTTAGTTTTCCTTTGTCTGCGGATGTCTTTATTTTTCCTTCATTCCTGAAGGATAGTTTTGCCTGAAATAAAAATTACTGTTGAGATTTCTTGTCTTTCAGCACTTGAAATTGTTTTACTTATTAAATGTTGTTCAAACAGAATCCGGCACAGCAAAGGGTTGTGAGACAATGAATTATCCAACGGTAAAGGAAAGTGACAGAGACGAAGTTACTGATTCAGAAAATTCCTTCTGCACTGGTGGTTTAGGTGAGTTTGAAATGATCCCTATTATGATACACTCTAACCTAGATCCATCAGCTTTCTTAATATTAATTCTTAGTGACTGCGTTTTCAACATGAAACTTTTCATTTTGAGATACTTCAGAATCACTTGTAGTTGCAAGAAACAATAGACAGATCCTGTGTACCCTTTACCCAATACTTCCCAATAGTAGTATTCTGCAAAAAGATAGTAAAATATCACAACTAGGATTTTGACATTGATATGATCCACAGATCTGTTCAGATGACCCCAGCTTTACTTGTATTCATTTGTGTGTGTGTCTGTGTGTGTGTGTATAGTTCTGCGCACTTTTATGACGTGTTTAGGTTCAGGTATTGACCCCTACAGTCATGATACAGAACTGTTCTATCACTTCCAGGAACCCTCTTTTGGCTTTTTATAACCACACCCACCTCCTTCTTGTCATTCCTTCCCTGCCTTCATCTTTAAGCCATCGAAATACGAATATGTTCTTCCTCGTTATAATATTGTCATTGCAGGACAATGTTCTATTAATGGAGTCATATAGTAATTAATATTTAAGGATTGCCTTTTTCTCACTCAGCATAATTCCCTGGAGATTCATCCAAGTTGCTGCATGTATCAGTAGTTCCTTCCTTTTTATTGCTGAGCACAACCATGATTTGTGTTTCTGTTCACCTCATGAATGACACCTGGGTTGTTTCCAGTCTTTACCTATTAGGAATAATTGCTGTGAACATTCATGTGCAGGTTTTCGTCTGAACGCAGTTTTCATTTCCCTGTGATAAAGGCCCAAGAGCACAGTTGCTGGGTAGTATGATAATTGCCTGTATAGTTTTATAAGAAACGGGCAAGCTATTTTCAGATTGAGTGATTTTAGATTCCCAGCAGCATTGTATAAGTGATTCATTTTCTCTGCGTCCTCACCAGCATTTGGTGTTTTCACTATTTTTAAAATTTTATCCCTTCTGGTAGGTGTATAGTGTAATAATATTTCATTGTGGGTTTAATATGCATTTGCCTTTGGATAATGATATACAGCATCTTTACATGTGCTAATTTTCCATCTGTATGTTTTTTCTCTGAAATATCTGTTCTGTCTTATAATTTGTTTTCTTATTTTACTGCTGAGTTTTGGGAGTTGTTTAGATATTTCTGGATACTGTTCTTTTGCTGGATATGCGGTTTGCAAATATTTTCTTCCTTTCTGCAGGTTTCCTTTTCATCCTGTCTACAGGTTTTTTTTGTTTTGTTTTATAGAGAGAAAGGTTTTAATTTTTGTGAGGTTTTCGTTGTATTTTCCTTTTACGGATTTTACTTTAGCTATCGCGTCTATGAACTCTTTTTTTGGTTCTTGATCCCAAATTTTTTCTCCTTTTTTTTTTTCCAAAACTTTTTTAGTTTACATTTCACATTTGCATTAATTTTGTATAAGGTGTGAGATGTAGGTTGAGTTTCTTTTTTTTTTTTTGGTCTATGGCTATCCAGTTGCTGCAGTACCATCTTTGCTCCATTGAATTGCTTTTGTACCTTAATCAAAAACCAATTAGGCATATTTGTGTAGATGTATTTATGGGATCTCTATTGGGTTCTAATGATCTACGTTTCTACCACCCTGCCGAACCACAAGCTTGTGATTATTGTTGTTATAAAGTAAGCCTTGCCATCGGGTAGAATTATTCCTGCTACATTTCTTCTTCTTTTCAAAATCATTTTAGATATGGTAAGTCCTGTGCCTTTCCATCCTAATATTATTTTAATTTTTTTATTTTTTAAATATGTATTTATTTTTTTGCACTTGGTCTGAGTTGCAGCAGCTGTGATCTTTAGTTGCAGCACAGGGGCTCCTTTGTGGTTGAATGCGAACTCAAACGCTTCGTAGTGGTATGCATGTGGGATCTAGTTCCCTGACCTGGGAGTGAATTCGGGCCCCCTGCATTGGGAACACTGAGCGTTAACCACTGTGCCACCAGGGAAATGTCCCCCATCCTAATTTTAGAGTAAGCTTCTTTATGTTTCTCCCCAGAATTGCTGGGATGTTGATGGGAATTGTGTTAAAACTACAGATCAACTTGCGTAGAACTGACATCTTGCATATATTGAGTCTTCTCCTCCATGAGCATTGTATGTCTGTCTGTATGTATTGAGGTCTTCTTTGATTTTTTAAATCATCATTTTGTTATTTTCAGGATATAGATCCTATACATCTTTTAAAAATAAGTTTGTACTTGGCACTTCCCTTGCGCGCGGTGGTTAAGAATCCACCTGCCAATGCAGGGGATGCGGGCTCGATCCCTGGTCCGGGACAGCCCCACATGCCGGGGAGCAACTAAGCCCGTGTTTCTCAACTACTGAGCCCATGCACATAGAGCCCGTGCTCCACAACAAGAGAAGCCACAGCAATGAGAAGCCTGCGCACCGCAACCAAGAGTAGCGTCCGCTTGACGCAACTAGAGAAAGCCCGCGTGTAGCAGCGAAGACCCAACGCAACCAAAAATAAATAAATAAGAAGTAAAATTTTTCGCTGGTATTTTGTGGAATAAGAGTGGTGAGAGTGGACATCCTTGCTTTGTTTCTTATCTTGGGAAGAAAGCATTCAGTCTTTCGCCACTTAATATGATGAGAACTCTTGGTTTTGGTGGGTGATCTTTATTAAGTTGGGGTGGTTTCCCTCTCTTCCTAACTTGCTGAGAGTTTTTTGCAAATGTTTTTTCTATGTCCACGATCACATGGTTCTTTTTTGTTAGCCTGCTGATATGAAGGAGTATATTGATAGGTTGTCCATTGTTGGACCAGACTTGCATACCTGGGTTAAATCCTTCTTGGTCATGGTGTATAATTCTTTGAATACATAATTGATTTGGTTGGCAAATATTTGATTAAGAATTTATGTGTCCAAGTTCATGGAAGATATTGGTGTGTAGTTTTCTTTTTTGTGTGTTATGTCTGTGTGGTTTTGGTATCAGAGCATACCAGCCTCATAAAATGAGTAAGGATTTCCTCCTCTTGTATTTTATGGAGGAGTAAATGATAAATTAGTGTTAATTCTCTAAATGTTTGGTGAAAATCTCCAGTGAAATCATCTGGGCTTGTAGATACTTTTTGGGAGCTTTTTAGTTGCAAATTTGATATCTTTGACGGTTATAGGACTCTTTAGATTACCTATGCCATCTTCGTTGAGTTTTAGTAGTTGTAATTTTGGAAGTATTGGTCCATTTCTTCTAAGTTATCAAATTTATGAGGGCAAAGTGGATTGTAGTATTCCCTATTATCCTTTCTTTCCTTTTTTTAAAATTAATTAATTAATTTATTTTTGGCTGCGTTCAGTCTTTGTTACTGGGTGAGGGTTTTCTCTAGCTGCTGTGAGCGGGGGTTACTCTTTGTTGCGGCGCGTGGACTTCTCTTTGCGGTGGCTTTTCTTGTTGCAGAACATGTGCTCTAGGTGCCTGGGCTTCAGTAGTTGTGGCACGAGTGCTCAGTAGTTGTGTCTCGCAGGCTCTAGAGCGCCGGCTCAGTAGTTGTGGCGCACGGGCTTAGTTCCTCCCCAGTATGTGGCATCTTCCCAGAGCAGGGCTCGTACCCGTGTACCCTGCATTGGCAGGTGGATTCCTAATCCGTGCGCCACCAGGGAAGTCCCAAAACTGCTTCATTCTTGAAGGATTGTTTTTCCTGATACAGAATTCATGGTTCAGGGACTTGCCTGGCGGTCCTGTGGTTAAGATTCTGCGCTAACCCTGCAGGGGGCACGTGTCCGATCCCTGCTCTGGGTACTAAGATCCTGCTTGCCGTGTGGTGCGGCCAAAAAAATTGAGGCAAAATAGAATTCATGGTTGAGAATTCTTATCATTTAGTAGTTGAAAGTGTCTTATTTTTAGAAATGTTGTTAAAATCTCAAACTACCTAGAAAAGAGCCCTGAGACAACAGATTATCCACTTTTATTGGAAAAGAACAGTAGCCAAGATATTTCCTCATTATGTCACTGCATTCCTCCCAGTTTTGGTGAGTTTGAAATGATACTTTGACATATAGCATATTGAATCTAGAGTCATTAGTCTCTTTAGTATAAGATAGTGGTATAGTGGTTTAGTGGTTTAGTGTAAGGTAGCAGTTATAATAAATAGTACAGAAGGATCCTGTGTCCTCTTTACCCACTTTTCCCCAATGGAATTTACAACTGTAAAATGGTGTCAACTTGCGGAACGATAGAAAACTATCACAACCAAGATAGTGACATCATATCATCCACAGATATTTTGGAGCTGTACCCAGTTTCACTTGCATTAATATGTGTGTGTATTTAGTTCTATACAATATTACCATGTGTGCAGGTTTACGTACCTTCTACCACAGGCAAGCCCTGGGACAGTCTCATCAGCACCACGATCTCTCATATTGCTCTTTTATAACCACACCCGTCCCCTTCCAATTGACCTTTGCCCCCTACTCCTACCCTCTGCCCTGTTGCATGGTAACTATGAATCTCTTGTCTAGATCTATTATTTGTCCCTTCAGCGTTGTTATATACATGGAATCATGTGGTGTTTGAGACTGGCTTCTTCCCTCAGTGTAATTCCCTGGAGATTCATTCACACTGCTGTAGCAGTGCTTCCTTCTTTTTTATTGCTGAATAGTATTTCATGGTGTGGATGTACCAGGGTTTATTTTTCTGATCATCTGTTGAAAACCTCTGTGTTTCCTGTTTTTGACTGTTAGGCGTAAAGGTGATATGAATATTCATTCATAGTTTCAAATTTTGCTTCAGTTCACTCTTTCACACAAGTTTTCACTTCTTTGGATGAATGTCCAAGACTGCAATTTCTGGGTCCTATGGTAACTGCACATTTAGTTTTATACGGAATTATCAAACTGCTTTCCAGTGTAGCTGTACCGTTTCCCCTTCCTGTCAGCAATGTATGAGTGATCTAATTTCTCTTCATCCATATTTCTGTTCCTTCCATTGTTGTTTCTCCTTCTTAATGCTCCAGAATTCTATTATAGATTTTCTGCTAGAAGGTCTTCTTGTATCTATTTTTAAAGTATAAGTCATTTAGTGACAAATACTTTTGCTTTTCCTTTGTCTGTCAATATCTATTTTTGCTTCATTACGGGAGGATAGTTTCATCAGCTATAGGTATGAGGGTGGGAGTCGTTTCTCACAGCATTTGAAAAACGTTTTCTTTACAGAAATATTGGCGAAAGCAGTAAGCAGCCTGGAAGATAACATTCAGATGAAATACCCAGCTTTCTTGGAAGATGAGAGTGGTAAGATATTTCATATTTCTTCATCCCTCCCAATTTTGGTGAGTTTGTAATGATACATATTACAAGTAGCACGATTTAATCTAGGTTTATTAACACCCTTAATGTGAGCTAGTGGTAGGTTTTCCTGAGTAAAAATTAAAAGGTTTACTTTAAGAAGATTTTAACTGGGCATGCAGTTGTAAAAAATAATGCAGAGAGATCGTGTGTATACTTTACCCGGTTTCCCGCATAGATAACACCTTGCAAAAGTACAGTACAATATCACAACCAGGATATGGACATTGATAAAATCCGCAGAATTCTATTGAGGTGTTTTCAGTTTTCTTTGCATATGTGTGTGTTTATGTTTGTGTGTGTGTGTATGTGTATTCAGTTTTACAAAATTTCATGACATCCTCCATCTCAGTGAAGATTCAGAACATTTCCGTCACCAGAAGGCTTCTCCCTTTTGCCCTTTAAACCCACACCCACCTTTGTCCTCTCATGCTCCTACTGCTACCATGCCTGTCCCTGCCCTCAGCAACTACTATTCTGTTTTCCTTCTTTATAATTTTGTCATTTCAAGAGTTTTACATAGACTCACATAGTATGTAACCTTTTGGGATTGCCTTTTTTCACTCACCGTAATTCCCTGGAGACTCATCTAGGTTGCTGTGTATATCCGTCCTTTTTTATTTTTGAGTACTACTGCACAGTATGAGTGTACCCTGGCTTCTCTGTCTGTTCACCACTTGAAGGATGGCTGGGTTGTTTCTCATTTTTGGCTGTTTGGAGTAAAGCTACTATACTATGAATGCCCATGGATAGGTTTCTGTATGAACATCAGTTTTCATTTCTGTGGGCTGACACGCAAGAGCACAGTAGCTGGGTCGTATGGTAATAGTAAGTTGAGTTTTGTAAAATCCTGGCAAACTGTTTTCCAGTGTAGCTGTACCATTTTACATTCCCACCAGCAATGTATGAATGATCTAGTTTCTTTGCATGTGTATTTCTGCGCTTTCTTTTTATTATTCTTATGATTAAAAAAATTCTTTTGGCTGCACCACGCAGCATGTAGGATGTTAGTTCCCCGACCAGGGATGAAATCCGTGCCCCCTGCAGTGGAAGCGCTGAGTCTTAACCACTGGACCTCCAAGGAAGTCCCTGTGGATTTTGTTCTTTCTTCCTTCCTCATGCTCCAAGCATCCTTCCTTTATTATATCCTTTTGGTCAGATGAGTTTCCTTTAGCCAGTTTTTAAGGGTAAGTCAGTGAGTAACAGTTTGTTTTTAGTTTTCCTTTGTCTGCGGATGTCTTTATTTTTCCTTCATTCCTGAAGGATAGTTTTGCCTGAAATAAAAATTACTGTTGAGATTTCTTGTCTTTCAGTACTTGAAAATGTTTTACCTATTAAATATTCTTCAAACAGAATCCGGCACAGCAAAGGGTTGTGAGACAATGATTTATCCAACGGTAAAGGAAAATGACAGAGACGAAGACACTGATACAGAAAATTCCTTCCGCACCTGTGGTTTAGGTGAGTTTGAAATGATCCCTATTATGATACACTCTAACCTAGATCCATCAGCTTTCTTAATATTAATTCTTAGTGACTGCGTTTTCAACATTAAACTTTTCATTTTGAGATACTTCAGAATCACTTGTAGTTGCAAGAAACAATAGACAGATCCTGTTTACCCTTTACCCAATACTTCCCAATAGTAGTATTCTGCAAAAAGATAGTAAAATATCACAACTAGGATTTTGACATTGATATGATCCACAGATCTGTTCAGATGACCCCAGCTTTACTTGTATTCATTTGTGTGTGTGTCTGTGTGTGTGTATATAGTTCTGCGCACTTTTATGACGTGTTTAGGTTCAGGTATTGACCACTACAGTCATGATACAGAACTGTTCTATCACTTCCAGGAACCCTCTTTTGGCTTTTTATAACCACACCCACCTCCTTCTTGTCATTCCTTCCCTGCCTTCATCTTTAAGCCATCGAAATACGAATATGTTCTTCCTCGTTATAATATTGTCATTGCAGGACAACGTTCTATTAATGGAGTCATGTAGTAGTTAATATTTAAGGATTGCCTTTTTCTCACTCAGCATAATTCCCTGGAGATTCATCCAAGTTGCTGCATGTATCAGTAGTTCCTTCCTTTTTATTGCTGAGCACAACCATGATTTGTTTTTCTGTTCACCTCATGAATGACACCTGGGTTGTTTCCAGTCTTTACCTATTAGGAATAATTGCTGTGAACATTCATGTGCAGGTTTTCGTCTGAACGCAGTTTTCATTTCCCTGTGATAAAGGCCCAAGTGAAATATGAATATGTTCTTCCTCGTTATAATATTGGCATTTCAGGACAATGTTCTATTAATGGAGTCATATAGTAGTTAATATTTAAGAATTGCCTTTTTGTCACTCAGCATAATTCCCTGGAGATTCATCCAAGTTGCTGCATGTGTCAGTAGTTCCTTCCTTTTTATTGCTGAGCACAACCATGATTTGTTTATCTGTTCACCTCGTGAGTGACATCTGGGTTGTTTCCAGTCTTTAACTATTAGGAAGAAAGTTGCTGTGAACATTCATGTGCAGGTTTTCGTCTGAACGCAGTTTTCATTTCCCTGTGATAAAGGCCCAAGAGCACAGTTTCTGGGTAGTATGATAAGTGCCTGTTTAGTTTTATAAGAAACGGGCAAGATATTTTCAGAATGAGTGATTTTAGATTCCCACCAGCAATATATAAGTGATTCATTTTCTCTGCGTCCTCACCAGCATTTGGTGTTTTCACTATTTTTAAAATTTTATCCCTTCTGGTAGGTGTATAGTGTAGTAATTTTTCATTGTGGGTTTAATATGCATTTGCCTTTGGAGAGTGATATATAACATTTTTACATGTGCTAATTTTCCATCTGTATGTTTTTTCTCTGAAATATCTGTTCTGTCTTATAATTTGTTTTCTTTTTTTACTGCTGAGTTTTGGGAGTTGTTTAGTTATTTCTGGATACTGTTCTTTTGTTGGATATGCGGTTTGCAAATATTTTCTTCCTTTCTGCAGGTTTCCTTTTCATCCTGTCTACAGGTTTTTTTTTGTTTTGTTTTGTAGAGAGAAAGGTTTTAATTTTTGTGAGGTTTTGGTTGTATTTTCCTTTTACGGATTTTACTTTAGCTATCGCGTCTATGAAATCTTTTTTTGGTTCTTGATCGCAACTTTTTAAAGTTTTTTAGTTTACATTTCACATTTGCATTAATTTTGTATAAGGTGTGAGATGTAGGTTGAGTTTCTTTTTTTTTTTTTTGCCTATGGCTATCCAGTTGCTGCAGTACCATCTTTGCTCCATTGAATTGCTTTTGTACCTTAATCAAAAACCAATTAGGCATGTTTGTGTAGATGTACTTCTGGGATCTCTATTGGGTTCTAATGATCTATGTTTCTACCACCCTGCCGAACCACAAGCTTGTGATTATTGTTGTTATACAGTAAGCCTTGCCATAAGGTAGAATTATTCCTGCTACTTTTCTTCTTTTCAAAATCATTTTAGATATGGTTAGGTTCTCTGCCTTTCCATCGTTATTTTATTTTAATTTTAATTTTTCTATTTTTTAAATATGTATTTATTTTTTTGCACTGGGTCTGATTTGCAGCAGCTGTGCTCCTTAGTTGCGGCACGGGGGCTCCTTAGTTGTGGAATGTGAACTCAAACACTTCGTTGTGGTATGCATTTGGGATCTAGTTCCCTGACCTGGGAGTGAATCCAGGCCCCCTGCATTGGGAGCACGGAGCGTCAACCACTGCGCCACCAGGGAAATGTCCCCCATCCTAATTGTAGAGTAAGCTTTTTTCTGTTTCTCCCCAGAATTGCTGGGATGTTGAAAGGAATTGTGTTAAAACTACAGATCAACTTGAGTAGAACTGACATCTTGCATATATTGAGTCTTCTCCTCCATGAGCATTGTATGTCTGTCTGTATGTATTGAGGTCTTCTTTGATTTTTTAAATCATCATTTTGTTATTTTCAGGATATAGATCCTATATATCTTTTTTTTTTTAACATCTTTATTGGGGCATAATTGCTTTACAATGGTGTGTTAGTTTCTGCTTTATAACAGAGTGAATCAGTTATTCATATACATATGTTCCCATATCTCTTCCCTCTTTGTCTCCCTCCCTCCCACCCTCCCTATCCCACCCCTCCAGGCAGTCACAAAGAACCCATCCGGTATCCCTGTGCCATGCGGCTGCTTCCCACTGGCTCTCTACCTTACGTTTGTTAGTATATATATGTCCATGTCTCTCTCTCGCCCTATCACAGCTCACCCTTCCCCCTCCCCATATCCTCAAGTCTGTTCTCCAGTAGGTCTGTGTCTTTATTCCAGTTTTACCCCTAGGTTCTTCATAACATTTATTTTTCTTAACTTCCATATACGTTTGTTAGTATATATATGTCCATGTCTCTCTCTCGCCCTATCACAGCTCACCCTTCCCCCTCCCCATATCCTCAAGTCTGTTCTCCAGTAGGTCTGTGTCTTTATTCCAGTTTTACCCCTAGGTTCTTCATAACATTTATTTTTCTTAACTTCCATATATATGTGTTAGCATATGGTATTTGTCCTTCTCTTTCTGACTTACTTCAC
>NW_006795062.1:0-931 GCF_000442215.2 Lipotes vexillifer
ACCGGGGCACGAACCCGTGTCCCCCGCATCGGCAGGCGGACCCTCAACCACTGCGCCACCGGGAAAGCCCTCTTTTTATTTTTAAATTGAAGTATAGTTGGTTTACAGTGTTGTGTTAGTTTCAGGTGTACAGCACAGTGATTCAGTTATACACACACACACAAACATATCCTTTTTCAGATTCTTTTCCATTATAAGTTATTACAAGATATTGAATATACTTCCCTGTGCTATACAGTAGGACCTCGTTGTTTATGTATTTTATGTATACTACTAGTGTGTACCTGCTAATCCCAAACTCCTAATTTAACCCTCCCCTCCTTTCCCCTTTTTACCATAAGTTTGTTTTCTATGTCCGTGAGTCTGTTTCTGTTTCTAAGTAAATTCATTTGTATCATATATTTTCTTCAGTCATACAGTTGAATACGTTGAACACATTACATTGTACTTTGTGTATGTGGATATCAAAATTGTCTACAGCAAATGGCAACTGTTAAAAATTTGTCTTAGAGGTGAAAACTGTAATTTATCCCATACCCAAGCTGTCAGTGCACTTATTACACGTATGTATGTATATACACATACACACACTTTTAACGTAATAGTTCACTTTTAGTAAATGAAAGACCTCTTTTTCTCTTCCTCGCGACTGTAACACTTGAAATTCTTCCCCATACCCTAGGATTCTGTGTTCCACTGGACAGTTTCCATGTGTCTATAACATCTTTTTGTGGTATTTCAAATTTTGAAATTTTCATTACTCCATATATGCAAGTTTTATCTTGTGATGATAAGTTGATCAGACCGATTACATTGGGAACTTTTTAGGTAAGAACTTGAACTTGTCTGACTAAAATCTTACAGTGCGGTGTCAGTGAGTTGCTTTTGACTCCTCTGGAGGCTTTTTTTTTTTTTTTTTTTTTTTTTGCCT
>NW_006795063.1:0-1478 GCF_000442215.2 Lipotes vexillifer
TATATATATATATACACATATACTTATATGTAGACATAAATATATACATATATATGTATATACAGGCACACCTTGGAGGTACTGTGGAGTCAGTTCCAGCCCACCACAATAAAGAAAATATCGCAATAAAATGAGTCCCACAAATTTTTTTGCTTTCCCTGTGCATATAAAAGTTTTGTTTTTACTATATTGTAATCTAGTAAGTGTGCAGTAGCATTATGCCTGAAGAAACAATATACATACCTTAATTAAAAAATACTTTACTGCTAAAAAAATGCTAGCCATCATCTGAGCCTTCAGCAAGTCATAATCTTTTTGCAATAGTAACATCAAATACCACTGATCACAGATCACCATGACAACTATAATAATAATGAAAAAGTTTTAAATATTACCAAATTATTACCAAAATGTGACACAGAGATAGGAAGTGAGCAAATACTGTTGGCAAAATGGCACCAGTAGACCTGCTTGACACATGGTTGCCACAGACCTTCAATTTGTAAAAAACGCAGTTATCTGTGAAGCACAATAAAATGAGGCTTGGTTTCTCTGGAGAACCATGACTAATACAGTTCTTACAGTTGTACCATAAATGAGGTGGTACAACACTAATTCGAAGTATAAAAGCCAACAGAGGAAATAAAATGGAAGATAAAAATATTCAATTAGTTCGCCCCCCCCCCCAAAAAAAAAGAAGGAAAAAGAACACAGAAAGAAACAACATATGGGACACTTTGGAAGCAAATAGCAAGATGACTGACTCATCTGCAACAAAATTAATAATAATGTAGAATGTGAATGGACTAAACACGCAAATTAGAATGTTTATTAAACTGGATAGAAAACCAAGACCCAACTATTTTCTATCTACAAGAAACTCATGTAGTTCTCCTACATTTTAAACAAAAAGTTGGAGTAAACACCACCAAATACACATATTCAACATTTATATCTGTAAGCACTTCTTTAACAATTGATTTGCTTGCTTTATGGCTTATGAATAAAGAACTAAAGTGCTACCTAAGTAACTAGATAGGTAGATGGAGAGATAGATGGTAGGCAGGTAGATCAATTCCCCCGAAAACATTAATAAGTGTACTACTTAGGATCTCTATCTTCAAACTTCCAATAAATCTCTTATGGCCCCCAAACACACACCCAACCCAACATATTCTTTTTTTAAAATTTACATGTCTTATCTTCTCTCCTAGACTAAAAGCTCATTGAGAGCTCAAACACTGAATAAATGTTTACTGTTTATTCAGTAAATATATCAGGCATTGAAGATATACCTAGGAACCAGTTTCACCAGATGCTTACAGACTAGTGGAGGGAAATGACAAGTAAGCAGACGATTATAATAAGCTTATTATAGATATGATAGATATTGGATGGATAAATAGATGAGAAAGAATGAATGGACACATTTCCCCAATTTGGTAGTTTTAATTTTTTTTTTTTTTTTTTTTTTTTTT
>NW_006795064.1:0-3191 GCF_000442215.2 Lipotes vexillifer
CGAACCCGTGCCCCCTGCATCGGCAGGCGGACTCCCAACCACTGCGCCACCAGGGAAGCCCAGTATTGTATTTGTTATCTGCAAAACCGTGTGCTACACTTCTTTTACTTCCGTATTCATAATAAACTTACGTATGGATATACAATGCACACATTTTCCCTGGAGAGGTGACTAGTAAACATTTGCTAGCACACAACTGCTCTTTGTAGGGGTAAAAATGAAGAAATGCCCAAACAGGGACACAGCTTTAAAGCTGTGTGATGAGCATGTCCTTCCAGGCCTGTCATGGTTGCTCTGTATAAACCCAGTTGGAAATAATGTCAGAAGCTGAAATTGGGGCTCTGTGTGAGTGTGAGTGGAAGGCCCCGAGGAAAGGCAGCCTGGTCCTGGCCCGCAGCCTCACGAACTCACAGTGGAATTAGGTGCCCTGCAGCCTGGGGCTCGGCAAAGCATAGCAGGGTCACTGCGGCAGGTCTCCCACGTGCCCAGGCAGGCAAGGCAACAGGGGCTGTCACCCTCTGCGCATAGGCAGGAGAATCTCTGGGACTCATTTCTATTTTTTCCCAACTCCCCTTTATGGAGCAACTGCAGTGTCCTCGGGGGTGGGGTGTCTCAGTGGTCAGGTGGCGGTGACCAGAACTCAGAGCACTTGGGGCGGCTGGATTTCACACTTCTTGTCCCAGGGCTCTTTCCTTCCAAACCTTACGTACCATATGCTTTCCAAGAGTATGGTGGCAACTAGCTAATTTCACAGGAGATACGTGGAAACCCCTGAATTCACCTAGTCCTCCCTGGTCATTCTAGATGGGAAGACTCAAGCCCAGAGAGGGCAAGAATCTGCCCCAGGCCACACAGTGAGTCGACAGCAAAGCCAACCCCAGAACCCCGGCATCTGCTCGCAGACAGGTGGGCTTTCCACACCAGCATCTGCTTTCATCCCAACTCCTGGCCAGCTTGTGCCAGAGTAGAGGGACGCGAGGGGCTTCTGAGCAGGGCTGCCCTTAAGCCCCTCAGCTCCGGCCCAGCCCACTTTACCTGCTCCTATTACCACTGCATCATACTCCGGCTTCAGACGTCCCCTGGTGTCGGAGTGAGCTCGTCTCCAAGCGGGGTGGGGAGAGGCGCCCACGACCCTGCGGAGCCCTCGGCCACATGCAGCCATTTCTGCCCTGGGCTAGGCCAAGAATTTGCTTGCAAGCAGCTTTTCGTGCCTCTCCAGGCAGGGGGAGGAGCAGGGAGAAAGCAGAAAGAGAGAAGGAGCTGCAGCCCAGCTGCCGTACTTGGCCCTGGGCCATGACTAAACAGGGGACGCTGAGCTGCCCACAGCCTAGCCTGGCCCCGTCCACACTCGGCCAAGTCGCGGGAGGTCGCCTGTTAACCAGGCAGAAGTCCTGCGCCTCCAGACCTCCGGAGAGTAACCACCATGCTAATTCTCTAGGGCTCCTGTGTGCCAGGCCCTGTGCTGACCACGGTCGTGAAGCCTCTCGTGTAAGCCCCAGACGAGGGGCACTGAGGGTCAGAGAATGTGCGTGTGTGTGTGTGAGAGAGCGTGCAAATGAGTGTTCCAAAGGCCCGTCTCCTCCCCTGTGCTGTCCTGCTTCTGGTTAAGGAATTAACCGGATGAGCTGGGGGTGGGAATCCAAGTAAAGAGAGGGACTTGGGTCAGACTCTGCTCCAGCTTCCCGTCCCTCCGGCTTGCGGTTGGGGGGGCGGGGAACTGCTCTATGCCCACAGCAGGCTCAGGGACCCACTGCCTGAAGGCCTCTGAGGCAGGGCCTCTGCACTGCCGACACCAAGGCCTCAGCAACACTGTGGGGGCGGGCATCTGCCCCTGGGGCCCCCAGAGAGACACACGTCCTTGCTTAAATGCCATCCAAATGCTTAAATGCCATCCACTTCTCAGGCTGCCGCACAGCTGGAAAGGTCTGGGGGCCAGTTCAGTCCTCGTGATTTTGGGGGGTCGCCTTTTTCTTTTGAAGGCCTGAACATTTCTCTTCTGTGTTCTGGTACCTTTCCCATTTTCCAAGAATCCTCGAGGATTAAAGACCGCATTGTAAATATCTTTGGCTTAGTGCTTACTATCCTTTGGCCTGTCCTGAATTAGGAGTCTCTTTCTCTCCCTGCCCATTGGTTAGGACATTCCCCATATAGGAAAAAGCACCCTAGGGGCTGGGAGTTTCTGTACTGCTCTGACATCTAGAAACCTGTTATTAGAAGTGCATCTCAAAATTAGGAGAGTACATGGAAAGTCGCTTCTGGGTAAGAGGGACTTCTGGGGACACTTCTACTCTCGAATCAGACTCCCCTCCACACGCCACGTAAAGTTTACACCATGTGTGTCTCTGCTAAAATCCGAGTCAGCATCTTCCCTCCAGTGTTATTTATAATATTGAAAAACTAGGGGGGCTGGTTAAACTAGACATGTCACATCATGCAGCTGCTAAAAGTGAAGGGAAAGTATTAGGTGACAGGAGTGAGGCCCCTAAACAGCAGTGGGCTTCTACACTTAGTCTTCCCCTTCTGCTCCTCTGTACTTTCCCGATCATGTCATAATTCCTGTCCATAAAGTCATGACATTAAGGAGGAAGGCAGTCCCAGTCACCTCGTGACTCTGTCCCTCACTGCCACCTTCTGCGGACTTCAGCCCGCAGTGTTGCTCTAGCTCCTTCAGTATCTCCGGCCCGGCAAGCTGTTCACTTATCAGGAAAGATCAGTCTGTTCTTACAAATTTCAGCTCAAGACTGAAGGCATGGAAGGCCTGGCCGCACGCGAACCCACTGCCTCGCTGCGCTGTGTATTTCTGCCTCCTCAGTTCCCTCTGTCCCAGCTGTGGCCTCTCGGCCCCAGAGCAGTGGATGCTCCCAAGTCCCAGGGCTCCGACGGCCTCTTGTCCTTGTGTCCGTTTGGGGGGACTTTCAGGTTAGAGGAAGGGCTGTACCCCTGGGGCAGTGCTCTCAATCCAGGGCACACCAGGACCCCTAGAGAAGCTTTGAAAAACCTTAAAGCCTGGGATCCACTGGACCGAGTGACACGAATCTCTGGGGCGGGGCTGGGGCAAGAGGCAAGAACCAAGAAGGGCACAAAGAGGCCACCGAGAAGGGCCAGGGGCTTGAACAGTAACAATAACCATAACCAGCATTTATTGAGTGGCTGCCGAACAGCCGGCAGCCCCACGACCATCCTGAGAGATG
>NW_006795065.1:0-1390 GCF_000442215.2 Lipotes vexillifer
CTCCGCAACGGGAGAGGCCACAGCAGTGAGAGGCCCGCGTACCGCAAAAAAAAAAAAAATTATTACCTCAATTAGATTTCTGGGGAGAGAAAGCTCTAAATGGACAGAGTTATTCTTTTTGTCATAATAATCCTATTTCTTGGCTTGGAAGTTATACATCATGGGAGCGATGACCTCATACCTAGAAGGTTTTTTTGTTTTAAAACCTTTTACCAATTCCAGAGTATTTTACTGCCTATGCGATTTTAACATGATTTAATGCATTTATCTTAAAATCCCTGTACGTATTAAAAATCTGTGGTTTGAGCATAATAGCCTAATGCTCACCTCAGTCAGCCCTCTTACTCTGCATTGCATGCCTGAAGGTCCCTGAGGGTGATTAGAAGTTTTGTACTATTTCCTTATACCTCTCAGCTAAGACATCTGTCTGATGTCTTCCAACCAGGTATTCTTAAGTGTGATTTCTGCTTGGCTAAGAAATCAAATGAGCATAGCAAATCTCATCATGCTCCATTTCTACCCTCCTTTCCTATTCTTTAAACAGGTCTTCCTTATGTCTTTTAAAAGTGTTTTGCTTTCTCTCACCTCAGGACCTTTGCTTACGCTGTTACCCCGGAGTCTTCACCCTGCTAATTCTCCCTTATCCTTAAGATCTCAGCTTTAACGTCATTTCCTCAGGGAAGCGCTCCATGGAGCCCTGACCAGGTTTACTCTCTCTGAAGGTAGATACCCTAGACTCCCCTACTGTGACATTCATTACGTAAATAGTTTTTGTGAATATGGAAAATAAAGGGTACTCAATAAATATTAGTTGGATTAGTGAATTCATTTTCCCCAGGGGTCTTTTCTGTTACAAGTAAAAGTCTTAGAAACCGCATCTGGGTCTGGACACGACTTCCTTCCTTCACATACTACAAGAATTTGCACCTTGCCAAGGATGCCTGAGGTAGAGAAAGCAATCCTGGTTGTCTGCTCTGCCATCAGATTTGGATCTCGCCCCTGCTCCCCCCACCCCCCATCCAGTCATTCTTAATCAGGCACACACATTCCCTTGGGAGTGAGGAGTGCTGGCTTTTCTCCTTACTGAGTTTAGATTATGTCACAATCTTAATCTTTCCATTTGGCTTCAGAAATTACTTCTTCAGTCTTCACAAGTTTTTTTTTTTTTAATTTATTATTTATTTTTGGCTGTGTTAGATCTTTGTTGCTATGCGTGGGCTTTCTCTAGTTGCAGTGAGTGGGGGCTACTCTTTGTTGTGGTGCACAGGCTTCTCATCGCCGTGGCTTCTTTTGTTGCGGAGCATGGGCTCTAGGCACGTGGGCTTCACTAGTTGTGGCTCGTGGGCTCTAGAGCACAGGCTCAGTAGTTGTGGCGCATGGGCTTAGTTGC
>NW_006795066.1:0-224 GCF_000442215.2 Lipotes vexillifer
CTTCCAGGTCTTGGCTATTGTACATGGTGCTGCAGTGCACGTTTGGGTGCATGTTTTTTTTTTCCATTCTGGATTTTGGTGTATGTACTCTTAGGCGCTGGACTGCTGGATCATATGATATCTCTATTTTTACCTTGTAAAGACATCTCCATACTATTCTCTATACTGGCTTTTACCATTTCCATTCCACCAGCACCATAGGAAGGTTCCCTTTTTCCATGCCT
>NW_006795068.1:0-6402 GCF_000442215.2 Lipotes vexillifer
AAAGACAGTGAGAAAGCGAAAAATTCTTACAACTTTTGCTCAGGGGTTGTGATGCAACATGGATAGAACATATCTAGACTCACAGCAGGATGAGACATAAGGCTGGAAACCATTTACGCTAAGAGAATTAGTGAGGTTGAATGAGGAAATGGACACCCTTTAAAGTAATACTGCATGATACCCATTCCATGGGTCCCAGATCGGCAGGTTCAAGGCAATCTTCCTACAGCTAAAAGATACACGGGAAACCCAGGGCACTACACCATGTGATCAGGAAACGTGTTTAAAATGCACCTCATTTTTAATCTCCTGGTGCTCGAGTTTGCCATTCCAGCCACGTTACTAAGAATCTCCCCACTTGGAGAATCAGTACATTTAACCTCCTGTTTCGCACAGTTTGCAATTTGTGTGGAGGATGAACGGGAAAAGAGGGAACCAATGAGAGACTAGCTGTAAGGTTTTGGACAGGCACAAGTCACTCTAATTTCACAACACGAGAAAGAAATAACCAAAGGCTCAGCCTGACACCTCGGAAAGAAAATAGAGCCTGAAGAAATCCTGAGGTTTTGTGGCCAGCTCTCAAAAAAGCGAGGTGAAAAATGGAGCTGAGGTTCACTGCAATTCACAAACCTGCAGAGTTATACATGACAATTATCATACCCTAGCATGTACGTTAACCCTAAACCGTTATCACACCCTAACCTGTACCCTAAACCATCCCCAATCCCTAACCCTAACCCTAACCCTAATCCTAAGACTTACCCGAAGCCTTACCCTAGACCATGCCCTAATACTAACCCATACAATAACACTAACCCGTACCATAACACATACGCTAACGCTAAGGAGTTGTCGTACCCTAATCTGTACCCTAAACCATCCCCATTCCCTAACCCTAACCCTAACCCTAACCCTTAAATAAAGACTTACCCAAACCCGTGGCATAATCCTAACCCATACACTAACACTAACCCGTACCATAGCACGTATGCTAACCCTAAAACGTTCTCGTACCATAAACTGTACACTAAACTGTCCCCATTCCCTAACCCTAACCCTAACTCTGACCCTAATCCTTACCTGAAGCCTTACACTAACCTGTGCCCTAATACTAAACCATACGCTAACACTAACGAGTGCCCTAACACATACGCTAACCCTCAAACGTTGTCGCACCCTAACCTGTACCCTAAAACTTCCCCGTTATCTAACCTTAACCCTAACACTAACCCTAACCCTTACCCGAAGCCATACCCTAACCCATGCCCTAATCGTAACTCATACGTTTACTCTAACCCATGCCCTAACACATACGCTAACCCTCAACCGTTGTCGTACACTAAACTGTACCCTAAACCGAACCCATTCTCTAACCCTAACCCTAACAATAATCCTAAGCCTAACCCTTACCCGAAGCCTTACCCTGACCCATGCCCTAAATCTATCCCGTACGCTAACACTAACCCATGCCATAACACGTACGCTAACCATCAAACGTTCTTGTACACTAATCTATGCCCTAAACCGTCCATGATCCCTAACCCTAACCCTAATGCTAAGCCCTTACCCTAAGCCTTACCTTAACCCATGCCCTAAATCTATCCCGTACGCTAACACTAACCCATGCCATAACACGTACGCTAACCATCAAACGTTCTTGTACACTAATCTATGCCCTAAACCGTCCATGATCCCTAACCCTAACCCTAACCCAAACCCTGACCCTAACCCTCACCCGAAGCCTTACCCTAACCCGTGCCCGAATCCTAACCCGTACGCTAACAGTAACCCATGCCCTAACACATACGCTAAACCTCAACAGTTGGTGTACCCTAACTTTTACCCTAAACAGTCCCCATTCCATAACCCTAACCCTGACCCTAACCCTAACCCTTACCCGAAGCCTTACCATAACCCGTGCCCTAATACTAACACGTACGGTAACACTAACCCATGCCCTAACACGTAAGCTAACCCTCAAACCTTGTCATAACCTAACCTGTACCCTAAACCATTCCCGTTCCCTAACCCTAAACATAACGCTAACCCTAACCCGAACTCTTATCCGAGGCCATAATCTAACACGTGCCCTAATCCTAACCCGTACGCTAACATTAAACCATGCCGTAACATGTACGCTAACCCTCAACCGTACTCGTACACTAACCTGTACCCTAAACCATCCCTGTTCCCTAACCCTAACCCTAACGCTAACTCTAACCCTAACCCTTATCTGAAGCCTTACCCTAACACGTGCCCTAATCCTAAGCCGTACGCTAACACTAACCCTTGCTGTAACACCTACGCTAACCCTCAACCGTTATCGTACACTAACCTGTACCCTACACCATCCCCGATTCCCATCCCTAACCCGAACTCTGACCCTAAACCTTGCCTGAAGCCATACCCAAACCCGTGCCCGAATCCTAACCCATACGCTAACACGAACCCGTGCCCTTACACGTACGCTAACCCTCAAACGTTCCTGTACCCTAACCTGTACCCTAAACCATCCCCGTTTCCTAACTGTAACCCTAAGCCTAACCCTTACCCGAAGCCATACCCTAATCCGTGCCCTAATCCTAACCCGTACGCTAACACTAACCTGTGCCCTAACATGTACGCTAACCCTCACCCGTTCTGGTACCCTAAACTTTACCCTAAACAGTCCCTTTTCCCTAAACCTAACCTTAACCCTAAAACTTACCAGAAGCCTTACACTAACCCTTGCCCTAATCCTTACCCGTAAACTAACACTAACCCGTGCCCTAACACTTACGCTAACCCTCAAACTTTGCTTACCATATATTTTACCCTAAACCGTCCCCGTTACCTAACCCTGACCCTCTTTGTAACACTTACCCGAAGCCTTACCCTAACCCATGCACTAATCCTAACTCGTTCCCTAACCCTAACCCTAAACCTAACCCTAACACTTACCTGAAGACTTACCCTAACATGTGCCATCATCCTAACCCGTACGCTAACACTAAAGCGTGCCTAAACACGCACGCTAACACTCAACCGTTGTCGCACACTAACCTGTACCCTGAAACGTCCCAGTTACCTAACCCTAACCCTAAAACTACCCCTAAACCTTACCGGAAGCCTTAACCTAAACCGTGCCCTAATGCTACCCTACACGCTAACACTAACCCGTGCCCTAACACGTACGCTAACCCTAAAACCATGTCATACCCTAACCTGTACCCTAAACCATGCCCGTTCCCTAAACCTAAACCTAACGCTAACCCTAAACATGAATGCTTACCCGAGGTCATAATCTATCACGTACCCTAATCCTAACCCGTACGCTACAACTAAACCATGCCCTAACATGTACGCGAACCCTCAACCGTATTCGTAACCTAACTTTTACCCTAAACCGTCCCCATTCCCTAACCCTAACCCTAACCCTAACCCTAACCCTACCCCTTACCCGAAGCCTTCCCCTAACCCGTGCCCTAATCCAAACCCGTACGCTAACACTAACCCGTGCCCTAACACGTATGCTAACCCTCAACCATTGTCGTACGGTAACCTGTACCCTAAACCAAACCCATTCCCTAACCCTAACCCTAACCATAACCGTAAACCTAATCCTTACCCGAAGCCTTACCCTAACACTTGCCCTAATCCTAACCCGTACGCTAACACTAAAACTTTCCCTAACACGTACGCGAACACTCAACCGTTGTCGTACACTAACCTGTACCCTACACCATCCCCGTTCCCTAACCCTAACCCTAACACTGACACTAAACCTTACCTGATTCCTTACCCTAACCCGTGCCCTAATCCTAACGCGTACGCTAACACTAACCAGAGCCCTGAAACGTACGCTAACCCTCAACCGTTGTCGTAACGTAACCTTTACCCTAAACCGTCCCAATTCCCTTACCCTAACCCTAACAATAAACCTAACCCTTACCCGAAGCATTACCCTAACCCGTGCCCCAATCCTAACCCGTACACGAACACTAACCCGTGCACTAAAACCTACGCTAAATCTCAACCGTTGTTGTACCCTAAACTTTACCCTTAACCGTCCCCGTTCCCTAACCCTAACCCTCACTCTAACCCTAACCCTTACCCGAAGCCTTACACTAACCCGTGCCCTAATCCTAACCCGTACGCTAACAATAACCCGTGTCCTAACACATACGCTAACCCTCAACCGTTGTCGTGCACTAACCTTTACCCTAAACCATCCCCGTTCCCTAAACCTAATGCTTATCGGAAGCCTTACCTTAACCCGTGCCCTAATATTAACCCCTACGCTAACACTATCCCGTGCCCTAACACATACGCTAAGCCTCAACAGTTGTCGTACCGTAACCTGTACCCTAAACCGTCCATGTTCCCTAACCCTAAACCTAACCCTGACCCTAACCCTTACCCGAAGCCTTACCTTAACCCGTCCCCGAATCCTAACCCGCACACTAACACTAACCCGTGCCCTAACAGGTATGCTAACCCTCAACCGTTTTCGTACCCTAACCTGTACCCTAAACCATCCATGTTCCCTAACCCTAACCCTAAACCTGACAGTAACCCTTACCCGAAGCCTTACCCTAACCCGTGACCAAATCCTAACCCATACGTTAACACTAACACGTGCCCTAACACCTATGCTAAACCTCAACCGTTGTCGTATCATAACCTGTACCCTAACCTGTCCCCGATCCCTAACCCTAACCCTAACCCTGACCCTAACACTAACCCGAAGTCTTACCCTAATTCGTGCCCTAATCGTAACCCGTACGCTAACACTAACCCATGCCCTAATATGTACGCTAACCCTCAACACTTGTCGTACACTAACATGTACTCTAAAACGTCCCCGTTACCTAACCCTAACCCTAACCCTAACCCCAAACCTTGCCCGAAGCCTTAACCTAAACCGTGCCATAATGCTACCCCGTAGGCTAACACTAACCCATGCCCTAATATGTACGCTAACCCTCAACACTTGTCGTACACTAACATGTACTCTAAAACGTCCCCGTTCCCTAACCCTAACCCTAATGCTACCCCTAACCGTAACCCTTATGCAAGACCATAATCTAACACGTGCCCTAATCCTAACCCGTACGCTAACACTAACCCATGCCCTAATATGTACGCTAACCCTCAACACTTGTCGTACACTAACATGTACTCTAAAACGTCCCCGTTCCCTAACCCTAACCCTAATGCTACCCCTAACCGTAACCCTTATGCAAGACCATAATCTAACACGTGCCCTAATCCTAACCCGTACGCTAACACTAACCCATGCCCTAATATGTACGCTAACCCTCAACACTTGTCGTACACTAACATGTACTCTAAAACGTCCCCGTTCCCTAACCCTAACCCTAATGCTACCCCTAACCGTAACCCTTATGCAAGACCATAATCTAACACGTGCCCTAATCCTAACCCGTACGCTAACACTAACCCATGCCCTAATATGTACGCTAACCCTCAACACTTGTCGTACACTAACATGTACTCTAAAACGTCCCCGTTCCCTAACCCTAACCCTAATGCTACCCCTAACCGTAACCCTTATGCAAGACCATAATCTAACACGTGCCCTAATCCTAACCCGTACGCTAACACTAACCCATGCCCTAATATGTACGCTAACCCTCAACACTTGTCGTACACTAACATGTACTCTAAAACGTCCCCGTTCCCTAACCCTAACCCTAATGCTACCCCTAACCGTAACCCTTATGCAAGACCATAATCTAACACGTGCCCTAATCCTAACCCGTACGCTAACACTAACCCATGCCCTAATATGTACGCTAACCCTCAACACTTGTCGTACACTAACATGTACTCTAAAACGTCCCCGTTCCCTAACCCTAACCCTAATGCTACCCCTAACCGTAACCCTTATGCAAGACCATAATCTAACACGTGCCCTAATCCTAACCCGTACGCTAACACTAACCCATGCCCTAATATGTACGCTAACCCTCAACACTTGTCGTACACTAACATGTACTCTAAAACGTCCCCGTTCCCTAACCCTAACCCTAATGCTACCCCTAACCGTAACCCTTATGCAAGACCATAATCTAACACGTGCCCTAATCCTAACCCGTACGCTAACACTAACCCATGCCCTAATATGTACGCTAACCCTCAACACTTGTCGTACACTAACATGTACTCTAAAACGTCCCCGTTCCCTAACCCAAACCCTTACTGGAAGCCTTACCTTAACCCGTGCCCTAATCTTTACCCATACGTTAACACTAACCAGTGCCCTAACACGTATGCTAAGCATCAACCGTTGTCGTACGATGACCTGTACCATAAACCGTCCATGTTCCCTAACGTGAACCCTAACCCTGACCCTAACACTTACCCGAAGCCTTACCCTAACCCGTGCCCGAATACTAA
>NW_006795070.1:0-67636 GCF_000442215.2 Lipotes vexillifer
CTCTTGTGGACCAGTGTCCTGAATTTGGCTCTCCCACCTCAGAGGCACAGCACTGACTCCTGGTTGAAGCACCAAGAGCCGTTCATCCACACAGCTCAGAATAAAAGGGAGAAAAAGTAGAAAGAAAGAATTAGTAGAAGTGGAAAGAAAGAAGGAAAGAAAGGAGGGAGGGAGGGCGGAAGGAAGGAAGGAAGGAGGGAAGGAAGAAAAAAAGAAAGAAAGAAGATAAAGTAAAATAAAATAAGGTAAAATATAATAAAGTTATTAAAATAAAAAAATAAATATTATGAGAAAAAAAGAAAACAAAACAAAATAAAAAATGGACGGATATAACCCTAGGACAAATGGTGGAAGCAAAGCTCTACAGACAAAATCTCACACAGAAGCATACACATACACACTCACAAAAAGAGGAAAAGGGGAAAAAATCATAAATCTTGCTCTCAAAGTCCACCTCCTTAATTTGGGATGATTCGTTGTCTATTCAGTTATTCCACAGATGCAGGGTACATCAAGTTGATTGTGGAGCTTTAATCCACTGCTTCTGAGGCTGCTGGGAGAGATTTCCCTTTCCCTTTGTTCTCACAACTCCCGGGGCTCAGCTTTGGTTTTGGCCCCGCCTCTGCGTGTAGGTCGCCGGAGGGCATCCGTTCTTCACTCAGACAGGACAGGGTTAAAGGAGCCGCTGCTTCGAGGGCTCTGGCTCACTCAGGCCGCGGGGGGAGGGAGGGGCACGGAGTGCGGTGCGGGCCTGTGGCACCAGAGGCCGGCGTTACGCTGCAGCAGCCTGAGGTGCGCCGTGTGTTCTCTGGGGGAAGTTGTCCCTGGATCCCGGGACCCTGGCAGTGGCGGGTGGCACAGGCTCCCCGGAAGCGGGGTGTGGCTAGTGACCTGTGCTTGCACACAGGCTTCTTGGTGGTGGCAGCAGCAGCCTAAGCATCTCATGCCTGTCTCTGGGGTCAGTGCTTTTAGCCGCGGCTCGCGCCCGTCTCTGAAGCTCCTTTAAGCTGCGCTCTTAATCCCCTCTCCTTGCACACCAGGAAACAAAGAGGGAAGCAAAAGTCTCTTGGCTCTTCGGCACCTCCAGACTTTTCCTGGACTCCCTCCTGGCTAGCTGTGGCTCAATAACCCCCTGCAGGCTGACGCCAACCCCAGTCCTCTCCCGGCGCTCCGACCGAAGCCCGAGCCTCATCTCCCGTCCCTGCCTGCCCCGGCTGGTGAGCAGACAAGCCTCTCGGCCTGGTGAGTGCCGGTCGGCAGCGATCCTCTGTGTGGGAATCTCCCCACTTTGCCCTCTGCACCCCTGTTGCTGCACTCTCCCCCGCGGCTCTGAAGCTTCCCCCTCCGCCACCCTCAGTCTCTGCCCGCGAAGGGGCTTCCTGGTGTGTGGAAACCTTTCTTCCTTCATAGCTCCTTCCCACTGGGGCGGGTCCTGTCCCTATCCTTTTGTCTCTGCTTATTCTTTTTTCTTTTGCCTTACCCAGGTACGTGGGGGCTTTCTTGCCTTTTGGGACGTCTGAGGTCTTCTGCCAGCGTTCAGTACGTGTTCTGTAGGAGTTGTTTCTAATTTCATTTTTTAATACATTTATTTATTTAATTTATTTATTTTTGGCTGCATTGGGTCTTCATTGCTGTGTGTGGGCTTTCTCTAGTTGCGGCGAGTGGGGGCTACTCTTCATTGTGGAGTGTGGGCTTGTCATTGTGGTGGCTTCTCTTGTTGTGGAGCATGGGCTCTAGGCACCTGGGCTTCAGAGTCGTGGCATGAGGGCTCTGTAGTTGTGGCTCGTGGGCTGTAGAGCGCAGGCTCAGTAGTTGTGATGCATGGGCTTAGTTGCTCCACGGCATGTGGGATCTTCCCAGACCTGGGATCGAACCTGTGTCCCCTTCATTGGCAGGCAGATTCTTAACCACTGTGCCACCAGGGAAGTCCTCTAATTTCATTCTTTTACATATAGCTGTCTGTTTTTTTTTCAGCACCACTTATTGAAGAGACTGCCTTTTCTCCATTGACATTCTTGCTTCATTTGTCATAGATTAATTGACCATAGTGCCTGGGTTTATTTCTGGACTCTCTTTTCTGTTCCATTGAGCTATGTGTCTGTTTTTGTGCCAGTACCATGCTGTTTTGATGACTGTAGCTTCATAATATAGTCTGAAGTCAGGGAGCATGATTCCTCTAGCTCTGTTTCCCCTTCTCAAGATTGTTTTCCCTATTTAGGATCTTCTGTGCTTCCATACAAATTTTAAAATTATTTGTTCTAGCTCTGTGAAAAATGCCCTTGGCATTTTGATAGGAATTGCATTGAATCTGTAGATTGCCTTGGGTTATATGGTCATTTTTACAATGTAAATCCTTCCAATCCATGGACCTGATATTTCCTTCCATTTTTTTGTGTCATCTTCAATTTCTTTCATCTGCATCTTACAGTTTTTTTTTCTTTTTTTTTTTTTAACATCTTTATTGGAGTATAATTGCTTTACAATGGTGTGTTAGTTTGTGCTGTATAACAAAGTGAATCAGCTATGCATATACATATATCCCCATATCTCCTCCCTCTTGCCTCTCCCTCCCACCCTCCCTATCCCACCCCTCTAGGTCGACACAAAGCACTGAGCTGATCTCCCTGCATCTTACAGTTTTCTGAGTACAGGTCTTTTACCTTCTCAGTTAGGTTTATTCCTAGGTATTTAACTCTTTTTGATGTGATTGTAAATGGGATTGTTTTCTTAATTTCTCTTTCTAATATTTGTGTTTTATTAATGCATTGAATAACATAAGTTAATAAGAGGATTGATAACAAATGTTATTTTGAAGTAGTGATGAGCATAAATACTGCATTGAGATATTTGCAAAATTATAGAGTGATACAAAAAATCTGTGATTTCTACTGGTGGCAATATCATAGAAACTCCTAATAATACTGTATTTTGTTGAAGGAAATGCTAGATTTCAGTTAGAGGTTAGTGAAACTGAAGATATAATTTCTTTCCATTCAGTTTCACAGACCTCCCTGAGATCTATTAAAGAACTCCGACAGATCTGTGGGCGCTAAGTTAGGAAGCCCTCCTCTAAATATAAAACGAAAGGCCATGGCCAGAAATGTATTATTCCATGGGCTTGACTTTGGTCAAGATTTAGACTAATGTTTTGTTCATCCTACCAAGTGAGTAGTGTTTACCTTATGGGTATTTACTCCAAGAATGTAAAAAACAAAAAATCCAACAACTGGCAAATGGTTTATTGTTGGCTTGAGGTTATTTTTTAAAAAGTGCAAGAAGGACAGCTCTCTTTTATAAGACCCAGACCCCATTTAAAGTTTACTCCACTTTGCTTGTAATTAGATTCTGTCAAATAGCACTACTTGATTTGTTTTATATTTTTGTTTAAACTTTAATGTGCATACCCATGATCAAGTAAGTTGTTACAAATTCTTCAAGGGAAGAACTGTGTCTTATACTTTTTTTTTTTTTGTATTTAGAATATGCCTTGCAAGGTGACATGCACAGAGCAGAAACTTAGTATTTGCAGACTGAAAGAAATGACAGGCTATAAAATGTTCATGGTGCACTGTTTGAAAATCTTTTCCTATAGAAGTTTTAAGTTATTTGGGTTTTTACTTCATTCATCCTTTTACTCTTCAGAAATTAAGATAAGAATAAGAAAGATGACAGATAAGTTTGTCAAATGGGTACAGATAAGTTATTCCATAGAAAACTTATGAGTTTCATGAAACCTTATAATTGTAAATTAAGAATATATTATTTTGCCCAGCTACCTTCCAGATTAATGCCACATTTTTACTCTATGGCCACCTAGCTTTAAAGCCCTATGGCCGGGAACTGACTACTTCCTGAGACATTTTTTTGTAATCATTGTATTGTTAGGAAGCACTTGCTCAGAATGAGGAACAGTTGCCCTCCCTTGACTTTTAGGAAATCTTTATGGAAGAATGGTTGCAGAGTACCAGGAGGCAAGAATTTTGCCCTGAAGGGCTCTGTTTGAGGACTGAAAAAAAGAGAAAACAACATTGATTCTCACTGTAGCCACAACGAAAATGATGGCAACAAGATAACATTTAATGATCCCATGTGACTGAGTCATCATCTTTTGAAAAAGAGTCTACTGTAGGGTTTATCATGTGACATGTCTGGAGTCAAGCATAATAGGTTTGAATCATTGTTTTAACTTCATGAACTGCTGTAAATTACTAACTGATTTTTAAGCTGTAAGTCCTCTGAAAAATGGCAGTAGTAATATCTGTCTCATAGAATTTCTAATGAAAATTAAATAAGATGATGCAGTTCAATACTTAGCATATTAGTAGGAATGCCTTTAGCTGCAGGTAACAGAAAGATCTAAGTCAAAATAGCTCATATAATAGGGAGGTTTGTTATCCCACAGAATAATAAGTTTGGAAGTAGGGATATTTTAGGGTTTGACTTATAGGATTCAACCATGTCATCAGAGATCCAGGTTGTTTTTCATCTTTCTGCCTTACCATTCTCATCAGGTTGCTTTTATCATCAGACTTGTCAAGATGTCCAAACAGCTTCAAATATCATGTCCTTACACAGTAAGGCTCCACAGCAGGTCTTCCCTTGCATCTCCCTGGTCAAGATGCATCACATGCCTATTTCATAAAACAATTATTGGGAAGGGGATGTGATTACTGTGATCGGTTTAAATTAATCAGGTATTATATTCTGGGCCTGGGAAGGATTACTCTACTCCTTTCTAGGAAGTGGCGACCTGATTACTGAGCAAAAGATATTAATAAGGAAAACATGGAGAAATGCGTGCTCGGAGATAACCGACAGTGTCTGCCATACTACCCTTTACATACTACATTATTATAAAATCAAGAAAGATGCAAGATTATGGTACAGTGGCAATAACATTACTCCACCAATTCCTTATTGTATATGATCTTGGACAAGTCATTTAGCTTTTCAAGCCCCGGGTTTTCTATCTGGAAAATGGAGGTGAATAATTAATTATACCTATTCCTCAGGGTCATAAGAAGATTATGTATTTGAAAGCCATTTATCAAAAAAAAAACTCTTCAATTTTTATTTAAACTTGTAAATAGACAGTATATTATAATGACATTATGATGACTTCTTATGAAGAGTAGAATTACTCAGCTTTTTAGTTTCAAAGCTGACAATTGAAACTGGCTCTTTTACGGTTTCTATATGATCTTAAAAAAACTTTTGTAATTGTGTACTATAATCAACATTTAGAAAAGTGCATAAAATATAAAGGAAGAGCTTAATAAGTTGATGTAAAATGAATACTTGTGTAATCCCTATCCAGGTCAAGAAATAACATTTTGAGTGCCCCCAGAAGTCCCATGTCTTCGTAGAATCTTTGAATACATATATTTTTAGCAAATCAGTACAATTTTTTTTATATCTACTAGTTTGTCACTGTGTCATAACTATCTCAGACTATTTTATGATCTTGTATTGGCCGTCCTCTTCTGTATCCTCCTGCAGTAATATTTATTATTGCACAAGAATTTATTATGTGTATGTTAGGCACTGTGCAGGCATGACTCTGTCACTTCATAAAGACACTCCTAAGTGTAGCATTCTTCCCATGATTAAATGATCAAATTTTTATAAATGTGATTTCTTCTGCTAAGCTCCAAGTCTCAGATTTTCAGATTATTGTGAACTTAAGCAGATCTTTCACAAAATTTGCAGAATGATCTATCTCTAAGTTTATGGGTTTTTTTTAAACATAAAGATTTGTCAATGTTTGCCAATGAAATTTTTTAGAAGATTTAAGTTTTTCAGTAGATTCTCTTTTCTCTATTCACTTAGTCTTTCTCTCTTTTTACTCATGAATATCACCTCCAAACTCTGCATTATGCCTTGATGTTTGTTGCTTTACAAACTTTTAAATAGTTTAGTAATGATTGGACTTGAGGACTTCTACTTCCAATCAAGATGAAGTAATAGGGATTGGATTTGCCCTCCCACCTGAAACAACTAAACACTGGACAGTAAAATGACAACACTCAAGATACTGGACATCGGGCAACCAAGGCCAGCAATCCCTGACAGGTAGAAAACAAATGAGGTGATCTTTAGAATTGCCCCAGCTTGTTTCCTTTAGGAAGTTTCTAGATAGCAATACACAAAGTAGAACACAAGAAGATGTACACAGTCTGAGTTGAAGAGACAGTCTGGGGAAGACAAGCCAGCTAGAGTGGGAAGGGCAGAACACCAACCATGAGAGAGCTTTACAGGGAGAGAATGCTAGAGATTAGCACATGTGTATGAGAAAATTCCTTGATGCTGGGAACCACTCAAGAGGATTAGAAGAAATGATGCCTGAAGGTCACACAAGGCCAGGAATAGTGCCTGTTCCCAATGGCCAGAGTGCAAAATCTCACAATTCATGGGGTATCAGAGTTACTAAGAAGGGTCTTTCCTGAGTATCAGGGAGAATAAAGCCTAGACTAAACACTGCTCTGGTTCCGCCTAACTAAGCAAGATCTGAAGGCCTCAAACTCTTTTCAAGTCATTTATCTGTGAGCAGAATAAAGTTCAAAAATACCTCTGGGAATACAAAAATAACTAACACCCAACAAAGTGAAGTTCAAAATGTCGGCACCCATAAAAAAATTACCAAAATGCAAAGAAGCAGGCAAATACTGCCAATAATGAGGAGAAAAAAATCAATCAAAACTGATGCAGAAATGACACAGATGACAGAATCAGTAGACAAGGACATTAAAACAGTCATTATCACTGTATTGTGTATATTCAAGAAGCTAGAAGAAAGACTGACTATGTTAAATGGAGACATGGAAGATATACATATCACCCAAATCAATATTCTAGAGATAAAAACCATAGTGTCTGAGATGAAAAAGATACATGAGATGAGATTAATCACAGACAAGATATTGCAGAGGAAAAGATTAATAAATTTGATGACATAGCAGTAGAAACGACTCAAAAACATACACAGAGGAAAAAGATGAAAAAAAGAACAGATCATCAGTGATCAGTGGTACAATTTCAAATGGACAAGCATACATGTAATTGTAGTGCCCATAGGAGAGGATATGGGATGAGGGAGGGCAGAAAATATATTTGAAGAAATGATGGCTGGAAACTTTCTAAATTTGATGAAAACTATAAATTCACAGATATAAACAGATCAACAAATTCCAAGCCAAGAAACATGAAGAAAATTACATCAAAACACAAAACAATTGATGTGCTTTAAACCAGTGATAAAGAGAAAATGTTAAAAGTAACGACTGAACTTGAGACTTTTCTGTTTTCCCCAGCTCATATACACAGGCATACACACATTTTCAATCTCTCTGTCCTTCATAACACACACACACACACACACACACACACACACTTAATTTGAGTGAGGTCCTTCTGTCCCCAGCATTTGATTAAAACTAGCATATGCTTTGTGTAACTACAGAAGGACAATCTTTATTTTAAAAGTTAATTCATGTGATCTGATTTGGAAATAGCATATCTCCTTAACCATAAAAACTTAAACTCAAGTGAGACAGCTGTTTCCATGTTCTTGCCTGGGAATCACTCCCCCAGCAAATGTTTCACATGCATGTACAATGCCTTTAAACTCTTGATCATTATCTACAGCAATTAGGATGCTTTGACATCTGGTGTCTCCTTGATTAGATCTTTCATGAAAGTTCTAAGTGTTAAGAAATAAAATGGTGAGGATGAGGAGCCTCTTTGATGGGACAAAGGGCCCTTCTTTAGATCAGACAACTGTCTAGGAGTAGGACAGATATTTCCCACCACGGATGATGGGGGGGGAGCGTTGTAGAATCACGAAATGAATCGAAATGAATTCGAGAGACCAGCTTGCCCTCTCCTTTACAGTTACAAAATAATAACAGAAGCCCCAGGGGTATTTGATGACTTGCCTTGTTTCCAGATGAGAAATCACTGACTGATTTAATGGAATCCCAGTTTGACCAAATTATTTGATCATCTCCTTCACATTGGTCGCAATGGAGCTTGTTCCAAATGTTATTGCCGGGATAGACATCCACCTGAGTTCCAAAGTCCCTAAGAGTGGCTCCAAGTAACTTATTCTGAGATTTTCAGACCAATTTAAAGAACTGGTTATCCCCAATCCACACTCTCTTTATATTCCTCCATAACTTATCTTCTCCCTCTGTCTCTACACTTCTGCAATAGCTGTTTTTATAAAGCCAAATTCCATATCACAAATTCTTTGTGATGTGAAAAATGCCATCTTACCATTGAACAATACACATGCCTTTCTTAGTTTTGTTTCTTCATAGTTTCTATTGAGCTATATGTCTCCAGGTAGATGCAGTGCCAACCTTTCAACCATGGTAAGATTACCCATCAGGCAAGAATGTCACATAGCCTACTGCCATATCTAATGGCGTAAAATTAAAGGAAAATTAAGTTGAGATACTAATAATACCTACAATATACAAAATCACAGCTGAACATTTCTGCTATTTGGAATCCTTAATTACAAAAGCATCAGTTATATGTATCTCCTTCAAAGAAATTAAAATCATCACCACAGCAGAATTTTTTTTTTTCCTAGTGAGGCTTTTTATTACTGCATTTAAAAAATGGTTTAAGGGGCTTCCCTGGTGGCGCGGTGGTTGGGAGTCCGCCTGCCGATGCAGGGGACGCGGGTTCGTGCCCCAGTCTGGGGGGAATCCCACATGCCGCGGAGCAGCGGGAGAGGCCCCAGCGGTGGGAGGCCCGCGTACCGCAAAAAAAAAAAAAAAGAAAAAAAAAATGGTTTAAGATTAGTACTTCTCCAGAAAAGTTCCTGGGTTCTCATGTCAGTTGCTTCCTAGAGTCCCTTGAGATTTGTACCTTGTGGTTGTTGGCTTTTTCTGTGACCATTAAGAGCTGGGCAGGCAGGGGGTAAGATACATAGTTTCACCAGGAAGGAGTCTTGAGCCAAAACCAACTTGGAGGTAACTAAGCCAGAAAACACCATAGGTGTTGAACTCAGCCAGAGTCAGGAGACTTGCCTGAACATTGCCGTCATCTGTGAGGCGGTCATGATGCCAGCATAAACCATCACCTCATCCGTGCAACTGTCTTGTTCTTTCCACTCACCCTCCCCTTGGCTACACTGCACTGCTGATGAAATCACTGCATTTTGTGTGACTGCAACACGCTCCCATCACGTCTTTCTGACACATGTGCAGAATCGAACTCTTCAGGCCCGAGTCCTCTGCCATCCTGCCAGGGGCAGAGACTAAGAGTCTCCCGGGTACAGGCCAGTTGGAGGGACTCTTGGATTGGGCCTCTTCTGTCCGGGGTTGGTGGGGGAGAATCATGCTGTGCACACCAGAAACGTTAATGCTCAATTGTTTTCTGTGCTTTTTTGATGCTTTTCTATACTTTTTAATGCTCAATTCTTTTCTAGACTGGAACCTTCTTAAACTAACAGATCATTATCAAAGCATATTTCAATGTATTATATTCTCAAAAGTTAAAAAAAAATCTCTAAGTCCATGTTCATATAAAAGAAAACAACTTGAAACAAACTTTTGTGTAAAGTTGCAGGTGGTATTTCTTGAATACAGAAACTCTAAACATCTGCCTGTAAGAATTGTCCTCTACTAATGATTACTAGGTACCAGAATAATTCTGTCTGTTCTCTTTTATTGCACTTGCCTGTACCTTTTGGAACCACCCCGTCTGCTTTGCCATACCTCATTGAGGTCTGCTGTGGCTTCTCTCATTGGTTTCAAGCTTTTGGCTCTCAGCTGGCCTTAGTTTGTGTGTGTGTGTGTGTGTGTGTGTGTGTGTGTGTGTGTGTGTGTGTGTGTGTGTGATGGTCATGGGGCTTATTTGCTCTGTGTACTGTAATCCTGTGTAAGAAATGACCCATTTACATATTTATCCAGCCTTTGCCAAACTTACCTGTTACCCAATTCCCTGACAGGAGAAGAAGGCTGTCATAGTAACGTGAAATGCCTTAAAATACCTGGAAATGGATCGACACTTCTCATATACCTATCGCAATTGTCTAGAGATATTTTTAAGAACTATGGTTCATATAGAATACATCAAATGCCGATGCACAGAACAGAAAACAGTTTTGCATTCTGCAGGCTTTGTGGAGCAACATTCACTCACTCATGCACAAATTGATCCACTCATTCACTGAAAAACATCGCGAAAATGTTTGAGGTGCTGTGCTTATTATTGTCACGTGGTTATGCCTCTTTTATAAGACTTAGCGCATTAAGCAATGCTATTTGTGCAGTGGTCACCTCTGCTAGTCTCTGAACTCTTCCAGTGTTGGTATTGTGCAAAGATAAATTAAACAGATTTCCTGAGTCAGTAATCTGATATCTAGTGTTCTTTTCAAGGTTCATTAATATCAAAAGTAATTAATTACCACAATCTTTATTTATTTATGATTTTTTCATGTAAAAAATATCTATTGATATGGGGTACCCTATTACACAGAAACCTTTGCAAATGGATTATATGAAAGTAAAAATCTATAATGTATTAAAAAATTTGTTTTTATTGGAGTGCAGTTGATTTACAATGTTGTATTAGTTTCATGTGTACAGCAAAGTGAATCAGTTATACATATATCCACTCTTTTTTAGATCCTTTTCCAATATAGGCCATTACAGAGTACTGAGTAGAGTTCCCTGTGTTATACAGTAAGTCCTTATTAGTTATCTATTTTATATATAGTAGTGTGTCAAATTTACCATGACCTTTAAAGCGTCCACTTTCATAACCATAGAATTTTCAGACAACCACACTTTTCTTTCATTGAGAGGGTATACAATATGCTCCGTAAAATTTCTGCCAAAGGGCACAATTCACATTACATATGCACTAAAATGTAGAAATGCAGCTGGGGCTTCTCAACTAACTTTATGTGATACCCTATTGATAATCTATCTACCCTCATCATCACCTATGTACCTCAAATAAACTCGATATCCCATATTTCTTGGTTTTTTTTTTTTTAATCTTTTTTGGAGTATAATTGCTTTACAATGTTGTGTTAGTTTCTGCTGTATAACAAAGTGAATCAGCTATATGTATACATATATCCCCATATCCCCTCCCTCTTGCATCTCTCTCTCACCCTCTCTATCCCACCCCTCTAGGTGGTCACAAAGCACCGAGCTGATCTCCCTGTGCTATGCGGCTGCTTCCCACAAGCTATCTATTTTATATTTGTTAGTGTATATATGTCAATGCAACTCTCTCACTTCGTCCCAGCTTATCCATCCCCCTCCCCATGTCCTCAAGTCCATTCTCTACATCTACATCTTTACTCCTGTCCTGCCCCTAGGTTCTTCAGAACCACTTTTTTTGTTTTGTTTTCTAGATTCCATATATAGGTGTTAGCATATGGTATTTGTTTTTCTCTTTCTGACTTACTTCACTCTGTATAACAGACTCTAGATCCATCCACCTCACTACAAATAACCCAATTTCGTTTCTCTTCATGGCTGAGTAATATTCCATTGTATATATATGCCACATCTTCTTTATTTGTTCATCTGTCTATGGACACTTAGGTTGCTTCCATGTCCTGGCTATTGTAAATAGTGCTGCAATGAACATTGTGGTACATGACTCTTTTTGAATTATGGTTTTCTCAGGGTATATGCCCAGTAGTGGGATTGCTGGGTCATAGGGTAGTTCTATTTTTAGTTTTTTAACTAACCTCCATACTGTTCTCCATAGTGGCTGTATCAATTTAAATTCCCACCAACAGTGCAAGAGGTTCCCCTTTTCTCCACACCCTCTCCAGCATTTATTGTTTGTAGATTTTTTGATGATTTTTGGTACATGACTCTTTCTGAATTCTGGTTTCCTCAGGGTATATACCTAGTAGTGGGATTGCTGGGTCATATGGTAGTTCTATTTGTAGTTTTTTAAGGAACCTCCATACTGTTCTCCATAGTGGCTGAACCAATTCACATTCCCACCAGCAGTGCAAGAGCGGACTCCCAACCACTGCGCCACCAGGGAAGCCCCTGTTTGTAGACTTTTTGATGATGGCCATTCTGACCAATGTGAGGTGATACCTCACTGTAGTTTTGATGTGCATTTCTCTAGTGATTAGTGATGTTGAGCATCCATTCATGAATTTGTTGGCAGTCTGAATATCTTCTTTGGAGAAATGTCTGTTTAGGTCTTCTGCCCATTTTTGGATTGGGTTGTTTTTTTTTTTGATATTGAGCTGCATGAGCTGCTTGTAAATTTTGGAGATTAATCCTTTGTCAGTTGCTTCATTTGCAAATATTTTCTCCCATTCTGAGGGTTGTCTTTTGGTCTTGTTTATGGTTTCCTTTGCTGTGCAAAAGCTTTGAAGTTTCATTAGGTCCCATTTGTTTATTTTTGTTTTTATTTCCATTTCTCTAGGAGGTGGGTCAAAAAGGATCTTGCTGTGATTTATGTCATAGAGTGTTCTGCCTATGTTTTCCTCTAAGAGTTTGATAGTGTCTGGCCTTACATTTAGGTCTTTAATCCATTTTGAGTTTATTTTTGTGTATGGTGTTAGGGAGTGTTCTAATTTCATTCTTTTACATGTAGCTGTCCACTTTTCCCAACACCAGTTATTGAAAAGGCTGTCTTTTCTCCATGGTATATTCTTGCCTCCTTTATCAAAGATAAGGTGACCATATGTGCGTGGGTTTATCTCTGGGCTTTCTATCCTGTTCCATTGATCTATATTTCTGTTTTTGTGCCAGTACCATACTGTCTTGATTACTGTAGCTTTTTAATATTGTCTGAAGTCAGGGAGCCTGATTCCTCCAACTCTGTTTTTCTTTCTCAAGATTGTTTTGGCTATTTGGGGTCTTTTGTGTTTCCATACAAATTGTGAAATTTTTTGTTCTAGTTCTGTGAAAAGCACCATTGGTAATTTGATAGGGATTGCATTGAATCTATAGATTGCTTTGGGTATTATAGTCATTTTCACAATATTGATTCTTCCAATCCAGGAACATGGTATATCTGTCCATTTGTTTGTATCACTTTTAATTTCTTTCATCAGTGTCTTATAGTTTTCTGCATGCAGTTCTTTTGTCTCCTTAGGTAGGTTTATCCCTAGGTATTTTATTCTTTTTGTTGCAATGGTAAATGGGAGTGTTTCTTTAATTTCTCTTTCAGATTTTTCATCATTAGCATATAGGAATGCAAGAGATTTCTGTGCATTAATTTTGTATACTGCTACTTTACCAAATTCATTGATTAGCTCTAGTAGTTTTCGGGTGGCATCTTTAGGATTCTCTATGTATAGTATCATGTCATCTGCAAACAGTGACAGCTTTACTTCTTCTTTTCCGATTTGGATTCCTTTAATTTCCTTTTCTTCTCTGATTGCTGTGGCTAAAACTTCCAAAACTACGTTGAATAATAGCTGTGAGAGTGGGCAACCGTGTCTCGTTCCTGATCTTAGAGGAAATGGTTTCAGTTTTTCACCATGGAGAATGATGTTGGCTGTGGGTTTGTCATATATGGCCTTTATTTTGTTGAGGTAGGTTCCCTCTGTGCCTGTTTTTTGGAGTTTTTATCAAGAATGGGTGTTAAATTTTGTTGAAAGCTTTTTCTGTGTCTATTGAGATGATCATGTGGTTTTATCCTTCAATTTGTTAATATGGTGCATCACAGTGATTGATCCTTACATTCCTGGGATAAACCCCACTTTATCACAGTGTATGATCCTTTGAATGTTCTGTTGGATTCTGTTTGCTAGTGTTTTGTTGGGGATTTTTGCATCTATGTTCATCAGTGATATTGGCCTGTAATTTTCTTTTTTTATGACATCCTTGTCTGGTTTTGGTATCAGGGTGATGGTGGCCTCGTAGAATGAGTTTGGGAGTGTTCCTCTCTCTGCTGTATTTTGGAAGAGTTTGAGAAGGATAGGTGTTAGCTCTTCTCTAAATGTTTGATAGAATTCGCCTGTGAAGCCATCTGGTCCTGGGCTTTTGTTTGTTGGAAGATTTTTAATCACAGTTTCAATTTCAGTGCTTGTGATTGGTCTGTTTATATTTTCTCTTTCTTCCTGGTTCAGTCTTGGAAGGTTGTCCATTCTTTTCTAAGAATTTGTCCATTTCTTCCAGGTTGTCCATTTTATTGGCGTAGAGTTGCTTGTAATAATCTCTCATGATTCCTTGTATTTCTGCAGTGTAAGTTGTTACTTCTCCTTTTTCATTTCTAATTCTATTGATTTGTGTGTTCTCCCTTTTTTTCTTGATAAGTCAGGCTAATGGTTTATCAATTTGGTTTATCTTCTCAAAGAACCAGCTTTTAGTTTTATTGATCTTTGCTATTGTTTCCTTCATTTCTTTTTCATCTATTTCTGATCTGATCTTTATGATTTCTTTCCTTCTGCTAACTTTTGCATTTTTTGTTTTCCTTTCTCTAATTGCATTAGGTGTAAGGTTAGGTTGGTTTATTTTGAGATTTTTCTTGTTTCTTGAGGTAGGATTGTATTGCTATAAACTTCCCTCTTAGAACTGCTTTTGCTGCATCCCATAGGTTTTGGGTCATTTTGTTTTCATTGTCATTTGTTTCTAGGTATTTTTTGATTTCCTCTTTGATTTGATTCCCCTATAATTCAAATGTTGGTGTGTCTAATGTTGTCCCAGAGGTCTCTGAGTCTGTCCTCACTTTTTGAGGACAGACAAAAGTCTGTCCTCTTTTCATTCTTCTTTCTTTGTTCTGCTCTGTGGTAGTTATTTTCACTATTTTATCTTCCAGGTCACTTATCCGTTCTTCTGCCTCAGTGATTCTGCTACTGATTCCTTCTAGAGGATTTTTAATTTCATTTATTGTGTTGTTCATCATTGTTTCTTTGCTGTTTAGTTCTTCTAGGTTCTTGTTAAACATTTCTTGTATTTTCCCCATTCTATTTCCAAGATTTTGGATCATCTTTAATATCATTATTCTGAATTCTTTTTCAGGTAGACTGCCTATTTCCTCTTCATTTGTTTAGTCTGGTGGGTTTTTATATTGCTCCTTCATCCGCCTCATATTTCTCTGTCTTCTCATTTTGCTTAACTTACTGTGTTTAGGGTCTCCTTTTCACAGGCTGCAGGTTTCTAGTTCCCGTTGTTTTTGTGTCTGCCCCCAGTGGGTGAAGTTTGTTCAGTGGGTTGTGTAGGCTTCCTGGTGGAGGGGACTGGTGCCTGTGTTCTGGTGGGTGGGGCTGGATCCTGTCTTTCTGGTGAGCAGGGCCACATCTGGTGATGTGTTTTGGGGTATCTGTGAACCTAGTATGATTTTAAGCAGCCTGTCTACTAATGGGTGGGGTTGTGTTCCTGTCTTGCTTATTGTTTGGCATGGGGTGTCCAGCACTGGAGCTTGCTGGCCGTTGGGTGGAGCTGGGTCTTAGCGATGAGATGGAGATTTCTGAGAGCGCTCTCGACGATTGATATTACTTAGGGCTGGGAGGTCTCTGGTGGTCCTGTTTCTTGAACTCGGCTCTCCTACCTCAGAGGCTCAGGCCTGACACCAGGCCGGAGCACCAAGACCCTGTCAGCCACACGGCTGTTCGGACCTCTGGGGTGAGGAGCCACTGCTCTGTGACTCTGACTAGAGGGGGCTGAGGAGCCCCCAGAACATTAGGGATTGCGTGATAGGTAGTATGAGTCAAACACCTGATGGACCAGAGTCTCATCCTTCTTGTTTTTGAAACCTACCATTCTCCCAGCCTCTCTGAAGCAAAGACTCAAACTCATGTCTACTCTTTTCTCTCCACGGCTTCCGGCTGAGTCAATCCAGTCCAATTAGTAGGGTCTCTTCCACATTATTTCCTATATTTATACTCTTCCTTTCCATGTCCCCTCTTTAGCTCATTGATTCAGCCATTAGTTCACTCATACTTACTTATTTATTCTGAAAACCTTTAGAGTGTTAGTGTGTGCTTTGCAGAGTAACCTTGCCACTGAAATTTAAAGATTATTAAGACCTTTTTATTCTTTAGGAGTTTAGAGACTAGCCAGAGTGACCCGTATATAAAGATCTATACTCATAATTCAGTGGGAGATAGAGGCAGGGTGGGTAAAAGGTTTGTAGAGATTTAAATTAATTTCCCCTGCTTTAGGAAGTTTCCACAGTGTTTGCACAATTAAATACAAACTCCTCACCCAGGCATTCAAATGCTTCTACAATATGGCATCAATTTAACTTTCCAACTCCCACTTTTCCTATGCATGTGGTACCCTATGCTCCGGCCAAATTTTCCCTCTCTGATCCTTGAAAATACCTTGAAGTATTCTTCTCTCTTCCTCTTCTGTGGAACCTCTTTCTCTGCATCTTCTGTAAAAATGCCACCCATACATCTGTGCCCCCTTGGAATGTTACCTCCTGTCTTTCCTGCCTTTTTGATGTGATCTCTCCCTCCTTTCAATTCACAGAGCATGTTTTTTGCACATTCCTTATGTCATGATGTCAACCCTGTGTTATAATTATGTACATACTGGATTGTAGGTCTTTGAGGCTAACTGTGATCTACTTATTTTTGTTGATTAGAAGGTCAAAAATACATTAAATTTAATTATGTGTGTGACAAGAAATATTATATGAAAAGAAGGCTGAAGAGAGAGTGAGAGTGCTAGATTTTTTCCATCAATTTGTGGCAAAATTTCCCCAATTATTTAACCTCACAGTCTCTATATACTCACCAACAAAATGGGAATATTAATACCTGCCTTATTTATCTTTTAGGATGGTGACAAATAAAAACTTAAGATACAGATATGAAAACACTTGAAAAGTGTTGAGAAATCTGATGTTGGTGACAGTACTGAAGATGTTAACAGGGATTTCTATGGAACGTTTTAAAATATGTCCAATACAAAAAATACATATTAACTAGTTTTTAACTTAGCCTATGATTCAAACCCCTTCAACATCCAGGAGCTGTCATACAGATCCTAAAAGATTTTTGCAAATAAACTTTGATCTGAGAATGTCTGCAACCAGTTCATTATTTCTACTTAGCTATAGATATCAGATTCTTTCTCAAAGTCCAGGTTCCATCTTATTTTATTGAAATAACATAAATTGTACTGTGTTCTGGAGCAGTGTGCCTTTTACCTGAGAATGTTCCATCATTAACAGACTCCTATGTCTTCTAGGATTTGTCATCAGTATTGTTATAACCAGGTTTCCTGACTCCTTTACTACCTTTTTCTTTTATAATAGGTTTTTGGAGTTCAGAGTTTTTGTTTGTTTGTTTTAAGTTAGCTTTTTCTCAAAAAACCCAGTGTTTCCACAACACCTGCAAGAAGCCTTCCTTTTCACATCACCTCACTATGATTACTTAGGTATAGTTAAGTTGAGAACACTAGTAGTGTAATCAAGAAGCATGTATTGAGTAACCACCATGGCAGAGGCTTCATGCCAGACAATTTACATACATAATTGCACATAATCCTCACACCTACCCCACTGAGCAGGTGTTATTATCCCCATTTTATAGATGAGAAATCTGAAACTCAGAGGGATTAAGTGTCTCTCCCAGGGTATGTCTTGATTCCAGTCCTTATTTGTCCTTTGATGATTCCAAAGCCAGGATTCTTATTTTCTCTGGTGCAATGCCTCTCAGATTTTCTTTAATTCCAGAGATATTTCTTCAAAAGCTGTCTTAACTTTAGTCTATAGTATGTTTGCTGATGGTAAACTTTGGGATTTTCTGCTTTTATGTCCTCCAAATTCCCTAGTACAGCCCTCTTGGATACCAAAGACTCAATGAGTTAATGTTGAATGAAATGTGTCAAGGAAAAGTCTTTCATCCTTATAAATTGTGCCTCAGTTACATTAAGTATTTTGTTAGCATTGTTCTTTTCCTGGATCAGTTCTTATAGACTAATGGTTAAGTTTTTCTATAATGAGTTATAACCAGTCAACGTTTTCGTTGTTTCCTTGGCCTTGTATTCATGCAGTGATGGTTGCCTGAGGCCATCAAGGATGTGCTCAGCTTCATTTGATCTTAAAAAAATTCCTGAAACATCTTATAGGCATCTGTGCTCAACTTCATTTGATGTTAAAAAAATTCCTGAAACATCTTATAGGAATCTATTCCTTTGGTACAGGATTTCTCACCAGTGGCACCATTGACCTTTTGGTCTGGACAACTTTTTGTTACTGGGGGCTGTCTTGGAAGGATATTTAGCAGCATCCATGGCTATACCCACTAGATGCTGGTAACCCCTCCCACAATGTGACAAAAATGTCTCCAGCCATAGCCAGATGTCCCCTGAGGAGCAGACTCTCCCACCACCTCCAGTGGAGAATTACAAACATGTAGTAATGGAGAGAGAAAAAAGAACAAAGACTTCTATCTCTACAACAAAACACACACTTCCTATTCACAGGTATCTTTTGAAGAAGCTGAGTATGTCAATTCTTAAAAGTGGATTTCATGTGCTTAAATGTGGAGCATGAAATTAGGTCAATAGCCACCTTTCCCTTAAATTTATATGATACTCACTGGATTGCAAATTAGGTGAATTTTTATCCACCTTAAGCACTTATATTTGAATCACGTGTTCTGTGATAAAGAAGAAAATCCGGGATATTTTGGTTCTGCACTTCCCCCCAAATTGTGTATTTCAATCATATTAGTGAGAGTTGAGAATAGGGTTGTTACTGATAGACATTCAGGGATGCCCATGTCACAATGGCTGTGATTTGTCTCTTCCTGAGTTAACCTGACTTTTTTTCATTCATTATCCCATCTTATTTTTCAGTTTGAAGCCACTTTCTACTTGACTTATAAAATGTACTTTACCAAACAGAACAGTTAATTACCCAAAGGGGAAACACCCTACCCAAGCTGAAATCTGGAATGCAAAATAATTAGGTATCTATGTTTTCCTTAAGCTGTCAAAGAAATCTATTTTCTGCCATAATTTTGGCAAACCCTTGATTTTCTGCTGAAGTCTGATTTCTGATTGTAAGATTGATAATGAATGTGGTTTCAGAGTATTAATCCTATCCCTTTCACAGTAGTTGTTCTCAGTGTTTACATGTTCTGATAATAGGGCTGTCTAAATAATTAGGGGATTATCCAATTACACTTCATTTCTCTTTCTTCAAGCATTCTCATTCTTTAAATACAAATAACATATCTTTAGGTAATATTTTAAACTTTGGGCAACATTATTTCATTTAGTCTTCATTGGAAGTCCTGTGGGATAACTATTTTTATTGTCATGTCAAAGAGTAAAAATGAAAAGAGGCTTAGACAGTTTAAATGGTGGATCCAAGGAGCCACAGTACTTATATATGTATATATGTATGTATGGATTTAATAAGTATTGGCCACCTAAAATGTGCCAGGCATAAGTCAAGGTCAGTGGTGCTCAACAGAAATAGAATGTAAGCTGCCTAGGTAATTTAAAGTTTTCTAGTTGTCACATTAAACAAAAAGTAAACAGGTAAAATTAATTTAAATATTTTTTAACATTATAGATTGAAAATATTATCATTTCAACAAGTAATTAATATAAAAATTATTCATAAGATACATTCTATTCTTTTCTTTCTACAGAGTCTTTGAAATCAAATATCACAGTTCCTCCCAATTCAGAAGAGCAATTATTCAAGTGTTGTGTTTTGAGGTTGTAGTTTTGGGCAGCACCTCTCCAGGGACAAGGATGTGGAGGCATCTAAGACAAGCTCTCTGGCGACATGAAGTTTGCCCTCCAGTGCAAGAGTAAGATAGTAAACAGCAATGAGTGAGCGAAAGAAGTAAACCCATGCCTTCTAGCTCAGGATCATCAACATTTTGGGGGAAGATACTGGGTGTGTAGTGCAGGTTTTCAGACTGAGTGTCAGGGCTGAGGCTGTCCAGTGAAAGTCAGCTGCTGAGAAGTGCTAGTGAGGAGCTCGCGTGAGTGAGAATGGGTCCTGGGGCCGGATGACTTTGGGTTTGGTGAGGAGGGTGATCAAGTCTGAGACTTCAGGGAGTTGACAGGTGGGAAAAGGAATGGATATTTAAGAGGAGAACATCCTGCTGGAGGTCACAGAGCGTGGAACACCCTGAGGCTGAGGGCCCTGGGGTGTCGGGGACAGAGAAGAAGGAGCCATCATGGATGGACCCTCCTGGAGAGCCTGGCAGGCTGCTGTGGGCTCCACTGAGCCCTGTTGTCTGTCTGGCAAACCACCAGCTTTCAGTGGACAGCCTGGTGTATACGCTCTCAATTAAGGTCTTCCAAAAGAATAAAAAAAAGGCTGCTAAGAGTGTGCCTTTGTTGTTTTTCCTGTTCAAATCTTTTTTTTTTCATTCAGTTGATTTTTATTGAGCACGTCCAATACACAGGTCACCATATTATTAAGTACAACAAAGTATACGAAGATGAATGTGACAGGTCCTCTACCATTAATAAGTATAACATTATGTAGAACTGAATTTGAACTAATATGTAACTGGTAGTGAAATATTTGGACTACCTAAAACAAGGATGAACGGTTTTGTGACAAAAGTTTATATTCTTGTATTATGTAAAGATGACTCTGAAGTGAACAGATTTTTGTCTCAGAAATTATATCAGTTATCTATTGTGATGTAACAAATTATCCTAAAACGTAGCAGCATACTACAACAAATATTTCGTACCTCACACATTTTCTGAGGATCAGGAAACCAGGAGTGGTTTAGCTGGGATTTTTGGCTCAGGTCTTTCATGAGGTTGTAGTCAAGCTCTTTGCAGGGTTGCAGTCATTGAAGGCTTGACGGGGCCTGGCCGATGGCGTGCTCCCACGGCTGTGGGCTGTGGACAGGGTGCCTCAGTTCCTTGTTGGCTTTTGGGCTTTTGGAAGAAGGTCTCAGTTCCTGTTTTATAGGCCTTTATAGGGCAACTCTGGATGTGGCAGTTGGCTCCCCCCAGAGCCAGCAATCCAAGAGAACAAGCAAGGAGGACACCGCAGTGACTTTTATGACCTAGTCTCCAAAGCCACACCCTGGCACTTCTGCTTTCCTCTGTTCCTTAGAAGTGAGTTACTAAGTCCAGCCCATTGGCAAGGTGAGGAAGATTAGCCTCCATATCTTGAGAGGAGGCGTATCAAAGACTTCACACATATATCTTAAAACTACCACGGTAGTGATGTTAACATCTCACTTGAATAATTTCTTTGAATTTTTTTTGCATCTAGTAGAACTCTGTGCTTGCTACTTTTTTGTTGGCAACTTTTTAATCATAAATTTTCTATTTCCTGTTTACTTCAAAGACATTTCAGTATGATAGCCTTTTCTGTACTGAATTTTGTTATTGTTCTTTGAATCTCTCTTTTCTCTTCCTCATCTAATCTTTGAAGGATGGATTCCAGGAGAGAAAAATGAAAGTTAATATACTGAGCCACATCACTGCTAATGTCTTCTGCATCTTTATCCATGAGGAAAATGCGAGCATTACCTGTAGAAGTCTATGCAGTAGCGGAATGTCTGTTTTCTTTAGCCATCTCTGCTCTCCTGTTGCAAAAATAATGTAAAGTGCAAAATCCCGGGCACTATTTTCAATCTTAAATTTTTGGAGAATTTGCTTTATTACTTCTTCAGTTCTCATATCACTGTTTATTCTGACCTTAGCTTCTGATCCAATGGCTGGAGTGAAAATTGATGTTTTGTGGTTATAAAAGTGTCCGTTCATAGAGGCCCTATGCTTCTGTCTGTCCTTTCTGTCCATCATCGGAGGCTTCATCCTTTTTCTCACCAGGGTCGCTTCACTCATGGTTCTATAGAGCAATGGGGATTCAGGTTCTTCATCTGCATGAAGCTTCAGAGTGCTACTGTGATAAGATAAATAATCTTCCTGGGAATCTGTTGCTCCAGACACTGGAATCTGAGTCCTGTCCGAATCACCAATACGGTAAAGCTCATCATATTCTCCCCAGCGTGTCATGATTCCCCTTTTGGAAAAGACATCTGGTTACTTCAGCACGGTGAAAGAAGGGATTTGCTTCTCATCTTGTGTCTTCAGTTGAAAGAAGGGATTTGCTTCTCATCTTGTGTTTTCAGTTGTATAGGCTGCTTTACTCCCCAGAAAATGTCCAGCGTTCCTTCAGCAATTAGTTTACCATCGTCAGTCTGTCCATATAAGATATGCAGATTTTTCTGGTTCCTATAAAAGATGTTATAGGTCTTTGATAAAGAATGAAGTTGTTCCCTGGTAATGTATGTCCTCTCATTGATGAAGATCCAGGAAGAGGAGAGGTGAGCCGTCATAGTCATTTTCTCCCCCCTTCTGAGATCATCTGAGGCTCCCCTTAGCTGTTGAGCTGAACCTGCTCCAGAGAGCATGTTCCCCTGCTCAGTTCCAAACTCTGATCATCGTTGGAGAGTCAGTGCTTGCTCACCTGTCCCGGAGGTGGAGCTGGGGTCGGAGACAAGAGCGGGAGGAGGGCCGCACACGCTCCTGCCCGGGCAGGGCTCCCTCTGCGCCTCGTTCAGATCTTTTAAAAGGCTCTTTCATGGTATTGAAGGTGAAGATGCTGAAGAGGCACCACTGACAGCACAAATAAGGACCTGATAAGTCTTTGGGTTTATACCTTTTAAGACGCTCCACCCTCCTTCATTCTTTCTTTCTTGCAGCGTTTTGTTTTGGTTTTCCTCCCATCACTTGGAAGAGCCCCACTTGACTGGTGTCTCCTTTGGCTCGGACCACACCTGCTTGCGCTGACCTTGGCAAGTCTGGCTCTTTAATTGCCACACAGGCTTACCTGCTTCCTGTAACAACCACGTCTCTGGCCTCATTACCGCAGCCTTACCAGAGAGGGGGAAGAGACCGTCTCCCATCCCATAGCATCCTATCCACAAGCAGGGAGGGGTGGCTCTCAGCATAACTGTCCAGAAGTTGTGCTGCAAGTTCTCTTCTTTCCTCCTTACTCAGTTCGTCTCTCCCCACGCCCTCCATGGCCTTTATCTACTGGTGTCTGCCCCTTCCACCGAATACCTTGGCGTTGTCAGAGACTCGTACTTGTTTAGTTCCTGGCAAAGTCTAGGCCGAGAGATCACAAAAGTACATGGTGGTTAGGCCAGTCTGAGGCAAACTAAGAAACTTAGAGTAAAAGATTTGGATTGAATGTGAAACAGGTGTGAGAAGAGGTCCTGATAAGCCCCCCTCTTTTCTCCTGATCAATCTCAGTGCAGTTGAGCCCTACTTTGAACTCACTCTGAAATAGTCACACTGGAATATCCTAAGAAGTGCATATTTCCAAGGCCTTGTGAAGTCCATTTCTTATCTTTTAGAGAGTCTCAATGTTTAGCAGAGCTTTAGGCGTACTCCTGGCACACACCAAGTCTCTTATTACGGGCTGAGCTGTTGTGCCAGAGCTGGAGCTGGGCAGACGGCAAGTCCCTCGTTGCCACGGCTGATGGAGCAGGTCCGGTGCATGTTTACTTTAGGGGGAATGGCGAGGCTTGTCCTGCCTCTCACAGGGTGGGCTTACATGGCAGCTTTCCTCTCAGGCACACCTGTGTCAAGTTGGGAGCAGGACAAGTCTCGGGAAGGTGCCAGTGATCCTGAAGTGTCTTTGTGCTGGTCCTCCCACTTGTTTACTATGCTTAGCTACCAGCTTGCAGTATTTTCAAGGTTGCAGAGAAGAGTCATTGCATGGCAATGGGAAACAGAGCTTTCTTTATAAATGCTTCACTCCTGATCTCTCCCTGGTAGAGTGGGTGTGTGTGTTATGTGTGTGCACTGGAAGGGTATTTCTGCATCTAGTTTTCACTACCATGGACTCATTTTCTTTTTTGTTTCCATATGGAGTCCTTGTTTGGAAAGGTTTACCAAACAAAAGGACCCCCTTGCGTTTATTAATGAATTTAAAAAGTTACAACACAATTGACACTCATTGTCCAAATTCAAGGCATATAAAGGTTTAGAGTAGAAAGCGAAAGACCCTGTTTATCTGTCGCTATTTACTTCCCCTTCCTGGAAATTACTGCTGTTACCAGTTCAGGTTACTTCTCTCCACTTCCTTTTCTATTAAAGCAGTTTTGCACTTTTCTATTAACGTGTTGAGTACATAGAGAATATGCATATTGCTATCCATGTAATACATATCTCTATCCATATCTTCTTAACCTAGGTGAGAGCATAAGTCATGTAGTATCCATGTAATAAGTGCTGTTCTCTGACCTGCTTATTTTATTCTATATTTTTCTGTATTTTTTTCTATAACATTTCTTGAAGTGATGCCTGGCCTGGCCTATTTATAGTTACATAGTATTCTGTTGTATGAATAAGCTATAGTTTACTTAGTTATTCTTTTATGGTTGAGCATCTAGTTTCCAGCTCCCACCCCTTTTGATACCTTAAGTATAGTCCCGTAATAAGCATAAACATCTTGGCACATATACCTTTATGACATTAAGCAATCATTATGTTTTTTGACACTTTTTTATTAACCGAAGACACATGCAACTCTCAATCAGTCTTTCTGATCAAGATGAGATCATGAGTATTATTGCATTGAGCTGAAGTAATTTTGGTCAAAAACTTAGGGATGTGATGATTTAGTTAGCCTGTTCTGCCTAATCTAGTAGACATATTTGATATCTCTTAGACTCTTTGAAATGCTAAAAATAGTCTCCAGACCTTCCCCTGACCCCATGCCACCCCACTATATGACTGCCTTTGAGAATAGAAAAGATCTTACCCTGTTTGTGAGTATATTCTACCCATTGGTGTAACTCACAGGGAAATAAAAAATTCGATAAAAAGCGTAAACAATTTGACTGACTTTCTTAATAAAAGTGTCTAATTTGCCTGACTGAATTGATTTATTTAATGAGCTTAATCAGCTTTTTTTGGGTACTTCGTAATTACTGACTCTATGGACTTAGCCACATATACCAAATATACTACTGATTTTATTATTTTCAATCATAAATATCATGATAACCCAGTAATTTTTATCTTTTGGAACTTTTATAGAAGTGCTTCATAAATTATAATTTTATTGGAAACAATAATTCTGACCTAGTGGAAATAACACTATAATTTGAATCCTATCGACAGACCTGGGTTTGCATTCTGTTTACACCATGATTAGTTGTATGGTCTTGGGAAAGTCTCTTGATATCTTCGAATCTCAGATTCCTCGCATGTAAAAAACGGGTAGTAATGATACTGACTTTAACTAGAAGGGTTGTGAGGATTAAATAAAATGGTGTCTTTAAAAATACCTAGTTTATTGCTTGACATATTAGAGGCTTATTGTTATTATTAAGCTATTATTATTATTAGCTGATAAACGGACCACGTGTTTATATATTTGGAAAATATATGACTGGGCTTCCCTGGTGGCACTGTGGTTAAGAACCTGCCTGCCAAGGCAGGGGACACGGGTTCGAGCCCTAGTCCGGGAAGATCCCACATGCTGCAGAGCAACTAAGCCCGTGCGCCACAACTACTTAGCCTGCTCTCTAGAGCCCGTGAGCCACAACTACTGAGCCTGAGTGCCACGACTACTGAAGCCTGTGCCCCTAGAGCCCGTGCCGCACAACAAGAGAAGACACCGCAATGAGAAGCCCGTGCACTGCAACAAAGAGTAGCCCCCGGGCTTCCCTGGTGGCGCAGTGGTTGAGAGTCTGCCTGCCGATGCAGGGGACACGGCTTCGTGCCCCGGTCCGGGAAGATCCCACATGCCGCGGAGCGGCTGGGCCCGTGAGCCATGGCCGCCGAGCCTGCGCGTCCGGAGCCTGTGCTCCGCAACGGGAGAGGCCACAACAGTAAGAGGCCCGCGTACCGCAAAAGAAAAAAAAAAAAAGTAGCCCCCGCTCGCTGCAACTAGAGAAAGCCCGTGCACAGCAACGAAGACCCAATGCAGCCAAAATTAAATAATAAATAAATAAATAAAAATTTAAAAACTTAAAAAAAAAAAGATACGACTGAAATCAGAAGATGCCTCATTTGGCATAATAATAAGTCTTGCTATGAGAATTTAAAACTGTCTTTACAGTGTCCCTGAGAGAATCAAGTGGTTATTATAATAGTCACTTTATCCATTGGAAATCTGAGATATTGTGAGATTAAGCAAGCTCCCGTGGTGACACAGAGTGTCATTCCAGAGGGCTGACCTCAATACTTGGCCATTAGACCCACTGCTTTTTAAAGGATGGTGCCCCTTGGAACCACCTTTAAAATACCGGAGTTGGGAGATGAGATTTGTGGCCATGAGACGACAGGAGACAGTCACTCTATAGAGACAGTCCACTAGGTGAACATGGTTTGGCCCGCAGTGCATCTGAATCTTTGAAATCCCTGGCTGTGCTTTAACTAGGGAGGGGCTAATGTATTTTGGAATTCTTTTAAGAAGAGTATGATTTTTCTTTTTCAGGTGGAATCTTTTTAATCTGCCTTTTTGATCTTTCACATTGAATCTTGCAAACATCTCTTAAATGATTCAAATCAGACAATATATGTTTTACTTCTAAAAAAATAGGTTTTTTAAAGTTTAATTAAGTTTGTGAGCCAGCAGTGGTCAAGAAACTAAAGACACACACACACACACACACACACACACACACACACACACACACAGATGTTTGCCTATTCCTCAAGCCTCAAGTCTAGCCCAATGCTTTACAAATTACAAGTGTTAAAGGGATATTTATTAAGAATTAGGCTTGCAGAAGGACAACACTTGGACCAAGGCTTTATACTGGCAAACATCCTGGGACTCAATTTCTTTCAGGCGTGGTGGGATTTGGCTCCCTGGGTTCTGAGTTTTGGAATGAGTGTGGGGTGAGTATATAGGAGGGAAAAACAGCTCAAATTTTGTGGATCAGCCTTGGGCAGACAAACAATTGTAGACACACCATTTCTCTGCAAAAATTTTTTCTTTCTCATTTTGGATTCTGAATCACATCTCATTGGCTAAAGGTTTCTTATCAACCTCAGTGCTCCACATTAGAAATTCACAAGTATAAGACCTTAAAGAGACGTTCCTCTAAACTGCTTTTCAATATGAAGTGGTGCCCAAGAGGACCATTCCTGTGTAAAACATGTTGGTTTCTAGGGTCCCTGATGAGTATGCTTCAAGGAAACAGAGGACAGCCGCCCCTCACAATAAAAATGGAAGGTCAAAAATGTTTTTTTAAATTAATTTTTATTGGAGTATAGTTGTTAACTAGCACTCTGCTGTTTGGCTTGACTGCACATGGGGGTATTTTTAGGACCAGAACAAATATGTCACCCTTCCTTGTAGGGTAGATTGTATCTTTTTTTTTTTCTTATTGGAGGAATGGATAAAGAAGATGTGGTACCTATATACAATGGAATATTAGCCATAAAAAAGAACAAAATAATGTCATTTGCAGCAACATGGATGGACCTAGAGATTTTCATACTGAGTGAAGTAAGTCAGACAGAGAAAGACAGCTATCTTATGATATCACTTATATGTGGAATCTAAAAAAAAGAGGGGGGGACAATTGAACTTATCTACAAAACAGAAATAGAGTTACAGATGTAGAAAACAAACTTAGGGTAGATTGTATCTTAAGAAAAATCCATAATTATTACTTTAAACTTAAGGCAGGAAATACTTCCAAAACTAGTCAGTAAACAGAACATTATAATCCAGCTGTTGTTGTATTTGTAAAGTTTAAAGAAATGCTGGTCATATATTACTTAAAATTTTAGGGAGTTGGGCACCACCCAAATGCAGAACAGATTAATTTCATGGTTTCTATATGCATTTGCACAAATTAAAATATAATCCCTAACTTGGTTTTTTGAACCTCTTTCTTCAATTAGTTCTATATGCTGAGCCAGTCAGACAGCTGTTTTCAGAAACAGTCCAGTTTCTTCTATATGTTGTTATTGTACAGTTGAATTCCTTTATGTGTGTATGTCAATGTCACAAGACTAATGCCTGAATTGTAAGTTAACCATGCTGTATCAGTTTGCCCCAGGGACAAGTCCTGTATATCCAATTTTGCAAAATCATTAGAAAATTTTCTGTAGAATTCTTCTAAGAGTGAACATAAACTTCTCATGGACAGTGGGAGATTTCTCATCCAAACATCGAAGAAATGATTCTTAACTTGAATCTTTTTAAAAGGAAAGCCAATTCTTGGTAAGAATATTTTAATCTTATATTTTAACAAACTTTGAAGAATTTATTGATCTCAGAAAGCTTTCTAACAGTTAAATAATGAACCAAAGAAATCAACTCCAGTGGCCTCAACTTACAGTGAGGAAATCAAAAGTTGGGAGGTTAGGTGAAAATGAACTTAGTCATCAGTGAAACCCCGGTCTCCTGAATCTAAGACTAGTTACTTCTCGCTGTCTTTGCTATTTCCTCTAATAATGGCATTTAACAGCTAGAGATGCATGTTCTTTAGTAATTCTTAAAGGGGAACAATTAGTGAACTACATCTTGTTTAGGTATTCTCCCTGCTTCACTTTCTCTATATAACTTCTTTTTTGTTCGCAGATGTATTAAAATATTCTTTAAGAAGTGTAATCACTTTATGAAACTAGATTTTCACGCATATGACAAAGATTAGTTGTGCATCCAGTATGTGTTTGGATTCATGATAGGCATTACCAAGAGATGGAAAAATAGTCTCCTACATGGAACTCCAAACATTCAGAAAAAAATAATTGATGTCTATATATAAAGTATTTTCACAGACATGATCTCCTTTATCTGCCAATGTTATAGAAAATCTGTTATGGTTATGGGAGGGTTTATGATGATATTATTATTTTTAAAATTTAAGTATAGTTGATTTATAATATGTTAGTTTCAGGTATGTATCAGAGTGATTCAATATTTTTTAGGTTATGCTCCATTTAAAGTTATTACAGAATAATGGCTATATTTCCCCATGCTGTTCAATATATCCTTGTTGCTTATCTATTTTATACATAGTAGTTTGCGTCTCTTAATTCCATACCCATATCTTGCCCCTCCCCCTTCCTTCTTCCCACTGGTAACAAATAGTTTGTTTTCTATATGTGATGATTTATTTAACCAATTTTTCTGTCATGTTTCTACCTGTTGGGAGAGAGAGTAGAAATTTTTAGAGGAGCTGGTTGACAAATCATTCATTCATTCATGAATAAGCAAATACATCTGAGTGCTCTGTTCCCGATACTGTGCTAGAAACTGGGAGAACAGCTGGTATCAAATAGATATTATACTGCTCTCAGGAGCTCTAAGCTGGTGGGAAAGTAAACAGTTTCACAAATACACATATAATTGTAAAGTATGATAAATGCTATGAAGGAAAAGGATGGAATGCCATGAGAGAGTATTACAAGGAGACTCGATTTAGATTGGGGAATTCAAAGAGGCTTCTCCAAGAAGTAAACTTCCAGCTGAGACCTGAAGGATGTGCAGTGGTTAGGCAAGGAGTGGGGAAGGGACCACTTGTGAAGTAGATGCTGAAAACAGGACAGCCTGCTTCAGGTACTGACAAACATCATTTGTTCAGAGGCTGTGGGGGTGGGAGACACGGGTAGAGCTGAAGCTAGCAGGTGATTACACAGCCTCATGGATGGGTTCTCAGCCATACAATGCTCCTTCACTTATATGCCAAGTCGTATGTCACTGGGGGAGGATCAAAAGGGTTAAGATGTAGGAGGGCTGACAATGGTTATTGTTGGTTTCTTCTCTTATCCTTTTGACACTGCTGTCTACCTGTTGCCCTGGGTGTTCTCCAAGTCTGCAACTGGACCTTATGGATCTCGCTTCTGTCAATTACCTCTTTCTGTAGTTACCTGGACCACATCTAGTTATACCTGATACATGACAGCTCTAAAGCTCAGGCTTGTGCTAAGTCAGGAAGCTGGAAGCAATAGTGGGCTTCTGCTCTAAAATAAGATTAAGTAGCTATTTTCTTCTTATTTTAACAAGGATGACTAGAGTAGTGCAAATCACTCATCAATAAGAGTATAAAGGCAGATAATAAATTGAACCTTGGTATCTTTCCTCTCTGACTCCCTCTCATCTCTCTCCTAACTCTCTTTCCTCTCCTCTCCCCCTTCCTCTTTCTCTTCCTTTCTTCCTTGAGAAAACATGCACAGAGAAACTCATAAAATGTAAATATTCTGCGTAGTAATTATAAAGCAAATATTCACGCAATCTTCACTCAGGATGAGAGACAGAATGTTACTAGCACTCCAAAGTTCCCAGCAGGTTCCTACCCTAAGTAGTATCCTCCCTCCCTGCCAGACGTAACCACTACCCTATTGTGGTATCCTATTATGGGATTATGCTACCTCCATACCTATTATAGTATTTATTTCCTTGCTTATCTTTATAGTTTTACTACCTAATTATGCAGGCTTAAGGAATATAGTTTAATTTTGCCTGGTTTGCAGCTTTGTATAAATGGAATCACTTAGAAGTGATCTGACTTATTTTTATTAATTGTATATCATTAGAAACTTTTATTTGGAAACAATTTAAAATTTTTAAAAAATTACAAAAATAAAATTGTGCAAAGAACTCCCATCTACCTTTTATCCAGATTTACCTACCGTTTACATTTTACCTCATTTGGTTTACTATTTATGTGTGCTCTTTCTCCTCATATATACATAATTTTTCTGAACCATTTGAGAGTATGTTATATACATCATGGAACTTTATCCATAAACACTTTAGTGCATATTTCCTAAGAATAAGGATATTGTCTTATGTCACCATAGTATAGTGATCAATATATAAATTTATATTGATACAGTACAATCTACTGCCTACAATGCAATTTTATTAAATAACCCTTTATAGCAATTTTCCCCTTTCAGTGAAGGTTTCTCTTTAGTATAGGACCCGGTTTAGGATCAATTATTGCATTTACTTGTCATGTCTTTAGTTTCCTCTAATCCTGGATAATTCCTCACCCTTTCTTCCTTTTTTTATATAATAATAACTTTTGTAATACATGCACTTCCCTACTCCTTTTTAAATAGAATGTTCCTCATTTTGTGTTTGTTTGGTTCAATATTATTTAAGATTTTTCCATGCTGTATTTTTTGCAGTTTTTTTCATTTTTATTGCTAAATCATGTGTGTAACATTTTAAACATATGGACGCAAATGTCACAGTTAATAATTATTTCACATGTTTTTATAACTTTTGTTAAAGAGAGAAATTAACTGAACTAGTATGATACTGAATTTTCCTTTTTTGAGAAAATCCCAGCCAGTACATCTACAGTGCTGCACCCAGTTTACCTGGTGGAAGCTACCTGATGCCGAAATGATGACCCAGAAGAAATAAACACTCTCTGAATAATCAGGATTGCAAACCCAAACCCACAAAATGATTGTAATCACAATCCTAAGGCTTCAGCTTTAAATATTTATTCTGAAAAGACACAAAATTATCAGTCACTGAAGACATTGAACTAGGATCAGGGGCTATTAGGATGTGCAGTTAATTGGAAAATGACTAGTGATGGATAAACCTCAGAAACTCTAATATTCAGGGATGCATATGTGAAACTTTTAAAAATACTTTTAATCAAATGGGCTCAAATCCTTTTGGTTAAACCCTTTTTCTTCAATTACTGGTTCTCTTTCTGCTCAGATGAACCAGAATTCATATGTTATTTGCCTTGCCTCCATCAAGATATTCTTTCTCATGTTTAAGAGTGATCATCTTTGTTGATACCTCACTTTGAAGTCAGTACAGGGTTGCAGTATGTGATGACTTTTATGATAATTACCTTACATTCGAGCCAAAAGAATTCCAAGAACTAATTTGGTTCCAGGAAGTGGTTTTAACTTTCATTCTTCCATGTTCAAATTCTGTATTTATCTGTATCTTGCTTTTTTTTTTTTTTAACATCTTTATTGGAGTATAATTGCTTTACAATGGTGTGTTAGTTTCTGCTTTATAACAAAGTGAATCAGCTATAAATATACATATATCCCCACATCCCCTCCCTCTTGCGTCTCCCTCCCACCCTCCCTATCCCACCCCTCTAGGTGGTCACAAAGCACTGAGCTGATCTCCCTGTGCTATGCGGCTGCTTCCCACTAGCTATCTACCTTATGTTTGGTAGTGTATATATGTCCATGCCACTCTCTCACTTCGTCCCAGCTTACCCTTCCCCAAGAATCCATGCTTTTAATTAACATTCTATACTGCCCCTTCAAGGGTGTTCAGCTGATCTCCCTGTGTTATGTGGCTGCTTCCCACTAGCTATCTATTTTACATTTGGTAGTGTATATATGTCCATGTCACTCTCTCACTTCATCCCAGCTTACCCTTCCCCCTCCCCGTGTCCTCAAGTCCATTCTCTACGTCTACGTCTTTATTCCTGTCCTGCCCCTAGGTTCTTTAGAACCTTTTTTTTTTTTTTTTTTTTAGATTCCATATATATGTGTGTAACTTGCTTTTAAAAAGGTAGATGCTCTTACATTTAATATGTATATTTCCAACTTCTCCAGAACCTTAGCTTTCTTTGTAATTCTTTTCAATTGATTCAGATATTGAGATCTTAGACACTATTTCCTTCTTTCTAGATTAGATGCATCTCTTTAAGAAATTGATCACTGATGGTTGAAAACAAAGTCTGACGCTGTGCTAGGTAATTCTGGCCTGATCCTTCTAACAAAGGTGTTTACTGGATTGAGAGATAAATGGAAGGCTGAGAATTATTATAGCATTTTGGTCATAAATAAAAGATTTTGATTGAATGATATGTTAGAATTTTGATTAGGTTTAGAGATTCTAAATTGCTGGGGAGAAATAATAATTTATGTAGCTTTTTGCAGTGGGGTGGAAGGAGAAGTAAAACATTGTTATTTGAAGATAGCAGTCTGGCAGGCAAATGGGTTTCCATGTCCACAGATGACTCACATTGAGAATAATGAGAGGTAGGTTCGAACAATGAGGCTGTACAAAGGTATCAGATTTCAAGAAAGTAAATTTTGGAGAATTAAGAAATCTGGTGAATAAGGTGCAATAAGAGGAAGTATAAAATTCACGAGCATGAAAGCAGCTGAAGAATCTTTGAAGACACCATAATTAAAGCTCAAAGAACCGCAGGCCTTCTGAAAAAAAGAAGAATGTGGAACCTAACAAAGATAGTATGTGCATAATACACTGGAGAAAGCAAGGAGAGTTGTGTAAAGATCTGAGAGAGAGAAACAAATCATTTCAGACCAGTTGTCCTGTTTGCTAAAAGGAAATGATAGGGGAGGTGGAGAGGTCTGCACAGAAGAGAAATGAATACAGTATTCTTTGAAGGTCTTGCTAAAAATAATGGACAGAAAGAATCAAAGTTGGTTATTTTTAGTCGTTGATGATGGTTGGGAAAAAGAGTGGTAAAACAATTTTTAATCCAGAATGAAAAAGGAATTTAAAAAACCAAAAACAAAAACAGAAAGACATGCTTCAGAGAATAAAAGCCTAAAATAGCTGAAATGATTGATTTTAAAAAACAATTAATTTAGCTCTTCAAAGAAGAAACTACATGGGCAACTGGGAACAATTAAATTGTAGTTTAATAAATAAATTATGAGCTTTCTAGATTTGGTTAGATGGATAATTCAAGTGCATAAGGCCGTGAAGTGGAGGATTTGGAGAAAAGTTCAGGAAGATTCCTTCAGTCCAGAGAAACAAATGTTTTGGGTCTAAAAGAGACCCAAGAGCAGAATCGGCATGGAGAAAGCCATTTGGCAGGAAGAAGGAAATGAAGCATTTTCCCCTTGTGATTGAATAAAATAAATGGTGGTTCTTGGGACTATATAGGTAAACAGGGAGACATGTCAGTGGAATATCAGACCAATTTTTTTTCTTTATGATGACCTTAATTCCACTAAACATTTGTTTGTTCTCACCCCTGGTTAGATGCTACCCATCTCTAAGCTCTCTCTAATGCTGACCCCCAGAGATATAACTATCAGAGGAAGAAGTGCGGAGGAGGTGATAGAATCTTTGAGGGCTGGAAGGAATCACGTATTATTGAGACCAACACTCTCATTTACAGATGATGAAACAGACCTAGAAAAGAAGAGACCTACTGAAGATTAATAATTGGTGAGTGTCAATGATGGAATTTTGTCCTTCATTATTTAATCTCCCCTTTTACATTGATCCCCTTCCTCACCATTTGGGGGAAATCTTTCCTTGTGGATAATCTGTCTTGGAGGAGACTGCGTCCCTTTCTCTGTGGCACTGCAGCCAAAGGAAGACAAATGACCTGGCCAATTACTCCCTTTTTCTGGGAACTTTGGCTCTGAGGGAGAGATGCAAAGATGTGGGAGGCTTGGAAGTCATCGTAACATCAATGGGACATTGTATGGACCTGACAGTTCTTGTTGCAAGACGTTTGTTGTGGCTCCAGTTGCCAAGTCTTTAGATTTCTCTGTGTGTTGTTCACTTTCTAAGTTGGGTCTTCTGGCCTTTTGACGATTTCGCATCCTTAATGTCCCTTCAGTGATATTCTCTTTTGCTTACCATAACCAGAGTCTTGTGACCATGAGCCATGTTTGGTACCCCAATACTAAGTAAGTTGAGGAAATAAGTTGGGGAAACACAAATGCCTCTCAGTTTATTTTGCTTCCTATGGCTTAATTATTTCCAACAAACATCAGCATCTGTCTCCACCCTGTCCACCATCACCATTTGGAGGTGATGATGTAATGAGCTGTGATGTAATGAGCAAAACTATGTATACGGGAAAAGATTTTCTAGTGGAAAAATGAACAACTCTTGTTTTTTTCCTGTTTGTTCATTGTTAACAAAAGAGAGGTATTTCCCTTTTTAGGTGTCAAGAAGATAGTCATGGTTTGTCAGATTGAAGGAAGTCTCTTGCCCCAAGAGAGAACGCAACAATTTGGATTGTTCAAAGGACATGAAAGGATGAAAGAAGAGGGTGGGTTCTCTAAAGGTAAGCACTTGAGTCCTGCTTTAACACAATGCTTTGGAAAGTAGCAGCATCTTTGAAAAGGTCTCATAGATGATGAGGGATAGAACACTCAGCACTTTAGCCTTGGCAACCTCCAAAATGTCACTGCTGCTAAATTGGCCAGAGAGATGGGTACAGTCCATGGAGTCTCCACTCTCCCATGGACCGTGAAAAACTATGATACATCTTACACCTGAAGGTTGGAAAAAAAATTCATGCTTATTACCTGTTTCATAATACTAAGCATCCAAATAAAAACCAATAGCTTCAGACAAATGGTCAAGGAGTTTTTCTATAAGGTGTCAAACATTTAAATTTTGGGGGTCCAAAGGGAGTAGAATTTACCGTTATCATTTGATGTAGTGTGATGGAGCTGGTGTTGGCCCTGGCCCTTGTTGAGAAGACACAGTGGTTTCTTTTTCTTTAGAGAACAGATGATGATGAGTAGGAACTGGGTGCAGAGGAAGGGCAGTTGCTGTTAGGGAAGTTTTCTTTCACATGAGTATATCAGAAGACCTTATTTTTTTGTATCATTTGGAATTTTTACATCTCATTCCTTCATACAAGTCATTCACTTCTTCATTTAATGCCCATAAATACTTATTGAGTAAGGCACAGTTGTAGTAGTTTTAAGATTATTTTCTTATTGGGTCCTCACCACACAATTTGCAGTACAGCAGCCATTTTATCTTCATATTAAATCGACCAAGATAGATTGATAACAGTCACACGAGTTGCCAATTTTTATCAGCTAGCAAATGGCAGAGCTGGTCAAACCCAAATCTTCAGATGGCAGGTCCCAGTGTTTGCCAACCTCCCATCCCTGCCACCCTTGAAATTGTCACTCTGACTCAGTAACTGTGAGATTTCCAAAATCATACATAGCACAACATAGCTCTGTCCTATGTGGGGCCATTGGTTTGTGTCTTAGTTTGTATTCCCTTAGAAGCTGTCCCTGCCTAAGATGAGGATTCAGTGTAAGTGGTTGGTTTGGGAGGTGAATGAAATACTAGGAGGGAAGAGAGACAGGGAAGGGAAGGCAGCCAACAAAGTGTGGGTCACTAAGCTAGTTAGTTACTGACTTGGGCCTTTGGCGCTTAATCCCACTGGGGCATTTCTGAGAGTCAGTGTAGATAGAACATATCCTTGAAATTTATCCTACCCTAGGAGTGAGGGAGCTGAGGTACTTTTATACCAACTCCTGTCTGTCCTTGTTGAGAAATGCTTCCAGGAAGCATGAATTCCTCTCACATCTGACCGGCCACATGGGTGGGCAAAGTAGGCTTTGGTGCCCAGAGAAAGCAGGTTTGGGCTGTTGGGAATCAGGCCAAAATTCACTGAAGCAGAAAGGGCCTGGAGATATGGGACAATTTTTTTGTTAGTTTTTTACATCTTTATTGGAGTATAATTGCCTTACAATGGTGTGTTAGCTTCTGCTTTATAACAAAGTGAATCAGTTATACATACACATATGTTCCCATATCTCTTCCCTCTTGAGTCTCCTTCCCTCCCACCCTCCCGATCCCACCCCTCCAGGCGGTCACAGAGCACTGAGCTGATCTCCCTGTGCTATGCGGCTGCTTTCCACTGACTATCTACTTTACGTTTGGTAGTGTATATATGTCCATGCCTCTCTCTCGCTTTGTCACAGCTTACCCTTGCCCCTCCCCATATCCTCAAGTCCATTCTCTACTAGGTCTGTGTCTTTATTCCTGTCTTACCCCTAGGATCTCAATGACATTTTTTTTTTTTTAATTCCATATATATGTATTAGCATACGGTATTTGTCTTTCTCTTGCTGACTTACTTCACTCTGTATGACAGACTCTAGGTCTATCCACCTCATTACAAATAGCTCAATTTCGTTTCTTTTTATGGCTGAGTAATATTCCATTGTATATATGTGCCACATCTTCTTTAGCCATTCATCCGATGATGGACACTTAGGTTGTTTCCATCTCCGGGCTATTGTAAATAGAGCTGCAATGAACATTTTGGTACATGACTCTTTTTGAATTATGGTTTTCTCAGGGTATATGCCCAGTAGTGGGATTGCTGGGTCATATGGTAGTTCTATTTGTAGTTTTTTAAGGAACCTCCATACTGTTCTCCATAGTGGCTGAACCAATTCACATTCCCACCAGCAGTGCAAGAGTGTTCCCTTTTCTCCACACCCTCTCCAGCATTTATTGTTTCTAGATTTTTTGATGATGGCCATTCTGACTGGTGTGAGATGATATCTCATTGTAGTTTTGATTTGCATTTCTCTAATGATTAATGATGTTGAGCATTCTTTCATGTGTTTGTTGGCAGTCTGTATATCTTCTTTGGAGAAATGTCTATTTAGGTCTTCTGCCCATTTTTGGATTGGGTTGTTTATTTTTTTGTTATTGAGCTGCATGAGCTGCCTGTAAATTTTAGAGATTAATCCTTTGTCAGTTGATTCATTTGCAAATATTTTCTCCCATTCTGAGGGCTGTCTTTTGGTCTTGTTTATGGTTTCCTTTGCTGTGCAAAAGCTTTGAAGTTTCATTAGGTCCCATCTGTTTATTTTTGTTTTTATTTCTATTTCTCTAGGAGGTGGGTCAAAAGGATCTTGCTGTGATTGATGTCATAGAGTGTTCTGCCTATGTTTTCCTCTAAGTATTTGATAGTTTCCCACCTTATATTTAGGTCGTTAATTCACTTTGAGCTTATTTTGGTGTACGGTGTTAGGGAGTGATCTAGTCTCATACTTTTTGTTTGTTTGTTTGTTTTTTGCGGTATGCGGGCCTCTCACTGTTGTGGCTGCTCCCGTTGCGGAGCACAGGCTCCGGACGTGCAGGCTCAGTGGCCATGGCTCACGGGCCCAGCCACTCCGCGGCATGTGGGATCTTCCCGGACCAGGGCACGCGTCCCGTGCATCGGCAGGCAGACTCTCAACCTCTGCGCCACCAGGGAAGCCCTAGTCTCATACTTTTACATGTACCTGTCCAGTTTTCCCAGCACCACTTATTGAAGAGGCTGTCCTTTCTCCACTGTACATTCCTGCCTCCGTTATCAAAGATAAGGTGACCACATGTGCGTGGGTTTATCTCTGGACTTTCTGTCCTGTTCCATTGATCTATCTTTCTGTTTTTGCACCAGTACCATACTGTCTTGATTACTGTAGCTTGTAGTACAGTCTGAAGTCAGGGAGCCTGATTCCTCCAGCTCTGTTATTCGTTCTCAAGATTGCTTTGGCTATGCGGGGTCTTTTGTGCTTCCATACAAATTGTGAAATTTTTTGTTCTAGTTCTGCAAAAAATGCCAGTGGTAGTTTGATAGGGATTGCATTGAATCTATAGATTGCTTTGGGAAGTAGAGTCGTTTTCACAATGTTGATTCCTCCAATCCAAGAACATGGTATATCTCTCCATCTGTTTGTATCATCTTTAATTTCTTTCATCAGTGTCTTATAATTTTCTGCATACAGGTCTTTTGTCTCCTTAGGTAGGTTTATTCCTAGATATTTTATTCTTTTTGTTGCAATGGTAAATGGGAGTGTTTTCTTGATTTCACTTTCAGATTTTTCATCATTAGTGTATAGGAATGCCAGAGATTTCTGTGCATTAATTTTGTATCCTGCTACTTTACCAAATTCATTGATTAGCTCTAGTAGTTTTCTGGTAGCATCTTTAGGATTCTCTATGTATAGTATCATGTCATCTGCAAACAGTGACAGCTTTACTTCTTCTTTTCCGATTTGGATTCCTTTTATTTCCTTTTCTTCTCTGATTGCTGTGGCTAAAACTTCCAAAACTATGTTGAATAAGAGTGGTGAGAGTGGGCAACCTTGTCTTGTTCCTGACCTTAGTGGAAATGCTTTCAGTTTTTCGCCATTGAGGATGATGTTGGCTGTGGGCTTGTCATATACGGCCTTTATTATATTGAGGAAAGTTCCCTCTACACCTACTTTCTGCAGGGTTTTTATCATAAATGGGTGTTGAATTTTGTCAAAAGCTTTCTCTGCATCTATTGAGATGATCATATGGTTTTTCTCCTTCAATTTGTTAATATGGTGTATCACGTTTATTGTTTTGCGTATATTGAAGAATCCTTGCATTCCTGGAATAGACCCCACTTGATCATGGTGTATGATCCTTTTAATGTGCTGGTGGATTCTGTTTCCTTGTATTTTGTTGAGGATTTTTGCATCTATGTTCATCAGTGAAATTGGCCTGTAGTTTTCTTTCTTTGTGACATCCTTGTCTGGTTTTGGTATCAGGGTGATGGTGGCCTCATAGAATGAGCTTGGGAGTGTTCCTCCCTCTGCTGTATTTTGGAAGAGTTTGAGAAGGTTAGGTGTTAGCGCTTCTCTAAATGTTTGATAGAATTCGCCTATGAAGCCATCTGGTCCTGGGCTTTTGTTTGTGGGAAGATTTTTAATCACAGTTTCAATTTCAGTGTTTGTGATTGGTCTGTTCATATTTTCTATTTCTTCCTGATTCAGTCTTGGCAGTTTGTGCATTTCTAAGAATTTGTCCATTTCTTCCAGATTGTCCATTTTATTGGCATAGAGTTGCTTGTAGTAATCCCTCATGATTTTTTTTATTTCTGCAGTGTCAGTTGTTACTTCTCCTTTTTCATTTCTGATTCTATTGATTTGAGTCTTCTCCCTTTTTTTCTTGATGAGTCTGGCTAATGGTTTATCTATTTTGTTTATCTTCTCAAAGAACCAGCTTTTAGTTTTATTGATCTTTGCTATTGTTTCCTTCATTTCTTTTTCATTTATTTCTGATCTGATTTTTATGATTTCTTTCCTTCTGCTAACTCTGGGGTTTTTTTGTTCTTCTTTCTCTAATTGCTTGAGGTGCAAGGTTAGGTTGTTTATTCGAGATGTTTCCTGCTTCTTAAGGTGGGCTTGTATTGCTATAAACTTCCCTCTTAGAACTGCTTTTGCTGCATCCCATAGGTTTTGGGTCGTTGTATCTCCATTGTCATTTGTTTCTAGGTATTTTTTAATTTCCTCTTTGATTTCTTCAGTGATCACTTCGTTATTAAGTAGTGTATTGTTTAGCCTCCATGTGTTTGTATTTTTTACAGCTCTTTTCCTATAATTGATATCTAGTCTCATGGCGTTGTGGTCGGAAAAGATACTTGATACAATTTCAATTTTCTTAAATTTACCAAGGCTTGATTTGTGACCCAAGATATGATCTATCCTGGAGAATGTTCCATGAGCACTTGAGAAAAATGTGTATTCTGTTGTTTTTGGATGGAGTGTCCTATAAATATCAATTAAGTCCATCCTGTTTAATGTATCATTTAAAGCTTGTGTTTCCTTATTTATTTTCATTTTGGATGATCTGTCCATTGGTGAAAGTGGGGTGTTGAAGTCCCCTACTATGAATGTGTTACTGTCGATTTCCCCTTTTATGGCTGCTAGTTTTTGCCTTATGTATTGAGGTGCTCCTATGTTGGGTGCATAAATATTTACAATTGTTATATCTTCTTCTTGGATCGATCCCTTAATCATTATGTAGTGTCCTTCTTTGTCTCTTCTGATAGTCCTTATTTTAAAGTCTATTTTGTCTGATATGAGAATTGCTACTCCAGCTTTCTTTTGGTTTCCATTTGCATGGAATATCTTTTTCCATCCCCTTACTTTCAGTCTGTATGTGTCTCTAGGTCTGAAGTGGGTCTCTTGTAGACAGCATATATATGGGTCTTGTTTTTGTATCCATTCAGCCAATCTGTGTCTTTTGGTGGGAGCATTTAGTCCATTTACATTTAAGGTAATTATCGATATGTATGTTCCTATTCCCATTTTCTAAATTGTTTTGGGTTCGTTATTATAGGACTTTTCCTTCTCTTGTGTTTTTGTCTAGAGAAGTTCCTTTAGCATTTGTTGTAAAGCTGGTTTGGTGGTGCTGAACTCTCTCAGCTTTTGCTTGTCTGTAAAGGTTTTAATTTCTCCATCAAATCTGAATGAGATCCTTGCTGGGTAGAGTAATCTTGGTTGCAGGTTTTTCTCCTTCATCACTTTCAGTATGTCCTGCCACTCCCTTCTGGCTTGTAGAGTTTCTGCTGAGAGATCAGCTGTTAACCTTATGGGGATTCCCTTGTGTGTTATTTGTTGTTTTTCCCTTGCTGCTTTTAATATGCTTTCTTTGTATTTAGTTTTTGACAGTTTGATTAATATGTGTCTTGGCGTATTTCTCCTTGGATTTATCCTGTATGGGACTCTCTGTGCTTCCTGGACTTGATTAACTATTTCCTTTCCCATATTAGGGAAGTTTTCAACTATAATCTCTTCAAATATTTTCTCAGTCCCTTTCTTTTTCTCTTCTTCTTCTGGAACCCCTATAATTCGAATGTTGGTGCGTTTAATGTTGTCCCAGAGGTCTCTGAGACTGTCCTCAGTTCTTTTCATTCTTTTTTCTTTATTCTGCTCTGCAGTAGTTATTTCCACTATTTTATCTTCCAGGTCACTTATCCGTTCTTCTGCCTCAGTTATTCTGCTATTGATCCCATCTAGAGTATTTCTAATTTCATTTATTGTGTTGTTCATTGTTGCTTGTTTCATCTTTAGTTCTTCTAGGTCCTTGTTAAATGTTTCTTGCATTTTGTCTATTCTATTTCCAAGATTTTGGATCATCTTTACTATCATTATTCTGAATTCTTTTTCAGGTAGACTGCCTATTTCCCCTTCATTTGTTAGGTCTGCTTGGTTTTTGTCTTGCTCCTTCATCTGCTGTGTGTTTTTCTGTCTTCTCATTTTGCTTATCTTACTGTGTTTGGGGTCTCCTTTTTTGCAGGCTGCAGGTTCATAGTTCCCGTTGTTTTTGGTGTCTGTCCCCAGTGGCTAAGGTTGGTTCAGTGTGTTGTGTAGGCTTCCTGGTGGAGGGGACTAGTGCCTGTGTTCTGGTGGATGAGGCTGGATCTTGTCTTTCTGGAGGGCAGGTCCATGTCTGAGGTGTGTTTTGGGGTTGTCTGTGGGCTTATTATGATTTTAGGCAGCCTCTCTGCTAATGGGTGGGGTTGTGTTCCTGTCTTGCTAGTTGTTTGGCATAGGGTGTCCAGCACTGTAGCTTGCTGGTCATTGAGTGAAGCTGGGTGTTGGTGTTGAGATGGAGATCTCTGGGAGATGTTCACTGTTTGATGTTACATGGAGCTGGGAGGTCTCTTGTGGACCAGTGTCCTGAAGTTGGCTCTCCCACCTCAGAGGCATAGCACTGACTCCTGGCTGCAGCACCAAGAGCCTTTCATCCACATGGCTCAGAATAAAAGGGAGAAAAAGTAGAAAGAAAGAATTAGTAGAAGTAGAAGAAAGAAAGAAAGAAAGAAAGAAAGAGAAAAAAGAAAGAAAGAAAGAAAGAAAGAAAGAAAGAAAGAAAGGAGGGAGGGAGGGGGAAGGAAAGAAGGAAGCAAGGAGGGAAGGAAGGATCAAAAGAAAGAAAGAAAGATACAGTAAAATAAAATTAAGATAAAATAAAGTTATTAAAATAAAAAAAATTATTAAGAAAAATAAAAAAAATTAAAAAAAACCCGACGGATAGAACACTAGGACAAATGGTGGAAGCAAAGCTCTACAGACAATATCTATCTCACACAGAAGCATACACATACACACTCACAAAAAGAGGAAAAGGGGAAAAAATCATAAATCTTACTTTCAAAGTCCACCTCCTCAATTTGGGATGATTCGTTGTCTATTCATGTATTCCACAGATGCAGGGTGCATCAAGTTGATTGTGGAGCTTTAATCCGTTGCTTCTGAGGCTGCTGGGAGAGATTTCCCTTTCTCTTCTTTGTTCTCACAGCTCACAGGGGCTCAGCTTTGGATTTGGCCCCGCCTCTGCGTGTACGTCGCCAGAGGGCGTCTGTTCTTCGCTCAGACAGGACGGGGTTAAAGGAGCCGCTGCTTCGGGGCTCTGGCTCACTCAGGCCGCGGGGGAGGGAGGGGCGCGGAGTGCGGGGCGGGCCTGCGGCGGCAGAGGCCGGCGTGACGTTGCACCGGCCTGAGGCGCGCCGTGCGTTCTCCCGGGGAAGCTGTCCCTGGATCCCGAGACCCTGGCAGTGGCGGGCTGCACAGGCTCCCGGAATGGGGGTGTGGGTAGTGACCTGTGCTCGCACACAGGCTTCTTGGTGGCGGCAGCAGCAGCCTTAGCGTCTCATGCCCGTCTGGTGGCGGGCTGCACAGGCTCCCCGGAAGGGAGGTGTGGAGAGTGACCTGTGCTCACACACAGGCTTCTTGGTGGCGGCAGCAGCAGCCTTAGCGTCTCATGCCCGTCTCTGGGGTCCGCGCTTTTAGCCGCGGCTCGCGCCCGTCTCTGGAGCTCCTTTAAGCAGCGCGCTTAATCCCCTCTCCTCGCGCACCAGGAAACAAAGAGGGAAGAAAAAGTCTCTTGGCTCTTCAGCACCTCCAGACTTTTCCCCGGACTCCCTCCCGGCCAGCTGTGGCGCACTAACCCCTGCAGGCTGTGTTCAAGCCGCCAACCCCAGTCCTCTCCCTGCGCTCCGACCGAAGCCCGAGCCTCAGCTCGCAGCCCCGCCCGCCCCGGCGGGTGAGCAGACAAGCCTCTCGGCCTGGTGAGCGACGGTCGGCGCCGATCCTCTGTGCGGGAATCTCCCCGCTTTGCCCCCCGCGCCCCTGTTGCTGCGCTCTCCCCCGCGGCCCCGAAGCTCCCCCCTCTGCCACCCGCAGTCTCCGCCCGCGAAGGGGCTTCTAGTGTGTGGAAACATTTCCTCCACAGCTCCATCCCAGAGGTGCAGGTCTTGTCCCTATTCTTTTGTCTCTGTTTTTTCTTTTTTCTTTTGCCCTACCCAGGTACGTGGGGAGTTTCTTGCCTTTTGGGAGGTCTGAGGTCTTCTGCCAGCGTTCAGTAGGTGTTCTGTAGGAGTTGTTCCACGTGTAGGTGTATTTTTGTTGGTATCTGTGGGGAGGAAGGTGATTTCCACATCTTACTCTTCCGCCATCTTCCCCTTCGTCCCCGGGACAAGTTTAATAACAAATGCTACGGTTTGTGACGGGGTTAATGGGACCAAAATGGTAATAATAGTAATACCTAACATTTATTGAGGATTGGGGTAAGTTTTTGTTTTTCACTTGCAGTATCTTATTTAAACCTAGTAACAAACCTAGTTTTCCCACTTACAGGTGAGAAAACTGAATCTGAGAGGGGTTAGGTAACTAGCCTCAGCTCCCATTGTTAGCAAGTGCCGGAGGGAGGATTCTAACCTACTTCTGCTTGGCTCCAAAGCACCTACTATTTGCCATGGAAAGATGTGGTTGTGTTGATTTAAGGAGTTAGAGGCATTCACCTTCCCTCAACTTTAGTCCAGATCTGAGGCCAGCTATTAGACTGAGGAAATGGTATGAACTGACAAAGAGAGAAAGACTAGACGTTTTCTAGAAAATAGATTTTTTTTGCATCATGAAGATCACGATTTTCTGATTTGACAAGCTAGCTGTCATGGAGAAATGTATTGCGTTTGAGTGTTTCTAAGTTGTGTGCATTACCTCACTCCTGAGACAAGGTAAAGGGAGATCAAATGTGATGATAGTTGGGAAATCAATCAGGTAATTACAGTGTGGACCACACCCAGCATATGAGTGCAGGAGACATGCTTCCACTGCCCTCAGACATAGAAGGGCACCCCTGAGGCCCTTCCTGTTTTAGAAGAGGGTAACCCAGCTTTCCAACTCATTCACTGAAAGTTGCTGGGGAATTGGGGGACAAGAATAAGCAGATAATGTTTGAAGAGTTTAGTGGTCAGAAATGATACGCTCCAACATGAAGGCCAGTGAGCTAAATCTTCTCTCTCTCCAATTGGGAGATCTGACTGTCTTCTGGCCTCTCCTAAAACTCAACAGGCTAAAGCAAGATTTAGCAATTGCAGGTAAAGAGGGATTTATCCTGGGTAAATACTTTAATTAGATTGAGAGAAAAGACCAATAGATAAGAAAGCTCCTTGAAAGCCATCATGTACTACAAATTCAAAGATTTTGATGTGGTTGGACCAGAATTATAAACAGCTTCAGATCTTGTGAATACTACGTCCCAACACACACACGATAGCTCAGAGTCAAAAGTAATTTTAGTTTTCAAAGAAGATCATATTTTTAAGAACCGTTAGAACACACTGTGTTCTCAATATTTCTTATCCTTTTATTTCTCCAAAGTTCCCTGGGCATCACCTTGCACTCTACCTTAAGATGATTGTGTTCCCTGAGGAGAGGATGAAGCTGTTCCTTTTGTTGTGTCTCCCAACATCCTGAATGGTGACTATTCTCTCAGTTTCTGGATTCCCTTAACAGAAGTGTGTACCACAGGAAGTGATCTGTGTAATGCTCCTCTCAACTCTGTCTGGAAATATAAGAAAACATGTCTATCTATCATCTATCTATCTATCTGTCATCTATCATCATCTATCATCTATCTATCCATCTCTCTCTCTTTATCTCTCTGTGTGTATGTATTTGTATAGATTGATATAAATTAAGATGGCTAGCTACTGCTGGACAAGGTTCTCTTCAAGTGCTATCTCATTCAATAGATAAGGAAAATGAATCTCTGTCAAACTTCACCAAGTGAGATCCAGTGTTGGGACCTAAACATTCTTCAGCCTTGTGTCACATCACTTGATGGAAACACACACACACACACACACACACACACACACACACACACACACACACACTGCTTTCCCACATCAAGTTAAAATTACAGTGCAATATCACAACTTACCCACTAGAATGGCTATAGTGAAAAAGACTAAGAATGTCATGTGTGAGGATAGGATCACCTGGAACTCTCATGTACTGCTGGTGACAGTGTAATCACTTTGGAAAACTGTTAGCAGAATTTATTCAAGATAAATGTGTGTCCTCTGTGACCCAGCAATTCCACTTCTAGGTATAAACCCAACAGCAGTATGTTCATATGTTTCTCAAAAGGTCTGTACAAAAATGTTCATAGCAGTACTATTCAAACTGAAAGTAGCTCCAAACTGTAAAAAAACCCAAAATGTCCATCTCCAGTGTAATAAATACAAAGTTGTGGTATAATCATACAGTGGGATAACTTATAGCCTGAGAATTAATGAACTACAACTGTATCAACAACATGGATGAATCTTACAATGTCCAGTAAGAGAGCCAAGCACAAAGGAGTACATAGGGTATATGATTCTGTGTATATGAAGTTCAGAAACCGGTATAATTAATTGGTGGTGTTAAAAGTCAGGCTAGGATTTATCATTGGTGGGGGCCTGTAGTGATTGGGAGAGAGTACGCGGAAGTTTCTGGGTACCGACAATGGTCTGTTTGTTGATCTGGTTGCTGGTTATATAGGTATATCCACTTCATGAATAGTTATTGACTTGAGGGTAGAATACCTTTTTCTGTATGTGTATTTCAATAAATTACATTAAAATTATTGGTACCTCTGAAATTAGGTCAAGATGGTAGGTAATAGGTATAATTTCAAGAAAATGTATATTATTTAGACATGTGTAGTGTGGCATGATCTTTTGTCACAAATTAAGGTGTTCACATCTTTGTATGTTATAGCCAGACTACAAGAGAGGACAAATGGGAGAGTGAGAGATCCTCCCAAATACATCAGTTAAGGTTGAGTTGGCATTATACCAATGTATTAGAAGTAAGCGGCATTTGATCTTTTCTTGCTTTTCCCCTTTCCTTTTCCTCTCGTCTCTATTTTCATACCACATAACCTATTGCTAATGTAATAGGGAAACTATTTTGTGAAATATATTCCTGTTCTTCTCTTCTTTGCATCATTTCCTGTTCCTTCTCTTCTCTAATTCTTTCAGGTGTGCCCATTTATTTGCCTTGGGGAGGTTTAAGATTGCTACAAAGGAATACAAAGCAAAGACAAAACTTAGAGTTTTCAGCAGGCCAATAATCTTGAAATCCAAGCTTATCCCAGACAGAGAGGATTTTCTAGATTCTTTTAACTCCTGTTAACATATCAAGATCAAGCCCAGAAGACTCAGATCATAGACCCAGGACTCAGCTCTTCTATAGTTCAGGATGGACACTACTTTTTCTGTCCTCTGTCTTTGATGTTTGGACTTGAGGTGTGCTGTTCTGGGGTAGAAGGACAGGAAGGCTTAGAGGAAGGGGATGGTCTGAAGCCTACCTCTTCTGGCCCTTGGAAATTATAGGAAGAAGGAAGCCAGAAGTAGAACAAGTAGGTCGGATTCCCAAAGTCTCAGCCAATCACAATCTCTCCCTTCATGACTCCCACACTCTGAACTTAACCTTCACAACGACTAACTTCTTCCCTTGAAATTAGTTTTCAGGTGAAACAAATTTAACTGCCTAAGGAGGGAATCATAGCTTCTTGTAAACGAAAGGTCTTATTGGAAAATGGGATTTTAATAAGGATATCTCTGCCTGTCTTCCCTAGACTGGAAGGTTGGGAGAGACCTCCAAGATCATCAAGCCCGTTTCTTTTATTGTCCAGATGAAACTGGAGTGTTTAAATGGTTTTTCCTAGGTCTTACTTATAGGTAGAAGCAAATCTCAGCCTAGAACCAGGACTACAGACTTCTAGAATCGTGTGTACAAGCCTACCAGGCTGTGTCTGCATTCTCATTTGACTTTTCTGTGTTCTGCAAACCAAGACTTGAGGCCATGGACTTGGTTATGATTTCTCTCGGCATTATATCCTAGTGTGTGAACTGTGCATTTGAAATAAGCTAGCCATTAGCATCTGTTGACAACGTGTACCCAAAATAGACTTGTGCAATGAAATTAATGCTGTGCAAAAATCCTCAGCCCTTTTAAGAATGTTTCTCTGTAAACTCTTTTGAAAACCATACTCTTAAAAAAATCCAATTCAGTCATCACGGTTCCAATTTGGAGAATTCTTTATCTATTAGTGTTTTTACAGGGCATAAATTAAGATGCATAAAACAACGGTTTTTATTTTCCCACACCACTGAATGGGAAATTAACAAGAGTCTAGGGCTGAAAATAATGATGTAACATGATATAAACCTACTTTTTCAAGAAAATGAATATAGCAACTGCATAAGGTTCTGTATCTGGAAATTCATTAAATTCATCCATACACCAGCGAGTCTTCATCCACTCATGTACACAATGAAAGAGCATTCCTCCTAAAAAAAGTAAGTTAGGAGGGGATTGTGGGTTGAGGGAAATGGTATGGCAAAGAAACCAATGAATGAAAAAATGAGTAACCAGCTAGGACAAAGGAAATACTAATTCACATTCATAGAAGGATCTCTGGAATTCTCAGGAAATGAAGCTTCTCTTGCCTTCTACCTTTAGCTCCTACAGTCAAAGGCTGGGATTTCAAAATGGTTCATGCTAGAGAGTAATCACATCTACTGAGAGGTCGTCCTTATGGTTCTGTGCCTTTGTACAGGCCCGACAAAGTTATGCCTATGATGGCTGGCAAAGTCATTCACCACTCTTCTGCGCTGTCATGCTCTAAGTCGGTTTAGGAGCCTTCCTACCTGACCATAACAGTAGCTGCTGGAACCTCTGAGGCTTAGTGAGTGACACTGATAAATGGGGTCTTTGTGGCCTTTGAAGAGTTGATCACAATGGAGATGAGTCTTACAAAGGGACCATCAGAAAGACAACTCAAGTAAAACTACAGTGGTTTCCCTCTAGGCAATGAGCAGGAAGGACAAAGTATGGTGGGAGTTTCTAGACGCCTTTCCCCATCTCTGGGCTCATGGAAAGACTAACTTACCTAGAAAAGCCAAGGAAAGCCTTCTTTTACTCAGAGCTTGCCAAATGCAAAAGGAAACCACAGTGGCGTGAGTGGAAGGAGTCCCATAACCCTCTTAACCGTTTCTTGCTTGTCCTTCCAGGAGAGGTTTATGCAAATGCTAGTGAATATATCCAACTATATCTATGCATATCCCTATATTTCTCTCTATACTTGTTCTTTTCTTTGTTTGTACAAATGAGATTACAGGCTATATATTTCTTGTACTTTGATCTTAGGAGATTCTTTTAAAATAACGTATGTAAATCTAATTCTCTTTTAACAGCTGCTCAGTACTCTATTGTATGGAGGTATCATAATTTCTTAGTGCAAATTATTTTTTTTTAAGTTTTTTGTTATAGATACATCTGTTTATTCAGGAGACAATTTTCCTTGGATTTGTTGGGTCAAATGCATGTATATTTAAAATTTTGATAGATATTACCAAACTTTTCTCCAAAAATGTTACACTATTTTATATGTTCATCAACAATGAGAAAACCTGTTTCCACAAAACTATCAGGCATGTCAGATTTTCATTAAAGTTCTAAATATTAAAACATTTCATTTTATAATTGGGAAAGTAAAAGAATCCCATTGTTTTGACTTGCATATATTTAATTATGTGTGAAATCAAGGATCTTTTACATATTTATTAGCTATTTGTATTTCATTTTCTTTGAACTACCCATTGATAGTATTTGCTCATTTTTCTATCAGGTTTTTACTCTTTTTACTGATTTGTTAAAGCCCTATGTACATGATGGCAAATCTTGCCTTTTTCTGTTTTTCATGTTTTTTTGTGCTATTTACTTACATACACTCATAAACATAGGTATATATATTCCTTTAGATGTTTCATACTTTTTCTTTATGTCTTCTAGATTTTGTGGACTGCTAGAAAGTTTTTAGGATTAGGGAATTTAAAAACTGGATTTAAGTATATTTCAATTTTTTTTTTGGTCTCTTTCAGTTTTTCTAAAATGAAGTTCCACGGGCTTCTCCAAACAATGCCAATTTTATTTTACCTTCATGTGATAAAGTTCTAGAGGTGAACCACTATGGAGGTGAAGAATGAAAATACACATCTCTTTTGGGAATGCTGACTAAATTCATTAAGGAAGGGATGCTTCCCCTCTTCTACAGAGAGAGCTCCTCTGTTCTAGGGGGAAAGGACTTGGGCTTAAAGATTATCACACTTAACCCTACAAAGAAGGGGTCAGCAAAGGCGCCATCTAAACTTGAGTGAATTTTCAGTGTTCTCTCAAGGAAGGATGGCTTGCTCACAGACAGGCAAAATGGGGACAGCACCACTCAGGGTGAAGAAGGGCTCTGTCATATGTCAAGTTTACATTCCAGGAAAATATAGCTTATAGTGAGGAGATTTAGAGTTGGTTATTTTCCCATAAGAACTAATATAAAAAGTTTAAATGTGTTCTGACTACCACCATGCAACAAACACACATACCCATCCATACTACTCAAACTCATTAAATAACATAAAATTTATATAAATGACAAATACTTTGAAATTTTATAATCTTTCTGACCTTAACATAATTGTTTCTGGGCTTGATGAAAGAATTAGTGGGACATCTAACATAGTGGATGAAAGGCAAGGGCTATGTAAGCTATTATAGAGACCAATGGTCATGGAAGGACGATCCACCCCCATCCCCATCAATTCCACACCTACATCCGGATACTGATAGATGAGGAGAGGTCTAAGGTAGTTGTAGCCTAAAAGTCCTTGCTCTGTCTCCTCTTCACCCTTATCTGAGAGCTTAAGCAGTGTTTCTACAATAAATCTTATTGTTTGTAAGTTTGGAGATTAATCCTTTGTCAGTTGCTTCATTTGCAAATATTTTCTCCCATTCTGAGGATTGTTTTTTGTCTTGTTTATGGTTTCATTTGCTGTACAAAAGGTTTTAAGTTTCATTAGGTCCCATTTGTTTATTTTTGTTTTTATTTCCATTTCTCTAGGCGGTGGGTCAAAAGGATCTTGCTGTGATGTATGTCATAGAGTGTTCTGCCTATATTTTCCTCTAAGAGTTTTATAGTGTCTGGCCTTACATTTAGGTCTTTAATCCATTTTGAGTTTAGTTTTGTGCATGGTGTTAGGGAGTGTTCTAATTTCATTCTTTTACATGCACCTGTCCAGTTTTCCCAGCACCACTTATTGAAGAGGCTGTCCTTTCTCCACTGTACATTGTTGCCTCCTTTATCAAAGATAAGGTGACCATATGTGCGTGGGTTTATCTCTGGGCTTTCTATCGTGTTCCATTGATCTATCTTTCTGTTTTTGTGCCAGTACCACACTGTCTTGATTACTGTAGCTTTGTAGTATCGTCTGAAGTCAGGGAGCCTGATTCCTCCAGCTCCATTTTTCTTTCTCAAGATTGCTTTGGCTATTCGGGGTCTTTTGTGTTTCCATACAAATGCCACTCAATATCAAAAAAACAAAAAACCCAATGCAAAAAGGCGGAGAAGACTTAAATAGACATTTCTCCGAAGAAGATATACAGATTGCCAAAAAACACATGAAAGGATGATCAACATCACCAATCATTAGAGAAATGCAAATCAAAACTACAGTGAGGTATCACCTCACACCAGTCAGAATGGCCATCATCAAAAAATCTACAAACAGTAAATGCTGGAGAGGGTGTGGAGGAAAGGGAACCCTCTTGCACTGTTGGCGGGAATGTAAATTGATACAGCTACTATGGAGAACAGTATGTAATTTAAATTCCCTAATCCTAAAAACTTGCTTTAATTTTTTATTTCTAACTTTCTTTAATTTTTAAAAATTAAAAAAAATGCAATTTTAAAAGGTTACTTTCCATTTACAGTTACCACAAAATATTGGCTACATTTCCCATGTGGTACAATATATCCTTGAGTCTATCTTACACCCAATAGTTTGTACCTCCCTCCCCCACCCCTATAATGCCCCTCCCCACCTCCCCACTGGAAACCACTAGTTTGTTCTCTGTACCTGTGAGTCTGCTTCTTTTTTTGTTACATTCATTAGTTTGTTGTATTTTTTAGATTCAGCAGAGAAGTGCTTTCATACAGTATTTGTCTTTCTCTGTCTGACTTATTTCACTTAGCATAATGCCCTCCAAGGTATCTATGCTGATGCAAAGGGCAAAATTTCATTCTTTTTTTTTTTTTAACATCTTTATTGGAGTATAATTGCTTTACAATGCTGTGTTAGTTTCTGCTTTATAACAAAGTGAATCAGCTATACATATACATATATCCCCATATCCCCTCCCTCTTGCATCTCCCTCCCACCATCACTATCCCACCCCTCTAGGTGGTCACAAAGCACTGAGCTGATCTCCCTGTGCTATGCAGCTGCTTCCCACTAGCTATCTATGTTACATTTGGTAGTGTATATATGTCCATGCCACTCTCTCACTTCGTCTCAGCTTACCCTTACCCTCCCTGTGTCCTCAAGTCCATTCTCTGCATCTGCATCTTTATTCCTGTCCTGCCCCTAGGTTCTTCAGGACCATTTTTATTTTTTTTTAGATTCCATATATATGTGTTAATATATGGTATTTGTTTTTCTCTTTCTGACTTACTTCACTCTGTATGACAGACTCTAGGTCCATCCACCTCACTACAGATAACTCAATTTCATTTCTTTTTATGGCTGAGTAATATTCCATTGTATATATGTACCACATCTTCTTTATCAATTCATCTGTCGATGGACACTTAGGTTGCTTCCATGTCCTGGCTTTTGTAAATAGAGCTGCAACGAACATTGTGGTACATGACTCTTTTTGAATTATGGTTTTCTCAGGGTATATGCCCAGCAGTGGGATTGCTGGGTCGTATGGTAGTTCACTTTTAGTTTTTTAAGGAACCTCCATACTGTTCTCCATAGTGACTGTATCAATTTCATTCTTTTTTGTGGCCGAATAGTATTCCATTCATCTTCTTTATCCATTCATCTGTTGATGGACACTTAGGTTTCTTCCGTATCTTGGTGATTTTAAACAATGCTGCTATGAACATTGGGGTGCATGTATCTTCTTGAAGTAGTATTTTTGTTTTTTGGAGATATATACCCAGGATTGGAATTGCTGGATGATATGGTAGTTCTATTTTTAGTTTTTCTAGGTTTTTGAGAACCCTCCATACTGTTTTCCACAATGGCTCACCAATTTACATTCCCACCAACAGTGTACATGGGTTCCCTTTTCTCAACATCCTTGCCAACATTTGTTATTTGTGTTCTTTTTGATGATAGCCCTTCTGACAGGTATGAGGTGATAGCTCATTGTTGTTTTAATTTGCATTTCCCCGATGATCATTGATGCTGAACATCTTTTCATATGCCTGTTGGCCATCTTCATTTCCTCTTTGGAAAAATGTCTGTTCGGTTCTTCTGCCCATTTTTAATTGTTTTTTTTTTTTTTGATGTTGAATTGCACGAGCTGTTTATATATGTTGGATATTAACCCCTTATCAGTCATATCATTTGCAAATATTTTCTCCCATTTAGTAGCTTGTCTTTTCATTTTGTCAGTGGTTTCCTTTGCTGTTCAAAAGCCTGTAAGACTAGGTCCCATTTCTTTATTTTTTGATTTTCTTGTGTTTTTGAATTTAATTTTACTTTTTTATACAGCAAGTTCTTATTAGTTATCTATTTTATATATATGAGTGTATATATGTCAATCACAATCTCCCAATTCATCCCACCACCACTCCCACCCCTGCTTTCCCTCCTTGGTGTCCATACGTTTGTTCTCTACATGTGTCTATATTTCTGCCTTGCAAACGTGTTCATCTGTACCATTTTTCTAGATACCACATATATGCATTAATATAGGATATTTGTTTTTCTCTTTCTGACTTACTTCACTCTGTATGATAGTCTCTAGATCCATCCACATCTCTACAAAAGACCCAATTTCATTCCTTTATACAGCTGAGTAATATTCCATTTTATATATGTACCACATCTTCTTTATCCATTTTTCTGTCGATGGGCCTTTAAGTTGCTTCCATGACCTGGCTATTGTAAATAGTGCTGCAATGAACATTGGGGTACATGACTCTTTTTGAATTATGGTTTTCTCAGGGTATATGCCCAGTAGTACGATTGCTGGGTCATATGGTAGTTCTATTTTTAGTTTTTTAAGGAACCTCCATACTCTTCTCCATAGTGGCTGTATCAATTTACATTCCCGCCAACAGTGCAAGAGGGTTCCCTTTTCTCCACACCCTCTCCAGCATTTATTGTTTGTAGATTTTCTGATGATGCCCATTCTAACTGGTGTGAGGTGATACCTCATTGTAGTTTTGATTTGCATTTCTCTAATAATTAGTGATGTTGAGCAGCTTTTCATATGCCTCCTGGCCATCTGTATGTCTTCTTTGGAAAAATGTCTATTTAGGTCTTCTGCCCATTTTTGGAGTGGGTTATTTTATTTTTAATATGGAGCTGCATAAGCTGTTTATATATTTTGGAGATTAATCCTTTGTCAGTTGCTTCATTTGCAAATATTTTCTCCCATTCTGAGGGTTGTCTTTTCATCTTGCTTATAGTTTCCTTTACTGTGCAAAGGCTTTTAAGTATCAATAGGTCCCATCTGTTTATTTTTGTTTTTATTTCCATTTCTCTAGGAGGTGGGTCAAAAGGATCTTGCTGTGATTTATGTTGTAGAGTGTTCTGCCTATGTTTTCCTCTAAGAGTTTTATAGTGTCTGGCCTTACATTTAGGTCTTTAATCCATTTTGAGTTTATTTTTGTGTATGGTGTTAGGGAGTGTTCTAATTTCATTCTTTTACATGTAGCCGTCCAGTTTTCCCAGCACCACTTATTGAAGAGGCTGTCTTTTCTCCATTGTATACTCTTGTCTCCTTTATCAAAAATAAGGTGACCATATGGGTGTGGGTTTAACTCTGGGCTTTCTATCCAGTTCAGTTGATCTGTATTTCTGTTTTTGTGCCAGTGCCATATTGTCTTGATTATTGTAGCTTTGTAGTATAGTCTGAAGTCAGGAGTCTGATTCCTCCAGCTCCGTTTTTTTCCCTCAAGATTGCTTTGGCTATTCGGGGTCTTTTGTGTTTCCATGCGAATTGTGAAATATTTTGTTCTAGTTCTGTGAAAAATGCCATTGGTAGTTTGATAGGGATTGCATTGAACCTGTAGATTGCTTTGGGGAGTATAGTCGTTTTCACAATATTAATTCCTCCAATCCAAGAACATGGTATATCTTTCCTTTTGTGTCATCATGATTTCTTTCATCAGTGTCCCTGAATTTTCTGAGTACAGTTTTTTTACTTCCTTAGGTAGGTTTATTCCAAGGTATTTTAATCTTCTTGTTGCAATGGTGAATGGGATTGTTTCCTTACTTTCTCTTTCTGATGTTTCATTGTCAGTGTATAGGAATGCAAGAAGTTTCTGTGCATTAATTTTGTATCCTACAACTTTACCAAATTCATTGATCCGTTCTAGTAGTTTTCTGGTGGCATCTTTAGGATTTCTATGTATAGTATCATGTCATTGGCAAACAGTGACACTTTTACTTCTTCTTTTCCAGGTTGGATTCCTTTTATTTCTTTTCCTTCTCTGATTGCCATGGCTAGGACTTCCAGAACTATGCTGAATAATAGTGGTGAGTGTGGACCTCCTTGTCTTATTCCTGATCTTAGAGGAAATGTTTTCAGTTTTTCACCATTGAGAATGATGTTTCCTGTGGGTTTGTCATTTATGGCCTTTATTATGTTGAGGTGGGTTTCCTCTTTTTCCACTTTCTGGAGAGTTTTTATCATAAATGGGTATTGAATTTTGTCAGAAGCTTTTTCTGCATCTATTCAGATTATCATATGGTTTTTATTCTTCAATTTGTTAATATGGTGTATCTCATTGATTGATTTGCATATAGTGAAGAATTCTTGCATCCCTGGGATAAATCCCACTTGATCATGGTGTATGATTCTTTTAATGTGTTGTTGGGTTCTGTTTGCTAGTATATTGTTGAGGATTTTTACATCTATATTCATCAGTGATATTGGTATGTACTTTTTTTTGTAGTATCTTTGTCTGGTTTTGGTATCAGGGTGATGGTGGCCTCATAGAATGAGTTTGGGAGCGTTCCTTCCTCTGCATTTTTTTGGAAGCGTTTGAGAAGGATGGGTGTTGGCTCTTCTCTAAATATTTGATAGAATTCACCCATGAAGCCATCTGGTCCTGGGCTTTTGTTTGTTGGAAGATTTTAAATCACAGTTTCAATGTCATTATTTGTCATTTGTCTGTTCATATTTTCTGCTTCTTCCTGGTTCAGTCTTGGAAGGTTATACCTTTCTAAGAATTTGTCCATTTCTTCCAGGTTATCCATTTTATTGGCATAGAGTTGCTTGTAGTAGTCTCTTTTGAAGCTTTGTATTTCTGCACTGTCCATTGTAACTTCTTCTTTTTCATTTGTCATTTTATTGATTTGAGTCCTCTCCCTCTTTTTCTTGATGAGTCTGGCTAAAGGTTTATCAATTTTGTTTATCTTCTCAAAGAACTAGCTTTTAGTTTTGTTGATCTTTGCTATCGTTTTCTTTTTTTCTATTTCATTTATTTCTGCTCTGATCTTTATTTTTTCTTTCCTTCTACTAACTTTGGGTTTTGTTTGTTCTCCTTTCTCTAGTTTCTTTGGGTATAACGTTAGATTGTTAATTTCGAGATTTTTCTTATTTCTTGAGGTAGCATTGTGTTGGTATAAACTTCCGTCTTAGAACTGTTTTTGTTGCATCACATAGGATTTTAAAATTTATTATTTATTTATTTTTGACTCTGTTAGGTCTTCGTTGCTGCAGGTGGGCTTTCTCTAGTTGTGGCACATGGGGGCTACTCTTTGTTGTGGTGCATGGGCTTCTCATTGTGGTGGCTTCTCTTGTTGCTCCGCAGCATGTGGGATCTTCCCGTACCAGGGCTCGAACCCGTGTCCTCTGCATTGACAGGCGGATTCTTAATCACTGCGCCACCACGGAAGCTCCATCCCATAGGTTTTGGATGGTCGTGTTTTCATTGTAATTTGTCTCTAGGTATTTTTGATTTCCTCTTTGACTTCTTCAGTGATCTCTTGGTTATTTAGTAACGTATGGTTTAGCCTCCATGTGTTTGTGTTTTTTACGTTTTTTCCCCCTGTAATTGATTTCTAATCTCATAGCATTGTGGTCAGAAAAGATGCTTGATATGATTTCAGTTTTCTTAAATTTACCAAGGCTTGATTTGTGACCCAAGGTATGATCTATCCTGGAGAATGTTACGTGTGCACTTGTGAAGAAAGTGTAATCTGCTGTTTCTGGAAGGAATGTCCTATAACTATGAATTGAATCTATCTGGTCCATTGTGTCATTTAAAGCTTGTGTTTCCTTATTAATTTTTGGTGTGGATGATCTGTCCATTGGTGTAAGTGAGATGTTAAAGCTGCCCACTATTATTGTGTTACTGTTGATTTCCTCTTTTATAGCTCCTAGCATTTGCCTTATGTATTGAGGTGCTCCTATGTTGGGTGCATATATACTTATAATTATTATATCTTCTTCTTGGATTGATCCCTTGATCATTATGTAGTGTCCTTCCTTGTCTCTTGGAACATTCTTTATTTTAAACTCTATTTTATCTAAGTATTGCTACTCCAGCTTTCTTTTGATTTCCATTTGCATGGAATATCTTTTTCCATCCTCTCACTTTCAGTCTGTATGTGTCCCTAGGTCTGAAGTGGGTCTCTTGTAGACAGTATATAGATGGGTCTTGTTTTTATATCCATTCAGCGAGCCTGTGTCTTTTGGTTAGAGCATTTAATCCATTCATGTTTAAGGTAATGATCGATATGTATGTACCTATTACTGTTTTCTTAATTGTTATGGGTTTGTTTTTGTAGGTCCTTTTCTTCTCTTGTGTTTCCCACTTAGAGAAGTTCCTTTAGCATTTGTTGTAGAGCTAGTTTGGTGGTGCTGAATTCTCTTAGCTTTTGCTTGTCTATAAAGCTTTTGATTTCTCCATTGAATCTAAATGATATCCTTGCTGGGTAGAGTAATCTTGGTTGCAGGTTCTTCCTTTTCATCACTTTAAATATATCGTGCCACTTCCTTTTGGCTTGTTGAGTTTCTGCTGAGAAATCAGCTGTTAACCTTATGGGAGTTCCCTTGTATGTTATTTGTCATTTTTCCCTTGTTGCTTTTAATAATTTTTCTCTGTCTTTAATTTTTGTCAGTTTGATAAGTATGTGTCTTGACAGGTTTCTCCGTGAGTTTATCCTGCCTGGGACTCTCTGTGCTTCCTGGACTTGAGTAGCTATTTGCTTTCCCATGTTAGGGAAGTTTTCAAATATAATCTCTTCAAATATTTTCTTGGGTCCTTTCTCTCTCTCTTCTCCTTCTGGGACCCCTATAATGCGAATGTTGTTGCATTTAATGTTGTCCCAGAATTCTCTTAGGCTGTCTTCATATCTTTTCATTCCTTCTTCTTTATTCTGTTCTGTGGCAGTGAATTCCACCATTCTGTCTTCCAGGTCATTTATCCGTTCTTCTGCCTCAGTTATTCTGCTATTGATTCCTTCTAGTGTATGTTTCATTTCAGTTATTGTATTGTTCATCTCTGTGTGTTTGTTCTTTAATTCTTCTAGGTCTTTGTTAAACATTTCTTGCATCTTCTCAATCTTTGCCTCCATTCTTTTTCCGAGGTCCTGGATCATCTTCACTATCATTATTCTGAATTCTTTTTCTGGAAGGTTGCCTATCTCCACTTCATTTAGTTGTTTTTCTTGGGTTTTATCTTGTTCCTTCACCTGGTACAGAGTCCTCTACCTTTTCATTTTGTCTCTCTTTCTGTGAATGTGGTGTTCATTCCACAGGCTGCCAGATCATAGTTCTTCTTGCTTCTGCTGTCTGCCCTCTGGTGGATGAGGCATCTAAGAGGCTTGTGCAAGCTTCCTGATGGTAGGGACTGGTGGTGGATAGAGCTGGCTGTTGCTCTGGTGGACAGAGCTCAGTAAAACTTTAATCAGCTTGTCTGCTGATGCGTGGGGCTGAATTATTTCCCTTTTGGTTGTTTGGCCTGAGGCGACCCAGCACTGGAGGCTACCTGCTCTTTTGTGGGGCTAATGCCAGACTCAGGGAGGGTTCATGCCAAGGAGTACTTCCCAGAGCTTCTGCTGCCAGTGTCCTTGTCCCTGTGGTGAGCCACAGCCACCCCCCACAGAGACCCTCCAACACTAGCAGGTAGGTCTGGTTTAGTCTCCTATGGGGTCACTGCTCCTCCCCTGGGTCCTGATGCACACACTAATTTGTGTGTGCCTTCCAAGAGTGGAGTCTCTGTTTCCCCCAGTCCTGTCAAAGTCCTGCAATCAAATTCCGCTAGTCTTTAAAGTCTGATTCTCTGGGAATTCCTCCTCCCATTGCCAGACCCCCAGGTTGTGAAGCCCAGTGTGGGGCTCAGAGCTTTCACTCCAGTGGGTGGACCTCTGTGATATAATTGTTCTCCATTGTTTTAGTCACCCACCCAGTGGTAATGAGATTTGATTTTACTGAGATTGTGCCCCTCCTACTGTCTCATTGTGGCTTCTCCTTTGTCTTTGCAAGTGGAGTATGTTTTTCGGTGAGTTCCAGTGTCTTCCTGTCGATGATTGTTCAGCAGTTAGTGGCGATTCTGTTGCTCTAGCAAAAAGGTCATTCTACTCCATCATCTTGAATGAAACTCCCCATTTGTTTATTTTTGTTTTTATTTTCTTTACTTTAGGAGACAGATCCAAAAAATGTTGCTGCAATTTATGTCAAAGTGTATTCTACCTATGTTTTCCTCTAGGAGTTTTATAGTATCCTGTTTTACATTTAGGTCTTCAATCCGTTTTGAGTTTATTTTTGTATATGGTGTTAAAAAATATTCTAATTTCATTCTTTTACATGTAGCTGTCCAGTTTTCTGTGCACCATTTATTGAAGAGACTGTCTTTTCTCCATTGTATGTTTTTGCCTCCTTCATCATAGATTAATTGACTATAAGTGCGTGGGTTTATTTCTGGGCTCTCTATCCTATTCCATTGATCTATGTGTCTGTTTTCGTGCCAGCACCATAATGTCTTGATTGTTGTAGCTTTGTAGTATAGTCTGAAGTCAGGGAGTGTGATTCCTCCAGCTCTGTTCTTCTTTCTCAAGATTGTTTTGGCTATTCGATCTCTTTTGTGTTTCCATACAAATTTTAAATTTAAAGATAAGAAAGACTATTAAAAGCAGCAAAGGAAAAGCAACAAATCACATACAAAGGAACTCCTATAAAGCTATCAGCTGAATTTTCAGCAGAAACTCTGCAGGCCAGAAGGGAGTATCACAGTATATTTAAAATAATGAAAGGGAAAAACCTACAACCATGCATACTCTCTACCCAGCAAGGCTCTCATTCAGATTTGATGGAGAAATCAAAAGCTTTACAGACAGGCAAAAGCTAAAAGAGTTCATCACCACCAAACCAGCTTTACAACGAATGTTAAAGGAACTCCTCTAGGTGAAAAAGAAATGCCATTACTAGAAACAAGAAAATTATGAAATGAAAAAGCTCACCAGTAAAGGCAAACACATATTAAAGGCAGGAAATCATCCACAAACAAAGCCAGTAGAGAAGTTAAAAGACAAAGGTAGTAAAATCATCAAATTCATATTAATCAGTTAGTTAAGGGATAGACAAAACAATTAGATGTAAAATATAATATCCAAAACAGTAATTGCGAGGAGAGGAGAGCACAAATGCCGTGTTTTTAAAATGCATTTGAAATTAAGAGATCAACAACTTAAAACAATTTTATATATATATATATATATATATATATATAGAGAGAGAGAGAGAGAGAGAGAGAGAGAGATTGCTATACACAAACCTCATGGTAACCACAAACCAAAAATCTGTAATAGATATACAAGCAAAAAGGAAAAGGAATCCAAACATAACGATAAAGATAGTCATCATATCACAAGAGAAGAGAACAAAAGAAGAAAAAAGAGGAAAAAAAGTCCTACAAAAATGAATCCAAAACAATTATCACAATGGCAATAAGAACATACAGATCGATAATTATCAGTTCCTTAAATGTAAACGGATTAAATGCTGCAACCAAAACACACAGAGTGGCTGAATGGATAAAAAACCAAGGCCCATATATATGCTGTCTACAAGAGACTCAGTTCAGATCTAGAGACACATACAGACTGAAAGTGAGGAGATGGAAAAAGGTATTCCATTATAACTCCCAGGGCCCCTCTAGCTCTCCCTCAGCCCTCTGCAGAGTATTCCTTTACTTTTGTCATTTGAAAATGCCAGATCCATTTTTATTTGATAGAAGGCAAGTAGTTCCACTAAGCACAGTTAGGCAGCTTTATTCACAGCTGAATCATGCATCCATTGATTCAGGATAATGAAAAGATGGAATCTCCTCTTCCAACAGTGGCTTGAAAAGATCCTCCAGGGCTTCCCTGGTGGCGCAGTGGTTGAGAGTCCGCCTGCCGATGCACGGAGCACGGGTTCGTGCCCTGGTCTGGGAGGATCTCACATGCCGCGGAGCGGCTGGGCCCGTGAGCCATGGCCGCTGGGCCTGCGCGTCCGGAGCCTGTGTTCCGCAGCGGGAGAGGCCACAGCAGTGAGAGGTCCGCGGACAGCAAAAAAAAAAAAAAAAAAGAAAAGATCCTCCAGAGTTAGCCATGTGTAGGAATCTTTCATAAATTAAGCAAGACAAATACAAGTTAGCTGCAATGAGGATCACATACTCAATTATTCTATTGAAAATACTGTTGTAGAAAACATTTCCAGTTAATACCTCAGTGCTAATTGTTTTCTTCTTTTTACATTTAATTAATAGAATCTTGGAAAAGAAACAAACCTTTTTATTTATGTAGTACAGTACTTTCATGGTCCAGAAAAGGGAAATGGATTCCAAAGAGATTAAAGGAATTATTTAAGGTTACATAGCTTGTAACAAAATTGGGTCTAGAACTTGGATTTCCTGGCTTATACTCTAGTGCTCTTTTTGTTGTCACACTCTTTCTGATTTCATCTCAGATTAACAGAGAATAATGTCCCAAGAGATATGAGTTGTCCTCTGTGCTGGCTACACTTTCAGAACCATTAGAGAAGCTTTGAAAAATACAGATGCATGGTCCGTACACTCACTGATTCTTACTTTCGCTTGGTCTGAGGTGAACATTGAACAGGAGCAGTAGTTTATAAAAACTTCCCCCACATAATGGTAATTTTTAGCTGGGGTTGAAGCTCACTGGAATAACAGATCAGGCAATTTTGTGCATTTTTCTCTTTTAAACTTTGTAACTCTTGTTAGTATAAGACCACAGACATTCTTTGTTAAACTTTGCACCATACAATTCTCCCATTAACCTTATTTTACTTTTGACTAATTTTTCTTTAAAATTTCTGAGTATTTAGAAAAATAAAAGGAATAATAATTTACAAAATATGGGTGTTTCCACCACTCAGCATTGACACTTCTTAATATTTAATCACATTTGCTGAGTCTTTTAAAATTATATTATTTACTGAAATGAAACTCTGCAGACAAAGTTGAAGTATACCTTTTGGGGCTCTCATTTTATTCCCAGGTTCTTCCCTTTATTGATTAAGTTAAAAGCCCAGACAAATGATTCACTCCTGTCTTCACTCCTTCCCCTCCTAACAATCCAGAGGAAGGGCCTATTTGCAATAAGGAAAATGCCCACTAAGCTATCAGAGAGCTTTAAGATCCTCACAGTAAACAATGATACCATGATGCTATGGAGTGCAGCAGCTGAGTCAGAATAGTAAATACCTCATCCACATTTTGGTAGGAGAAAAGTGGCTTAGTGAGAAGTTAATGGAGGTCAGTTTTCATGCTCACAAAAGGACTTGTGAATCACAGACCACAGACATGTATTTAAGAATGCAAAAATCCAATAGCTGAAGGTATGCAGAGCTATTCTTTTTCTTGGCTGACTGATAATTTTCTTCTTTTCCCCATTAATTAGGGTATTAACATTTTATTGCTACTGCTTATGTGAAATGACTTTCTCTGTTCCCACTGCATTTTCTGTGGACCCTCTTGAGCTTCTTTTCTTGAGTAAATAATCTAACTTTTCCGTGGCTTTTATAGTAGCTTAGCATTCCTTCAGTAATTTTTTTCCTCTGGCTACAGGGTTCTGTGGACCATGTTCTTAGTAGATATGTGTTTCTTCTTTAGCTTCTGAAGTTAAGAGTGTTTTGTTTTATTGTTCTCCAGTGGACAGTTGTCTTTTCCCCGTCTCCCCTTCTGTAAGCACCTTGACCCAGACTTCTGTTCTGATTTCACACTCTGTCCATTTATAGTCAGGCAGTGGTTCCACCAAATGAAGTGATTTCCCTGGTACGCTCTGTGTGGGGTATGTTTCTGTTGAATGGCATCATGCTCTGTACTTTTATATTCCGTTGTTAAAAAAAAAAGAAAGAAAGACAGGTGAAAACCTCCATCCTTAATATATTTCAGTTGTCCCTTTAGGTTTCATTTCAAATCTAACCTCTCTCTCTCTCTCTCTCAACATCTTGTCCTTTATCATTATGTTCCATACCAGCCCAAATGAACTCGGGCTAAAGCTAATTGCTTTCCCCTTCTAAGTTTTTCCGCCCAGCACTTGCTGCATACTCCATAGTTGTCAAATCAAATTTCTGCCAAGAAAGAACAGACCTGGAAGATCCAAGGAACTCCCGCAAGCAGATACATGTGTTTTTATAGGTTAATGTCAAGTACAGTGAAACGTCATGAAGAGGAAGGAGACCATGGGTGTGCGGTAGCTTGAAACACCACAACCACCCATTTAGGAAATTGTAATACTGAAAATTCAGTGACTGCATGTGTTCTGTTCACAGAAGTGATTTGCTTTCTTTTCAAAACCTTTGAATTTTAAAGTGAGAGCTTGTTTCTCTGTTCTGTGGTTTGAAGATTATGGCTGTATAAACATGAGGAAGAAAACATGATTCGTAGCATAAGAATGAGCTGTTCTTCTAATGGTTGGGAAGCATTTATTGAATACTTCTTAGGGAGGTGTAGGAAGCTGAGAGTATCACCTCGCCAGGCAGTTCCTCTTCCTCTCTCCACCTGGAAGATGGCTGGTGATATAGCTATGAGTTGTAGGGTCTCCCCATGTGTCTCTGGTGCGCCTCTCAGAAGCATGTCACGGGCTGCTAAATTGGGTTTATATTTTCTGAGATTAAGGTGGGCTAGTTCTAGTAGAGGACCTTGATATATGGAGGTGGTGGATTACACCCATATCTGCTTTATGTTCAATCGTATTTTGAATTATGGCTTTTAAGATAGCTTACAAGTGGCTTATAGTCATTAATGTTGTTTTCCTTTTAAAAAGTTCCATTGCATACTAATGAGCAGTTTAATTCTAACAGAAGCTATTGCATTGCCATGCAAGCTGAAGTTTACCATATGCTTAACTCCTGTTTCACACAAGCACTAAGTTTGCAGAATGCAGGGTTGCCACAAATATCCAAGTGCACAATTAAGTCCCACGTACAAGTATGTGAGTGAAGAATTTGGCTCATGTATATACCCTTGGAAAAAATTTTCCCATAGTTTTCTTTTCTCTAAGGTATTGAATGGGCCAACACTTGTCCTCATGTTTCAAACATTTCAGCCCCCCTGAAACATTTTGATTGCCTCTAACATTGGCTAGAATTGCACAACACTATGTTCCAAATGGTATCTTTTTCACTGGCTTCATACAATTCCAGAATGAAACCTCTGCTTCATCCACTATACCCTTATGTATATGGCTTCTATTTTTACTTTGCTTCTTCCTCTGTTTTCCTTCTACCATTTCATCCAACATGTTTCGAATTTGTGTAGTTGTTTATATTTGAGACAATCATACTTGAAACCAACAATACTTACTTTATTTAAAAAATATTTGTCTTGATGCAATTCCCAATTTTGGGACCTGGCACATCAAACTCAATAGAAAGAATGCAAGCCTTGGGAAGATGAAATAAACCCATGATGTAATCGGCAGAGTTGATGTGTTGATTCCACTCTTTTGGAATTAGGATCTTTATTTTATTATCTTCAAAACTCAACAATAACAGAAACATAAGAGTAGTCTTACAGCGGGAAAAGCCAATTTTTTTTTTACATGAATGAGATTTGAAAATGCACACTAGTGATCTTGTTTCTTGTTCATTTCATTTTATTCAATCATCAAATATGTGCCTAGGTACCTAAGATATGACAGGAGTATCTGTGTGTGTGTGTGTGTGTGTGTGTGTGTGTGTGTGTTTTCATTTTAAAGGACTCAGATGTTTACTGGTAAGTTAACAAGATACGTTACTTCGAAATCGGGAGACCGAGATTCTAGATCTACTCCTTAAACCTAGAAGCCACCATGCCCCATTGGGTAGAGGGACAATCATGAAACTTGGCTTCATCTCACTGACAAAGTAGAATCAGGCATCCAGTTTCTCTGGTGCAACTTGACTTTGCAGGGAAAATCCAGTTTTATGACCCCATTTTCAGCTAAGATTCTACTGTAATTCCCTGGAAGTGTCATTAGTTTCTGACATGTAGACTTCAAGCCGATCCATTAACTCATCTAAATTAGCTTCTGCCTCTGGCTTTTTCCTGCCTGGCTCATCTGCTCAGAACTGGCCCTGATAACTGTGGTTGACCAACCTGCTCCTGCAATGACTTCAAATCCATCAGTCCTGATCCTTGATCACCTGATTAAGTGGTAGGAAGGTCCATTTCTTTCGCTTATTGGTGCTCACATGTGTGTGTTTGACCATATGCCTAAATGTTTACTGCCAATGGCCACTTTCCCTTCTCCTAACTTAGCAACTGGGGTTCTGGAACAGACTACTACTTCTCCTTCCCTCCCTCTGCTTGAATTCTGATAATTCCATAATCAATTAGAGTTTTATCTTTGTTCTTTGCTTATCTTGAACCACCCCACAGCAGATCTCAGACAAAGATTTGGAAACAAAACTAACTCAGGAGGTGATCTCAGGAGGCACTGAGAGGGAGTTGGAAAGTGAGACAGGGAGGAGAGAAAAACACAGGAGTCTGTTAATTATTGGACGATTGCTGTGGGAGACAGATCCAACCCCCCCTGGTGACCCTATGAGAGATGGGGAAATAACCTCAGGATTATCCAACTAATGAGGTGCGAAGGTTGGGGTATTTACCCACTCACATCCCTGGGGGCTTGAGGCTTGTAGTTAACTGGGTGTTAACTGCTGACGTTTCCAGCCTGCCCTGCGTGCTCTCCTTTGGTAAGACAAAGCACTCTGACAGATGGATGTAGGTGTTTGAAGTAAGAAGCTGCTAGTATATTCAAGAAGAGTCTACCAAGCTCCAGGTAACCTCCCGGGTGGGCTGTGTCAGACGTGGTTAGGATATTGGCAGCACTGGCTACACTAATTCTCAATATTCAGGCTTAAAATAACTTATTAGAAGGAACTGCTGCCAGGAATTAGGAAGTGCTAGTGATGGAAAATTTGATTCCTGGGGGAGGATTATCTTCTGGATAGCCCTTCCCCACCAAAGGCAACACCTGAGGTTCCTGAGAGGTTAACTGAACAGGCTTTCCCACTGTGGGTGAGAGCTGAGGAGGTTAGCATTGAAAGAAAGCCCGAGTCTAGAAAGGGTGTTGCAAACTCAGTAGCATTAGCTGCGGCCCACCAAATTCCAGGCTATTCTAAATTAGTCTGTAATTTGCATCTGTGAGAATGACTCATGTTTCCCAAATTTAAGTGTTTTGCATATCTCACAGGCTGAACAATTTTATAAATGAGAGGTCAGGTCCACATTATTGCTGTTTGTGGTTCTCTTAATTTACGTATTTGTTAAACTGGCTTGTCGAAAGAAACACTTTGCTTGTGTCTTAAGCACAAAGAAGTGCTCAGTGACTGAATCTGACGTTCAACTAGCTGGACTCCTGTGAGCACAGCAGAGAGATGAACAAAGACCCGTATCAACTCTGTTTCTAATTCTGAGTTGGGGGAAGTATGGGTAATCTAAACGAAACTCACATATGCATAGTTTATTTGTAGATATGGTTGTATAAGAGATTTGTAATGAGTTGTATATGCTTAATTTGAATGCTTGGTAAATTTTGGTTATATGCTTGTGCGTATGGTATGTGCATTAAACCATTCTAAGGGTTGCCTTTCATTATAAGGTCTCAGTTTAAGAACTCTGGCAGGGCAGACCCTGCTACACATCTGGTTGTTTCTTTGTTCTTGGGCAGTGACTAATTTTGATCAGATCTACTTGCACCTCCTACCTTCCAAGAAAAGAGAAGATAGATTCCAGAATTAAAATACCAACAGCGATGTTTATGTACAGAAATGTAAAATTCCTCTATAGGCCATAGACTCTTAACATTCTATGCTGGAAGTGAACTTTAGAGAGATTAAGTAATAGAGGTTTATGGAAGAAAAGTGATTTCCCCAAGTTCATAGAGATAATGGCTTATCTTTAACTTGAGTATAATTTTGGTGATATACTTGCTTTGTTGATAACAGACTATCACAGTTTTGATTAATGCTAATATCTGTCATCATGTAAAGTTAAGAGCCGTTTATGGATTCCTTTCAACACAGTAGAAGCTATTGGCAGTCATAAATTTCTTCAACTGTGGCAGCTACTGTGCAAGACAGTAGAAAAAATTTCTAACATTAATCTCTCATTTTTCTGAAGATTTCAGTACAATACAGACTTTTAAACCACCCATTTTTACAAGTTGAAGTGGGGCCATATGGCAGTAGCTTTTGCCAGAAAGCAGCCAGTGACAAGAAGAGCCTTGATTGATGCACATTAGGAAAAAATGCTGGAAGAAACAGAAGAGTAGGAGCTGTTAATTTAGCAAAGGGTACTTGTGCAAAGCTTTCAGTCCTACCTGGGCGATGCTGCAGAAGAATGACCCAGTTGGCAATTGGCAAAAGGAAATATGAGGCTAAAAGTCACAGTAAACACTCTT
>NW_006795070.1:67653-75815 GCF_000442215.2 Lipotes vexillifer
CACTCTTTCTTTGTTTCTTCCCAAAGAGTGCCAACACATTTTTAATTCTCAACAGACATACCTAGAAGTAAACAAAGTACAGGTTTATCTTTCTGAGAATAAGTATGTATTAACTCTGTAATAGTGTGGAGAAGGATTGAATCATTTATCCCGTGGTCAGTAATAAACAAAAACACACAAAGAGGAAATTATTCCCTTAGTACACCACAGACCTCTCACTGTCTGCTTTGGTTTAATAACTACCAATGTTTATAACTATCAAAGTTTTCTGACTTCTTGTCAGAAAAGATGACTGCATTGTAGTTAGAACTTTTCCAAACAAATGTAGCAAATTTCTTTGATGCAATGGTGGTGTTTTTTAGAAATGGATTCCTTAATGGATTATAGACTTCTTTTTTCCTTTGTAAGATTCTAAAGGCTGAACGAAGTATTTGAAATACAACATGCTAATAACAAACACCACATCCCATAAAGTAAGCAGGAAAACAGAGGACCTCATATTAGGGTACAAAAATATGGTGATGACTTTAATTCAACAAGGAAAGATAAAATAAACTTAGAGCTGTAACTGATGATTTAATCTAATTTACCTTTAAAGTCCATGGAATAGTCAAGAGTCGAAGACACCTGCCACCAGGATGCTGAAATCTGAGAAAATGTTACATGCCCTCAGTCACAATTGGAGGTAATTTGATTGCAATTACTGGACAAAATTTGTTGAATGACATTCTAATAAACTCTGCTGAGGTAAATATCATATTATTACAAATAGAATTTTTGATTTTCCCTGCTTGAAGTAGATGAAGGACAAAATTAAATGCATTTCCTAAACATCTAAACAACAACGATAATCATAACAGTTTATAGCATCCTTAGTCTGTTTTCTGATCTGTGACTTAGAAGTCAGAAAGCCATAAATCTGTGTCTATTTACATGACTGGAAAATTAATTTCTCTCCTCTGGAGGAATGGAGGGAAGGCATTTTTCTCAGCTCTTTGACTATGGAGTCAATGGAATGAGAAGATGAAAATCAGAATGGAAGTGATGTACCTATCTTGAATAAGTTAGATGTTTACGCTCAATGTTGAATCTAAATGTTAGCTTGTAGGTGTTAGGTTGAAAAGCCAAACTAAGATTTGAAACTGAACTTCATCTTAGAGTCCCTTTCAGAGTCGAATTCTCAACTGACATATTGAGGATTGATTTGAATTTACTTGTCTTCACTCATATGGAAACATAATTGGAAGAGGGAAACAGAGAGTTTAATTGTTTGGAAAGCACGTCAGGCTATGCTTTTCAAGCTGAAAACAAGGAGAAAAGTGATGGGGGAGTAGGATGTGGGGAGGAGACCGTAACAGGTTTCTACCTTGATCAAATTAACGTGGTGACTATAAAAAGCATCTATGTGAGCGTAGAAATGGGCCAGTCTTTAAGAAGTATTTCTTATGGAATAAGATGGGATTTTTATCTCTAGAAATCTGTAAAACAGCTGAGCCATTAGATCACTGTTTGGACTAAAAGCAAATGGATAGTGCAATAGTTTGCTAGGGCTGCCATAATAAAGTACCACAGTCTGGGGGACTTAAATGACAGGTACTTATTTTTTCACAATTCTGGGGGCTAGAAGTCCAAGATCAAAGTGTTGGCTGGGTTGGGTCTTCTGAGACTTCTCTCCTTGTCCAACAGATGGCTGTCTTCTCTCTCTGTCTTCACATGGTTTTTCCTCTGTGTGTGTCTGTGTCCTGATCACCTCTTCTTGTAAATGTACCAGTCATATTGGACTAGAGCCCACCTTAATGACCTCATTTTAGCTTAATTACCTCTTTAAAGACCCTATCTCTAAATACAGTCACATTCTGAGGTACTGGGGGTTAGAACTTAAACATATGAATATTTGGGGGCATAATTCAGCCCACAGGAGATGGGTTGTGTGACATTTGGAAGTCTTGTTGAGGCTATCTGATAATTCTATGAAATATCTTGAATGCCTGGATAATGGTAGACTGTGTTATGAGTATACTGAGAAAGGTAAATGGAGAGTTAAGGTAGGAATTTAATTAATTTAAAAAATTCTCTATTGAGGCAAATGGCCATTTTGACCTTTGTCTCTAGACTTTCCCCCTAACACACAGCCCTGTCCTTTGGGTGGCTCCAGAAAGAGGAAAGTAGCACAACTGAACTTAGACTCCTGTGCTGCCTATGGAGTAAATAAGAGGTGTCATCAATATCATGGGAAGTCCTGTCTTGTCATGATTGTCATAACTGGGAAAATTGACCACTTCCTGGATGTTAGTTTCAAAGAAGGGAAAGAAGCCAGAACTCCTAGTTCACTTCCTGTTCTTCCATGTGTAACCAGCTAAGCCACCAGCCCTTGGGTTGATGCTTAGAATGTTCCTTTATTAACTAAGGCAAACATATTTCAGGAGAAAGCTCCTTATTGACCCTGCTTGCCCAATCAATTAACATCCACTAATTGTTCTATCAAATCACTTGTATCAGATATGTGCCTTTAGCCATAAAAAGAGATTTCCAATCATATCTATACTTTGCAGATGAAACAGGCTAAAATAGTGTAATTAGTGGGTTCTTTTAGCATGGTATAACTTTCCCAGTAGTTCTTCATTCTTCAACTCTTAAAATCTAATGGGGTCTCCAACTCTGGGCCAGGTGCTTCCCATGCTGTCAGGACTCTAAGAACTAATGCTGCCAAGAGCTTATTTTAGGATTTTTGTTAAAGTTGACTTTTAGGTACAGGAATTTATATAATATATACCTTAAAATACTTCTTCCGTTGATGAAGGTTAGCAGTTATACAGATGTGGGCAGTGTTAAGGGTCACCTAATCTAAATATGTTTGACCTACCTTGTATTAGTTGAACTTGAATAGCCCTTCACAGCATGTAGCACTTAGAGTTGGTAAAGAAATTTCACATTACTTGTTTTGAGACTCAAAGCATCCATATGGGTGGAATGAAGGATTTTGCATATGAAGACATTTTGCCTCAGAAGTTAAATGATTTGTCCAAAGCAATGTATCTGTTATTGAGTGGAGGTACCATGACTCCAAGTTTGGTGTTCTTTCTAGTACCCTGTACTTGTGGAGAACTAAGTCAGTCCTTTAAGCCCAATTCACTGTGAAACGGAGCATTTTTCTTTGACTAATAACAATAATTAACACTGTATGTTGAGGAACACTGACAGCCTTGTGTTTCCCATAATATAGAGAAAAGAATCATTGTAGATCTTCTGTCTTCATTTGTAAACTTTAAAAATAATTTCCTTGCCTATTTCTCAGGCTACCCGTAGAAGAGTGATATAATGATAGCCAAAAATCTCAAAGAAGCTAAAATTCTTTCTTTTTGTTTGGGTGTATTTCTTTCTTAGTTGATTATGGTTGGGAATAAATAATCACACTCAAAAGGAAAAAAAAAAACCCTCAAATATTTTAGGCTCAGAAAGCACCTGGAGGAAGAAGAATGAAGTGGGAAAGATTACTCCTTAGGAAGTAATTACTTCTCAAAATTTATAGAATGTTTTAAAATTTGTTAAAATCTTGCTTTACTATCCATCCATTTAATAATTCCCTTGCCCTATTTCGTTTTTGCTCACAAACTTTCTGTCCTAGATTTTTTGTAGCTCTTTCTCAGAAGCATCCCATCCTTTGTATTATTGTTTATTCAATAGTTTGACTGAGATACAAAAGATGTGACTGGATCACACAACATGGATCTATGGTAAGAGGCCAGCCATTCTACTACAGGGTCCAGGTTTATTTGTAGATGTGCCTGACTTAGCTGTTTACCTATACCTGACATTTTTCTGATTCTAATATTTATTTTTCTCTTGTTTTAATGATTTTCTTTTCTGAGAGATTTTAAGATATTACAGTATCTTTGATAGCATCCTAAGAGACATCAAGTACCAAACTCTCAATATTTTGTGTCTCCTATTCCTTTTTAAATTTTCCTTTGCTGCATGATAGTTAAAGGTTGTTGTACTCAGACTGTTTAGGTTGGAGTTGATAGAAACCCAAATTTAAAATAACTTAGGCAAAAATAAGAATTTATTAGTTCATGTAATTAGGATGGCTGAGATCAGGTCCATCTTAATTCAGGCAAGGTTTAAGCTGGGGGTTCAAGTAAAGTTGAAGGTGAGGTTCATTCTCTCTCTCTCTCTCTCTCTCTCTCTCCTCTCTTTCTCTTCCATGTCTCAGCCTTGTTTACTTCTGGCCTGGCTTTTGTTCCAGTTACTCTTGTCACAAAACAAACCACCCTAAACCTTCCACTACATTCATGGTATTCTGTGGGTCAGGAATCAGAGAGAGCACAGGGAGGGCTTTTCTCTGCTACACAATGTCTGAGGCCTCAGCTGAAAAGAAGCTGAGTGGTGACTGGGGGCCAGAATTGTCTGCGGGCTCATTTACTCTCATGGATTGTGATTGATGGTAGCAGTTGGCTCAGGCCTCAGCTGGAGCTGTCGGCCAGAACACTGACATGTATCCTCTTCCTGTGGCTGCTTGGGCTTCCTCACAGCATGATAGCTGGGTTCCGTGAGCAAGCATCCTAAGAGGATCAGATCATCCTGGTTTGCCTTTTATGTCTTAAGTTTCAGTGTCACTTCTGCCGTTTTCCAGATTGGAGAGGAGGAAACATAGACCCCATTGTTTCATAGGAGGCATGTCAAAGAAGATCATGTGGGATGGGAGACATTTTTGTGGTCATCTTTGCAAAAACATGATCTGCTGCAGCTTTATTCTCAGATTGACTCTGTCCACACGGTGGTAAAGATGGTTCACAGGAGCTCCAGGCATACATGGTCCTTTATTGCTGGGGAATCTCAGAAGGAGAAAGATTCTTTCTCTCTCCCAGTCTCATTGTCAATCCCAAGAAAAGGGCTGTGATTGGCCAGCCTGGATCACGTGGTCCCCAGTGGCAGAGAAGTAAGGCCATGTGATTGATAGCAGATACTGACAAGGCTATAGTAAGCCAGGCACAGTCAGTTTCCAAAAGGAAAACAGCTCTTTTGATACAGAAGGAAAAGGGGATACTGGCTGACAAACACAAACCAAAGGTCACTACGACTGGTTTCTTTTATCACTAAATATTTTATGCTGTCCTCTCCTTCTTAACCGAAATCAGGTCATGTGTTACCAGGAGGCCCATATTTTCTCTGTGATAGCACTCACCAGACCATACCACAATTGTTGATTTGCCTTTTTATCTTCCCTGCTAGAATCCAACATTGTACATTCATGACCATACCTTATTTGACACTATGTCTACAGTGTTACCCAAATTCTACAACAGTGGTTCTCAGAGTATGGTCCCTGGGCCAGCAGCATTAGCATTATCTGGGGACTTAGAGAAGTGACTTCTCTGAAGCATGCTGAAGATTAAGAACCACTGTTCAAGATGCTCAAAACAGTTTGTTGACTGTTGAATGAACAAAGTGTATCCCCCCAGGACCTTCTGTAAAAAAATGTCATCATCTGGCCAGTGGTTTGGATTATGTGTGCATTGGACATTTGTTTGATTGGTCAAAAGTGAACATTTTGCAGTTGTCCACGGCAGACCTGGAGCCAAAACCTGACATTGAGGCACTTCCCTTCCAATCAGCTGTAAATGGAGCAGGGTCTCCCAGGAGTGAGCGAGGGAGGAGGGGAACAGAAAGGACCCTTCCCATGGTTACTGATAGGAGCAGCAACTGCTTATAGAGTCAGTGTTGCCAGGAACCACCAGGACATTGAAAGCTACAGCAGGAAATGCTGCTTGTCCTTACATTTACATTTTCTTTTCATCATGTTGACATGAATGCAGTATGGCAAAAAGATAACTTATTCCAAATAGTGCAAGATGTTTCCCCTATGTAGCCCAGCCTCTGTGCCTGCACTTGTGTAGAGACACATGGAGACAAAGCACATGTGGCCAAATTATCTCCTCAGTTACATATGTACAACTACTAATGATTTCAATGGGAGTTGCCTGTAATAACCAAGGGTTGGATTTGGCCCATGCAATTTAAATTGAACTAAAGCCCAATTTGTAATACTTTAGTTGAAAACCAGCAGTGATTATAACACTAGCATGTGATTAAAGCTTCACCTTCAAAATCTGCTGCCCAGAAATAGAAAAAGTTTAAAAAAATCATTATGTATTTTTTTCAACTTACAGTAAAGGATGAATTGTTAAAACTTCCAGCCTAAGAAAAGAATTAAAGTATTGGGGGAAATTGGATATTCAGGGTGGCTGTTTTTCATTACTCTGCAGCTAATGAAAAAAGTGAGACTTCAAATAGGATTCTGCTTTCATTGTTTCTGTTTCCCCACAAGAACTTTCATCACGTTTTTGGAAACCATATCTACAAATTTCTTCCTGAAGTCAGTCTAATCCTAGAAAACATTTTATGAATTTTCAAATTATTAATTCTAAATACTTTAAAATTCTCTATTGTTGTGTAATAAACTACCCCCAACAGTTAGTGGTTTAGAACAGCCATTTATTTTGCTCATGATTCTGTGGGGCAGGAATTCAGGGCGGGCTCTCTTGGTCACTTGTCTCTGCTCCACCAGGCGTCAGCTGGGGCAGCAGAGGCTGGAGGGCCCACCTCCAAGATGGCTTCTTCACTCACTCTTATGCCACTCTCTCTGTGCGTGGTCATTCCACATGGCTTGGGCTTCACACAGCACGGACATCTCAGGAAGTTCTCCTTTCTTCCCCATTGGCTATCTTCCAAAGGACAGGAAGTTGTCCCTGCAAGTCTAGTTAATGCCTCTCCTAAGACTGGGACATCATTTCCATCATATCTATTGGACAAGTCAGTCACAGGACCCACCCAGACTCAAGGGGAGGGAAAACAGATTCTGCCTATGGATGGGGGAATGACAAACTTCCAGTGCAAACACATGTGGGAGATGGAAGATGTTGAGCGACCATCTTTAGAAAATATAATCTGCTACATTCTTAAGCTGAATTAGCTTAACGTAGCCTTATTTTAACAGCCATTATAAGCTTCTGTATTCAGTTTATTTTAATACTTTATTTTTTTGACCAAATCTTTTTTTTTTTTTTGGCTGTGTTGGGTCTTTGTTGCTGTGTGTGGGCCTTCTCTAGTTGCAGTGAGCAGGGGCTACTCTTCATTGCAGTGCATGGGCTTCTCATTGCGGTGGCTTGTCTTGTTGCAGAGCATGGGCTCTAGGTGCGTGGGCTTCAGTAGTTGGCAGCACGCGGGCTTAGTTGCTCTTCAGCATGTGGGATTTTCCTGGACCAGGGATTGAACCCGTGTCCCCTGCATTGGCAGGCGGATTCTTAACCACTGCGCCACCAGGGAAGTCCCTGTATTCAGTTTATGATACCACATTTGGTGAGCACAAAAACCAAATAGCATATCATTTCTTATTGTTAAATATGCAGAAACCATTCATTCTTTATACAGGAAAATGTGTAGCCATATTTAAGTGTTCATTTAAAATTACTGATTTAATATAGATTAATATATATTATACTTATCATGTGCTAGATGGAAAGGTGGACAAAAATAAGTAGCCTAAGTTTAGAATCATGGAAGTTGACTGCCTAATTACCCCCCCTTTTTTTTTTTTTTTTCCCCTCCGCGAGCCTCTCACTGTCGTGGCCTCTCCCGTTGCGGAGCACAGGCTCCGGATGCGCAGGCTCAGCGGCCATGGCTCACGGGCCCAGCCGCTCCATGGCATGTGGGATCTTCCCGGACTGGGGCACGAACCCGCGTCCCCTGCATTGGCAGGCGGATTCTTAACCACTGTGCCACCAGGGCAGCCCAGTTACCCCTTTTATAGATAAAAGGGTATGGTGAGATTGCTTAAACACACAGAGCTGATGTGTCTTAGTTTGGGTTTCCCCTAAAACAAACTCTAAGACAAGCATTTGGTCATAGTAGCTGATTTGGGAAGTGATCCGAGAAAGCAGATGTGAGGAAATGGGAAAAGTGACAGGGCAGGAGGAAACCCAACAAAAGGTGAGTCAGTGAGTGAGTTACCCATGCTCAGTCTCACTGGAGACCCCTCAAGAAACTGCGTGGAATGTACCTCGAAATGTGCAGACAGAGGTTGGAGAGCCGGGTTAATTTATCCACCAACTACCATCCTCCCTTGGTTGATGGTTGCCTCTGGCTGGGTACTTAATTTCTGC
>NW_006795070.1:75825-115367 GCF_000442215.2 Lipotes vexillifer
TCCTGCTGGCTGTTGAGCAAATCTTTGTGATGCCAGAGAAAGCCCTTCAGGAAGTGAGGAGAGATGCTGGTGCTGAAGGTGGGAAGTTGACTGTGCTGGAAACTGTCCATTATACCTGCTGGTGAACTCAGGTGTCTCAAGGAGATATGGGGCAGGGCATAAACAGCATCTGCTACATGGTTGATGATGGCACACTTAATAGAATGGATTTTGAAGGGTCATAATCACTATCATTTTGGGGGCACTTAATATATTCCAAGTGTTTTATATGTATTTCTTTTTATCGAAATACAGTTGAGTTACAGTGTTGTGTAGTTTCATGTGTACAGCTAAGTGATTCAGTTATACATATAAACATATGTCTGTATATATGTGTGTATATATATATATATATATATATATATACACACACACACATACTTTTTCAAATTCTTTTCCATTATAAGCTATTACATGATATTGAATATAGTTCCCTGTGCCATAGGAACTTGTGTTTTATCTGTTTTGTATATAGTAGTGTGTGGTAACCATAAGTTTGTTTTCTGTGTCTGTGAGTCTGTTTCTATTCTGTAAATAAGTTCATTTGTCTCATTTTTTTTTTGAGATTCCACATGTAAGTGATATCATGTGGTATTTGTCTTTGTCTGACTTACTTCACTTAGTATGATAATCTCTTTCATTGAGTCATCATAGCAATCATATGGAATAAATATTAGTATTACCCGTTTTTATTAATTTGAGGAAGAAAGTGGGGCTCACAGAGGTTTCGTAAGCTCTCCAAAGCTGCTCGAATGGGAAGTGACAGAGCTGAGATGTGAACCTCCATCATTTTGTTGCCATCGTCCTTGCTCTTAACCATTATACTACGCGACAAACACAGTCGTGCCATCACTATGGTATCTCATCTGGGCTCTTGCGGTGGTCTCCCAGCTCTTCTCTCAGTGGTCACTCTTGCCTCCCACAAGGCAGCTAGAGTGGTTTTTTAAAAACACAAACCCAAATAACGTCTCTCTCCTCCACTAATTTCTCACTGCCCTTGGAGTAAAATCCAAAAGCCATAGCAAGGCCTGCAAGCCCCAGCATGATTTAAACCGCCCCCTTTCCCCTTCAGTTTCAACATGCCACATTCACTCTGGCTCCTTGCATTCCAGTTGCACTGGCTTGGCCTCCCTTCTGTCCTCGAACCCCTACACTTGTTCATGCTTAGGGTCTTCACACTCCCCCTTCCTGCAGCATGGGATGCTTTTCTCCTGGACCTTTGTATGGCTGGCTCCTTTTTATCATTTCAATCTCAGCTTAAATGTCATCTCCTCAGAGAAGGTCTATGGCCCAAATTATGAACACAGCAAATCAGATTTCTGTAAGACTCACAGATTTCTGAGAGTCTTTGGTGGCTCCCTCTAGCTTTATCTAGAGGGGAACATAAGACACACATATAATTCACATATATTGGGTTGACCAAAAAGTTCGTCCCTATTTTTCTGTAACATCTTAGAGAAAAACTCGAACGAACTTTTTGGCCAACCCAATATGAATACACACACACACACACACACACACACACACACACACACACACACAGCCATATATACATACAGGGATATAAAGCTAGGTAGATAGATATAGATTGTTACAGCTATAACATGTTATATATACATATACATGTTATATATGCATATGTTATATAAATATGTAGAAAGATTTTGTTGTTTGTTTATAGGAATTGACTTTATTGTTTTGCATATTTGTCATTGAGCAGCATTTCTGTCCTGGTGTCATCAGCGCTAATAAAACTTGTTTTAATTAAGTAACTACACCAAGACGTGTGTGTTTGTGTGTGTATATCTACACTCTAGGAGGAATGGTCTAAGGCAGGAATAATACACGAGTCCTTCACCGAGATCTTCCATCATATTTCTGATTTCGTCCTTGCATATGGACATCCTTGAACTGTTATTTTTAACAGATTTTTTATGGTATTATTTCTATGCTATGTAATTCACACATTGTGAAATGCAGTTCAGTGATTTTTAGTTAATTTAGACAGTGTACACCATCACCACCATCCAGTTTTAGAGCATTTCTATCACCCCATAAAGAGTCCTTATTAATTCCCATTTACAGTGGATTCCCATTCTACCTCTAGCCTCAGATAGCTGCTGATCTGCTTTATCTCTATACTTTTGCTTTTTTAGGAACTTCATACAAATGAAATTTTACTACATGTAGTATTTTATGTCTGGTTTCTTCCACTTGGCAGAGTGTTTTCGGGTTCAGCCGTGCCGTTGCATATATCAGTAGTTTATTCCTTTTTATTGTGTGGATAAACTGCATTTTTATCCATTCACTAATTGATGGACATTTTGATTGCTTTGGGGTTTTAGCTAGCCATTATAAATAGTGCTACTACGAAAATTTGAGTAAAAGTTTTTTCTTGGGACATATATTTTCACTTTTCTTAAGTAGATACCAGTAGTGTAATTGATGGGTATATGGTAAGTGTATGTTTAACTTTTTTAGAACCTGCCTGTTTTCCAAAGTGGCCACATCATTTTACATTCACATCAGCAACCTGTGTGTTTTGAGTTCTCCATATCTTTGCCAGCACTTGGTATACTGTTAATCTTTTTGCTTATATCTCTTCTAATGGGTGTGTACTAGTATCTCCTTGTGGTTTTAATTTTCATTTCCTTAATGATTAATGACGTTGAGCATCTTTTCATACACTTATTAGTTATTTGTATATCTTCTTTAGTAGAATGAAAACCCAATTTTTACTTGATTGTCTTATTAAGTTTTGAGTGAGTATAGTATTTTAAAAGTTCCTTTGTTTGTGGCTTTCTTCAATAGCATTAGAATTGTCCCTTGAATGATAGTGTCATGGTCAGATAATGTTAATACATTAAGTGGCCTTGGAGATCATTTCTAGTATTTCCTAAAGTGGTGCTCCAGGGAGGAATGTCTTACTTAGGAGCTGTTAAAAGTGTTCTTTTGTTAAGAGTTCCTTTGGAGAGCTCTATTTACTGTATCCCACATCTTGGAGGGTCATAACATATGTCAGTATATTAAAGGCCCTGAGAAATTCTGCAATAACAACCTTTTACCTCTTTAATCTAAGATCTTCTAAACTCACCTGAGCCTAGATCACATCAACAATTAAGTAAGACTAATGATATTAACATATTTATAAAGCAGAATTTTTCCAATCTGTGTTCCATGGACCCTGTTAATAGATGAAAGGTGAAAAAGGACATCCAGAGAGTTTAAGTGATTTGTCCAACTTAGTGACAAAGTTGGTGGGTAGAACGCAGATTTTTGGACAGCCACCCTAGTCCTCTTTCTTCACTGCTCCCTTGGGTTGCCACCAGCTACTGTCAAAAGCCAATAGAAAAGAAAACAAATGAAGTTGAAATATGTATGATCAATTCCAGCCAATGAGTTGACAGAGGATGCCTTCCAAAAGACCTCCTCTCACATCCAGCTGGTAGGGTATGTGCTATTCTACTAATATGCTTCTTTTCCATAATCTTTTGTTTTCAAAGGTTAATCTTTAATTTAAAAATTTATATAGTTTTGTATTTATATTTTTATATAGATAAAAATTTATATATGTATCTGTGAAGTAGGGTTAGGGAGACCTTAGTCTGAAGCTCCTTTAGTAGAACTGATTATAATACAGTAAAACATTGGGCCTTCCTCAACTTCCTCTTTTTCTTGCAGGATTCTTTGGTTTGTTATTTCAGTAACTACTTACTTATATCCAGGTATGTAACGGGCAAGGCCTTAGGGACAAGGAGAACAGCAGGGAACAAAGCAGAGTCCCTGTGCTCATGCGGTGGGTGTGAGGATAGAGACAATCAATGAATAGGTAGATAGATGATGTTATGTCTGGTAGCGTTATGTGCTATGAGAAAAAAATAAACAGGGAAAGGGGAAAAGGAATAATAACCGAGGGAGTGATTTTAGTAGAGCCTTGGATGAAAGGAGGGTAATAGTCATGTGACTGTCTTTGGGAAGAAGGTATAAAGCACATGAATGGAAAATGTAAGATCTTGAGCCAAGGGTAGGCTTGGTGCCCTTGAGGGGGGCTAAGGGGAGTGAATGAGAGGGAGAGTGGAGGAAATGAATGAGGTTAGGTGGGTCAACTAGAACCACAGTGGGGGATACAAAGAATCATAAGGTGCATCTGCTGCCCCCAGGGAGTTGATAACCCTGGAGGGTTGGGTGGGCATTGTTTAAAACCATGAAAACAACCTTTATGATTGAATTGAATTCAAAAATATCTGTTTTTCTACATGAGTTTTCATGGCACTGATTAATAGTTGCTCCAAAAAAAAAAGGTGGTAGGAAGGAAATTTCTAGATAATTTTGGGAATTGCTCACCACACACTCATCTTGGAGATTTACAATGTACATACCCACTCACCCCCAACCCCCGACATGCAGATGGTTCTGAGACCTTCAGCAATGAAGAAATATTTTGACTTTTTAAAACTTCACACATTTTACATTTGAATATTTTATTATTGAAATCTTTTTCTTCTTAAAGAATGTTTAGCAACATCCTGAGAAATTGTAGGGTGAGGCAATTTATTTTGTAAATTGATGACTCTCTCCTTGGATGATCAGAATTCTCAGGGATTGTTTTCTCTGGTTTCCAGTAGACATATTCTGTTCTGTTCACAGAAGGTGCTGAATGCAGCACATTTAATATGCACTAAGTCCATGGAACTAAAAAGGTATAATTAGGACTTTTCAAAGTTTTATCTTTATTTAAAATTAGACAACTGACACTTTTTACTTTGAAGTACTCTCCAAATTTTTATCATGTCAGCTCTAAAGACCAAACTTAATAAAGATGAGAAATGTACAGTCTTAGTAGATCCTGGCTCAACTGTTTGGATCCTCTAAAGTCTAGTCTTCTGATTTATGACTCATCTGAAACATAATAATTTAAAAAGTCCATCGTAACAAAATTGTTAAAATGCTAGATAAATTCCACTGTGGATATCAGATGAGAAATATACCTTCTATGAATGATATATTTCAAGACAGCAAAAAAAGTGGAATTCACATGAAATGTTACGCGCTTCAGAATGAAATAATCCCTGATTCGTGCAGGGGGACCATAAACACGAATGTATGCACATTTATGGACACGAAACTGTGAGACTTGGCATGCCGCCCCCGTCTGTGATGGCTTTTCTGAAAAGGACAATAAAGTCCACCTGTTCAACTTCCGTTAGACCTGCAAGTGTAAGGCAGGCCAACGAGGTCCTGAGCCTACCTTTAATAGGTGACTTTTGGAAATTGGTCTCATTACCTTGAACTCCACATCAGAGGAAACGCAACTACTCAAAACAAATTTGTCAGAAAAAGCAGACAGATGAATAAAAAGCCAGGTAACCAAGTCAATATCCTGCTTCCCTGCACACCTGCTTCTTCCTTGGGCATATGGTAATGGTCAGTGTGTGGTCTCTGCCTGATATTATGGAAACAATGCTTGTAAACAATTGGGCTTTCATACTGGGGGCCTTGGGGAGGGTGTGCCTTCATACAGGCACCACACAGGTGGGTGCTTTTCTGAAGTCCTGCAGCAGAAAGAACGCCATCCTGGGAGGGGCTAGACGTGGATATTCAATAAGACACTGGGTTAAGGAGTTGTGTGAAATTAGGAAAGCCATACCTTCTCTCCTGGCTTCAGTTTTCTTGTCTGAAGGGAATTTTGAGTTCTGAAAGCTCTGTGACCCTATATTTTTTATGCCAAAGTTATTTCCAGGTTATTGTTCCTTTCAATGGCTTTAAGGCCAAGTAAATAAAAATAATTAAGAAATTCACTTTGGCAAATGTTTCGCATTTTTATATTCAATATTGCATCTTTTGGAACCAAAACCCAAAAGCCTCAAATTATTATTTCACTATTTCTCACACTACACTTTTAAGCCGTACAGGAATTTCAGAGTACTCTTAAATATGTGTTGATCTCCCTGTGCTTTTTTGGATAGCCCGTTATACCAGCTGTCAGCGGGACCCAGAGATGGTTTACTTGTCCCATTTCTCCCAAATTGGGGCCACATGGCCTTCTCACTGAGTTCCTGTTGGAGGAAAATGGGATTTTAATCTATGAGACTTAATTGCCATCAAGGTTGGTCTGTTCTTCTACTGAAACCAGAGTCCACTTCTCTTAGTTTCAGCCTTTCCAAAAAGCCCACCTACTGTAATTAGAAGGGAGGACCTCTGTGCCCGAAATGCCTGTGCTCCCTGACTTAATCTGTTACTTCCCCACTTCCTCCTGATTGCTTGCATGTCGGCCACTTTCCCAACATCTACATTTGTGTTTTCACATTCTCCGTGTGTAAGAGAGAAAGAGATCCAGCACTAGTATCAGCGTCCTCTGACGCATGTCTGCTCCCCAGGATCAGTTTCACTCTCTTATTTGAAACACCGAGGTTAAATATCCAGGTGGAGAGAGACTACGATGGGAGGTTGCATGACAAGTTAAATAATTTTCTAGGGAACATCAAGGAATCGTCTCGGTTCTTTGACTGCTTGGCAATTTTGTTTCACTGCTTCGTGCCTTTTTCTGTCTTCGTAATTCTGTGTTATTGGCAATTTCTCACGGTGAGTACACTGCTAGTCTTGGTGACATGTTGATTGTATTCAGGTCTTTAGGACAAGGAAAATTTCTTGTAATGTTCATGAGCTTGTAGATGTTAAGATGAGAAGCTTCTTTTGCACTGCCTCGTGTTTCCATGGTGTGGGAGTTGTGCGTTAGAGGAAAACCCCTGTTGTTCACTGCCCCACTTTCATTGGTCTCCAGGGCATAAAGAGGGGCTTTTTGATGGGTTAATTTGGGAGAAAAAACATGATAGAGCCCTTTCCTCCTCTCTCTCTCTGTTTCTCTGTCTCTGTCTCTCCTTTTTATACATCTGTCATACTGCAGACACCAGCATTCATTCTGGCTTACTGCTGGCTAGGGGCTTTGTATTTGCCTATAGCTCCAGAGACCAGAGAAATGCACAATCCTGTTAAATTCAAAGGTGAGGTATCAACGCTTTCAGTCATAACTTTAAAGCCACATCCTCCCAAATAGCTTGCTTCCTCCTCCTTCTTCTCTTTTTCTTTTTCATAAGTAATAAACCTAATATATTGGTCTCCAAGTATCTGATTCCTATGTCTTTTAGTTTTCTCTGAACTCTGGAGGGGTGCTTGGCCCTCAGTCCCCTTACGTTTGGAGACGAATGGCTTCTTCTGCTCCTACATTTTCCATTTTTTAGAAGATTTTATTAGACTGAAAGAAACTTCCAGAAACTTTTTACAAATAGAAACTAGATTAGTCTTTCAGAATCAATTAAGACAAATAACAACGATGCTAGGGAAGTTTACTTAGCAACATAACAATCATCAGGATGGAATGATTTAATCATCTCCACCTAAAATGGAAATAGGAAGAATGACCCAGTCTCAATTTTCAGAAATGTTTAAGTGAGTAAACATATGTCCTTTGGGGCTGCAGTTTTCCAGCAATCATTTTCTGTTTCTTACCCACCTGTACCACAGTAGGGATTAGTTGAAAACTTTCAATACACATCCTACCCCACACATGCCATGTGGGAAACGCAGAGTATAAAGAACTCAATTTCTAGCTTTCAAAACAAACATGAAAAGGGATATTACACAGCGTGGCTCTGGAAAATGGAGGAGTGCATGTAATAGTTATGGATGTGTGCAGAATTGTTGGATGTTGAATTGAATAGATAGAAAACTGGCTCGGGACAAGTGAGAGACAGGGTTTCAGAGGTGATCCTTGCATGCCTAGCTGCTTGCGTAGGGCATTCTGTAATATTCTTCCAGGAGCATCCATACTATGTATGGATTTTGCTTTTAAATTTTAGCTTTCAGAGGCAAAAAAATTTCCATAACAGTATTGTACTTTAGTGATACTGAGATTGTTTGACCACTAAGGAAAAATGGCAGCTAATAAAGGTCTCCTAGAAGAAAATTTTTTCCATGAAGCTTTAAGTTGACCTGAAAAGTCTAACCTTTATTAAGGTGGAATCATTTTGGAAATAGAGGTGTATTTTCAGAAATTTCACTTGTTTTTCAAATGTTTCAATGTTTCTTACAATTATGAAGATATGTATGAATGGAAAAAGTTTCCAAAAGCTTCGACTTTTCTCATAAATGTTTTACATGGCAACTGATAGAATATTTTTCTTTCTCTGGTGCTCCTGGCAAACCTTTTCAGTTCCTGGAAAATAAAGCAGAGACTGAAAACATTGGGGTAATGCCTTCTCTGGTTGTATAGGTCAAGAAGGCTTTATCCAGGCCATTTCTGATAGCAGCCCCTCCCACCCTCATGAATGTCTTTTTGGTTGGAGATTGAATTTTTGTTCTCGATTTGGCACCTCCTGTTCTGCTGGCAGGGACTCTTTCCTGTGCACCTGTGAGAGTGCTCAAGGAAGCAATTCACAGTTGTTCTTGGACTTCTTGGAGAATTCACAACAGCCTGATTTTAAAAACATGGGTGCTGGAGCACTGCCTGACTGTGAAATGTTTTTGAGGTGTTATTATGTTTTGCAAGGCCCGCATTTTAGACACACAAATAAATAAAAAGTTCGAAATGGAGCCATGCATAGGTAGAAAGAAAATATCTGAAAAACAGTAATAAAATGTTCAAAGTAATTGGATGTGTGGAGAATTGTGTCTTGGACTGTCTTCTTTTATGATTCGGAAAAAAAAAATTACTGGGCTTAAGAGAAAAGTAGAGTAAATGCATTTATACTGATGTTTCTCCAGGAGATTCTTTTTTTTTTTTTTAATTTTATTGGAGTAGAGTTGGTTTAAAATGTTGTGCTAGTTTCAGGTGTACAGCAAAGTGAATCAGTTATACATATACGTATATCCAATCTTTTTTAGATTCTTTTTCCATATAGGTCATTACAGAGTATTGAGAAGAGTTCCCTGTTCTATACAGTAGGTCCTTATTAGTTATCTATTTTATATATAGTAGTGTGTCATTTGTAGCAACATGGATGGACCTAGAGATAGTCATACTGAGTTAAGTAAGTCAGACAGAGAAAGACAAATATGATATCGCTTATATGCGAAATCTAAAAAAGAACGGTGTAGGGCTTCTCTGGTGGCGCAGTGGTTGGGAGTCCGCCTGCCGATGCAGGGGACGCGGGTTCGTGCCCCGGTCCGGGAAGATCCCACATGCCGCGGAGCGTCTGGGCCCGTGAGCCATGGCTGCTGAGCCTGCGTACCGCAAAAAAAAGAATGGTGCAAATGAACTTCTTTACAAAACAGAGTCACAGATGTAGAAAGCAAACTTATGGTTACCTGGGGGGTATCTTTTCATGTGCCTGTTGGCCCTCTGTATGTCTTCTTTGGGATTGACATATCCAGCAGATTTCTTTACAGTCAACTCAACTTGAAGTCGTGTCGGTTTGATTGAAAAATAGTTCTGTATATCTGGCAAGGATGTGTTCTTCAAGGGAGGCTGTATCTTTGGGAGAGGTGCATGAGGGATAGAGGAGGGAGAAGGCAGTGTCCACTTGCAGAGAGATGGCCACTGGTGTGGAGGGCATGGCTGATCGGCTCCCTAACATCCACTTCACCTCTGCCCCACTGTAGAGCTGCATTTGGTTTATGTAGGATTGATCTTCAGCTCTAGTTTATTGGGTGGACATTGAAGGGCCTGACCCCAGAGTAATTCTGCACCACTGGCTGCTGTAGTGAATGGTTCACAGGTGAGCACATGATAAATAGAGTGAAGTTTAGGTCAGTTGTAGAATTAGAAGCATCTTCTAAATGGGTGGTCTATAGATGTGAGGCCTGGAATTGTTATAGCCATTTTGCTACCAAGAGAGAGGAAGCCAGCTTGAATACAACCCAGCTAAGACTAAGCCAACCAATGCATATTATTTTCTTGGTCACTGAGATTACTTCAGAGGTGGACACAGGATTAGAATTGGTCCTTAAGAGAGAATATGATGACATTTGTTCAATGATTGAGAGGACGTAATTCTCACTTCTTGTGTGTGGTGTGGTTTGAGAATCTAAGGCCATTTTGCCTCAGGAAGGTGGAGGAAGGTGACCTGAAGCCAGATTCAGCACACGGACGAGGCAGAGTCTGAAAAACTGTAGAGAAATGGGGCTGACACCTTGATCAAACCTCTCCTGAAGGTTTTTTTAACTGAAATATATTTGACATACAATATTATATTAGTTTCATGTGTACAATATAGTGATTCAACATTTGTATACATTGTGAAATGGTCACCACAGTAAGTATAGTCACCATCTGTTACCATACAGAGTTAAAACAATGTTCGTGACTTAATTTCCCATACTGTACATTAGAGCCACATGACTTATTTATTTTACAACTAGAAGTTTGTACTTCTTGACCCCCCTTCACCCATTTTTGTACTCCCCCAACTTTCCTTCTTTTAGGGAGGAAACAAACACCAGTTTGTTCTCTATATCTATGAGTCTGGGTTTTATTTTTTAGAGTCCACATATAAGTGAAATCATGCAATATTTGTTTTTCTCTGTCTGCCTTATTTCACTCAATACCCTCAAATTCCATCCATTTTGCTGCAAATCATAAGGTTTCTTTCTTCTCTTATGGCTGAGTAGTACTGCATTGTATATTTATGCCACATCTTTATTCATTCATACCTTGATGGACACTTAGGTTGTTTCCATCTCTTGCCTATTGAAAATATACCGCAGTGAACATGGGGTGCATATATCTTTTTGAATTAATCTTTTGTTTTCTTGTAATTGATACCAGTAGAAATGGAATTGCTAGATCATATGGTAGTTCTATTTTTAATTTTTTGAGGAACCCCCATACTCTTTACATAGTGGCTGCACCAATTTACATCCCCACTAACAGTGAGTGAGGGTTCCCTTTTCTCCACATCTTGTGACACTTGTCATTGCTTGTCTTTTTGATAATAGCCATTCTGACAAGTGTGAGGCGATATTTCATTGTGGTTTTTATTTGCTTTTCCCTGATGATTAGTGACGTTGAGCATCTTTTCATGTGCCTGTTGGCCCTCTGTATGTCTTCTTTGGAAAAATGTCTATTCAGATCCTCTGCCATTTTTTAATTAGATTTTTTTGTTGTTACTGAGTTGTATGAGTTCTTTAAACATTTTGGATATTAACCCTTTATCAGATACATGATTTGCAAATATCATCTCCTGTTCAGTAGATTGCCTTTTCATTTTGTCGATGGTTTCCTTTGATGTGCAGAAGCTTTTTAATTTGATGTAACCTCCTGAAGTTTTTTGCTTTTCTCCACTTTGAGTTTTGTGAGCCAGTAATTTCTGTTACAAATAAATGAATTGTTTGAGTTGGAAACATTAGTTGATTTAAATGAACTTGAATCAATGTTACTCCCTAAAGAGAAGTTAACACACTGTCCTGTTATGTGCTATCCTACATACAAAAATGCACATAACTTTTTTAGGTGTCCTAAGAATATTAACATGCAAAGGACAAAAAACAGTAAAACATGCACATTTAAATCTACACCTTCACTATGTAGGTCAAATGCCACAGTCACTTAGTTTCAACTGATTTACTGGAGAAAACACAAAAGCATATAATAAGAATCAGATGTACTACAAGTTGCATATAACTAATTGGATTCAACAAAATCTTGGAGATGTTTCTGCTTGTTTTTTTGAGCAATCCAACAATTTAATCAAAATAGAAACGTTCTTCTTTCAGTTCAGAGCAACAAATGAAAAGTATACAGTACAACATAAGAAAACAATGCAATTTTGTTCAATTGAGAGACACACACACACACATACCAAGAAAACTACAAACATATACACAAGCACACAGAAAAAATTCTGCAATGACACACACACAAATAATTTACCTAAACTCAAAACTAAACTATCTCACATGCTGAAGTCCATGGATACCAATGTACAAAGAAAGGGTATCTGCCTTATCTCAACAATTACAGTTTGCTCTAAGGTGGCAACCCAAATACTTGAAATACCCAGTGGTTGTTAAATTTATGATACTTTAATATTTTTATGTTTTTTCCTTCTTTAAAAAAGCAAAGGACAAAGCCATTTCATAAAATTTTTCAAGAACCAAATCAAACTCTAATGTAAAACTAATGGAATTATAAAGTGCCTTGAACTTCATTTTGTTTGTTTGTTTGTTTGTTTGTTTTTAATCTAAGACCACAAGGGGGGTAGAATAAAGGAGGAAGAAGACAGGGCTTCATAGGGTAAGAAAGATTGAAGACACAGGAAGAAGAGAATGAGAACTAGAATTGTTACTTAGCAAATGAATAAAGAATAAATTAGAGGGTCAGAGGAAAATGCATAGGTAGTAGTTTCAGGATCTTTAAGTCTCATCAAAACATCATTATTATCATCAAGCAATCCATCAGTTTAGCTTCGGTCATGCTTATGTCAAAAAATCATTTGAGTTGGTCAAATCAATTATATTAATAATTGGCTATCTTGATAAAGATTTAAATCGAAGTTTTTGGAATTGTAAAAGCAAAACCAAAAATTGTTCTGAAGATGATAATTGCATAACTGTTTTGCCCACAGCCCCATCTAAGGGGAAAATGCCCTGCCTACAGTGCCTGTTAGATTGATTATCATGTTTTATACTTTATCTGGGCCCTGTGCTCACAGATTATTAAACTAGATATGGGCATCTGATTCCAGGGTAGCAACACCATAAGCTCTCCAGCAAATCTGAGCCTGTTCTGGTGCTAGGAGACAAACTGGACCAATTAGATTTTTCCATCTCAGGGACTGAAATGAAGAAAGACAAAGGAATCTGTCAGTTGGCAATAAAGCAGAAGCTGAAAAGTTGCTTTGAGGTGAACTTAGGCATCATAAGCGAAAGTCACGGGCAGCCAGAAGTATGAAGAAGCAGATATTTGGAGGAAGGACAGCAGGAAGCAGACTGTGGAGGGTACAGAGTCCTATAGTCATAAAGCATAGTCATACTGTTAGCAGAACATAAAGAGCCAGGAACTTCTGCTTGCTGGCATCCCTGGAGATATTGTGATCTCCCAATTCTTTCTGAGGTGGGGACCTATTACAGCACCTGTTTTGTGAAAGATCGAATTCCCTGGTGGTGCCAAGGGTATTTCTGCAATAAACTCCCCTATTACTTGAGCTAACTTGAGTGTGTCTGTTTCCCTGCAAACCAGAGGAGTTGGATGAAATACTTCTGAACTCATTTTGAGCATTTCTGCCTCTAAGCCTTCGATTACATGTAAGAATTAGCTGGGGAATTCGTTAGAAATATGGTTTCCTGGAACAGAACTTTGGAGATTCTGATTCAATGGTACGGAGAAAGCCGTGAAGTCTGTTGTTCTTTTCTGATGTAGCTGCCAGGAGACCGGTATTTGGGAAGCACTGGCATTGGCTTATGTTGCCCCTTTCCTGGGAATCCTCTAATCTTGTGGCCCTCAAACTTTTGGGTCTCAGGACCTTTTTTTTCACTCTTGAAAGTTATTGAGGACACAAAGAGCTTTTGTTTGTGTGCTTTATGTGTATCAGTATTTATGATATTAGAAATTAAAATTGGGAAATTATCAATGTTTTTATAATTTCATTAAAAATAATAAACCATTGTGGGTTGTTAGTCTCCTGGTGCTGGTGTAAAGGAATGGTTTAACAACAGAAATTTATTGTCTCACAGCCCTGGAGAATGGAAGTCTGAAATCCAGGTGTAGTTAAGGTTGGTTTCTTCCGAGGGCTGTGAGTAAGTTCTGTTCCGTGTCTCTCTCTAACTTCTGGGAGCCTCAGTTGTTCCTTGGCTTGCAGATGATATTCTCCCTGTATCTTGACATCGTCTTCCTGCCTCTGTAGGAAATGTAAGAAATGCAAATGTCTGTCTGCCTTTGTGTCCAAATTTCTCCTTTTTATAAGAACACCAGTCACACCGGGTTTGGTTTCACCCTAATGACTTCATCTTAACTCGATCGTCTACAAAGACCCTGTTTTCAAGTAAGATCACCATCACAGGTATTGGGGCTTAGGGTTCTTTGGGAGACACATTTCAACCCATAACACAAGTTAACAACAACAACAACAACAAAACATTTTTTGGTGAAAATAAGGACATTTTCCAATATAAAAAAATTTATTGAGAAAATAGACATTGTTTTGCATTTCTATAAATCTCTTTGATATCTCATTTAATAGAAGATAACTAAATTCATCTTCCCAATTTGCTGGGGTTTATTGTTTTAGTTGAAATATGTGCAGAAAACCTGATCTCACACAAAAATACAGTTGGAAAAAGGAGAGTTATTTTAAAAGCCTTTTAAGGTAATTGTGCATAATTTTCTATGATACTATACTGAAACTTGACAAATCATAGTTTCATAAAGTTTATTGTTATGTGGAATTTGAAACCAGAGCAATAAATTTTGAAACCTTGTTACATCAAAATTCATTGGCATCTCTTGCAATTTGAAGGGTTCTTTTACCCATGCGTGATTTTTGTAACATCACGCAATAATCATTTAAAAAATATTGGTTTCCTGAATTATGTAGATTTTCAAAATTTACAGTGGAAAACTCCACTGTATCCGTATGAGAGAATGAGAAAAAAAGGCATATAAAGTCTTAGGATTGTTAGGAAAATAATTTTTTACCTCATGGGTCATCTGAAAGGGTCCCAGGGACCACCATAGGTCCCCAGGCCACACTTTGATAACTTCTGTTCTAATCCATTCTTACTTGAGGAAATTCTCCCAACATTTCAAGTACCACCTTAAATTCTCTTCTCCCTAGTATCCTAACTGACCTCCCCACATAGATGGGATTACCTCTTCCTTTGTATGGCTCTACTCGTGCACTCATTATATGGTCTCCATGTGAGCTCCAGGGACTGAATCTTAATATACATTTTTATTACTGTAGGAAAGAACACAATGCCTTAAGAAAGATCCTTTCTGGTTTGAACTGGATCAAATTCATTACGTTGTTTTTATGCAGAATAGTTTTTAATAATCAAGGGACCCAGCTTTAACTGTTGCTATTTCCATTGTTTATTGTAAAGCAGACTTTCTCATCAATTAAACAGTTTTTGACTTTCCTACCCTGAGATGGAAAATAGTTTGTAAAAATGTTGTTTACATTTATTTTCTTGAAATTGCACAAATGATGTACCCTTAAGCTTTTACATATGTCTTTTCCTCTCTCTAGATTGCTGACTATCTAGCAAACTTCTATTCATCCTTCTTGATGCAAAAGTTACCTCCCCCAACTCCATGAGACACTGTTCATCTCCTAAGGTGATTGCAGTCATGCTGTATTGTGCTGAAGTCCTTTTTGCAGTTTTCTCTTAAAAGAATCTTTCAAAGATGCTCAAACGGGCCAGAGAAAGAGATCTATTTCTCACGTCTGTTGTGTAGTTGGTAAGGGCAGGAGTGTTGTGTTATGTCACTCATATCTACATGAGTAGAAAAGAGTATAGTACCTTGGATGGGGTATTCCCAGCCAACTTAACAAATGATAGATTATGTTTCAGTCAGACCCCCGTTGGTTTCCAGAGGCAGAAATTCAACTCTAACTCAAGTCAAATAAGCATTTATTTGTGAGTGTATATTGCTCGATTGGAAGGTTCACAGAATTGAAGAGCAGCTGTACCACAAGCCTCAAGCATACAGGAACCAGGCCTGCTCCAGGGAATTCAGATATTGGAACTGGGACCAGCATGCTTTCAGGACTTCATGACTCATCTTTATTTTTTTTCTATAGACCAGCTTTCTCTATGAAGCTAGAACCATGGCTGCTACCAATAGCTCCTGGCAGCGTATCTTACCAGCACTGTCATCTACAGGAAGGGACTTTTCTCCCAGAAACAACTGAAAAACCTCAGGACCATTAGATGGCCTTGTTTTGGATTACCTGTCCAATTCCTGGACAAATCATTATGACCAGGAGGGTGAAAAACTAGACTTGGCTCAGATTGGGTCATAGGCCAATCTTAAGGACAATTACTGTGTCCAAGGAGGGGGTTCATGAAAGAAGAGGGCAGCAATCTTTTGAAGCTAATTATTGGAACTGGGGCATAAAAGAGAGAAACAGTTCTCTGGGGAGAAACAGCTCCCCTCCAAAAGATGGCAAGTTCTGTTTTCAGAAAAGAGGAGGAGTCCTAGATAGACTAATCATTAAATGTCCACCATAATAACTGGCTGGTCTGTCTTTACAGAATCCCTTGTGAAGACATTTGAAAATACCCTGTTAGCCAGCCATGGCCAATTTAATCATGCTGTATGCTTTGGAGTATTGACATCAATGAATATATCTGTGACTGAATAAACATAGTTATTTAATAATTGTACTTTAATATTTCAGGTTACATGCTTTCCTAGTATTGCAAATCAACACTTCACAGAAAACTGCTATTATTTTCCTATGGCGAATAATGTAATGAAATTACGTGAGCACTACCGGATTTTGCACAGAATTGACATTCACATTAGTTTCCCCAGGATTAATTTGGGCTGGCCATATAATGTGGTCTTTCTAGGGTAGCTATCACCCTGATAAGACCCTCAAGAGGCTTGAACGGGTGACCCAGAGCCACTGTGCCATTCAGAGGACTCTGAGTCTGTACTTGAATACCAAGCACAGGGCTTGGCACAATGGGTTGACTGCTCTCCTCAGAGCAAACCCAATGCCTAACTGCTTCACTCAAAATAATCAAATGTCATATGAATAAATCTCATGCACCATTTTCACCTTACCCCTACTTTCTTATTTAGTTATCAGTTACCCTTAATTTTCATAATTGCCTATCATTGTTGACAACCTAGTTTAATTCAGTGTACACAGAAGTCTCTCAAATATTTCTGCCCTCATCATTCTATTATAGTTGCTCTGGCTAAGATCCCCAATGTTGATCTCAGGTTAAATGTCAGAGGGTCCTCTTCCTAGGTTTCAATCTACATTAGATTTCCTGTATTAAACTGTCTCATCCTTCCCTTTTTTTCCTTTCGTAGCACCTCATATCATTTATAATTATAGACGTATATTTATTTAACTAATGTCTTCTCTCTAACTCTAACCTCATGAAGATAGGTACCAGATCTTTGTTCATTGTTGGGCTTGATATATTAGATGCTCAGAGAATATTTGTTCAGTGACTGAATGAATAAAAGAAAAAGTACCTTTCTGAGCCATATTCCTCCAGGAAATAAAATCTGCCTCATATGCAACGGGTAATTCTAAGTAATGGAGGAAGGGCAAGTGAAAAAAGAAATAGCAGATAGCCCAAATACAAAGACAACATAGGTTTTAATTTTTAAAATATGTCTTCAAAAATGGCCTGTGCCCTGTAATGCTCTTGAACATTGTCTGTGAAAATAAAGTGCACATGTTTTATATTTGAATACACGGAAGCAGGAGACGTCTGTCTCCCCACTGTGAGCACTCATAGGCTGGATGGTGGTGACTAAATTCTGCTCCCCTTGAGTTCCCTTTACTTTTCGGACCAAAGAGATTGACCAACAGAAGCCAGTGGTGTGACCATCTCCAAGGACTGGTGCCCAAGCCTTTTCTTTCACATATTGACCACCTCTGAGGGGAAGAGGGAAAAATACATTGAGTCAAGGGTCATTTGCACTGAAAACATCTTCCTTTCTCTGAACTCTGGCATGTGTTTTTCAGTTAAATTGGAATCATTTTTTTCAAAGGAAGCAGAAAAGCTATATTTGTTTTCCAACACTTCATCAACATCAAAGTATTTACCAAGTTCTCATCTGTGTGTAGCACTTTGCTACTTGCGTTCCAGCTTTGCCACTAATTATCTGTGTAACTTGGGCATGTCATTTTGTTTCATGTAATTTTTGACTCTAGCTTCCTTATTTGTGAAAAGTATAAAAAAAGGTTGGAGTAGACTAAGGTCTTTCCAGATCTAACGATCAAGGAAGAAAAACAAGCATCGTATATCTTGTGAGTTTATTTAATACAACAAAGCAATCATTTGCTCAAGGAAACTAGGAAATTCACACACTTATTCATTCTACAGTCCTGCCTAGACTTAGAGCGTAGTGAATAAGAACATTGACATGGGAGCCTGAGCTTGAATTCTGGCTTTGCCATCTCCCTGACTCTAGGCAAGTTTTTTAACCCCTTTGTGCCTCATCACCTTCGATGTAAAGGGAGAACCATGACACTAGTACTTAACTCAAAGGATTTAGTGTAAAACATATCAGATGTCTAGAATATATAAAGATATTCAATAAATATTAGCTATTATTATTTATTGGGAACCGACTCGGTGCCAGGCACACTGTTAAACATTTGGGGTATAAGAATAAATAATGGGGCAGTTAGACTTTACTGAATCCAGTCAAGCCTCTTAGTGGTTCTTAAATCCGGTTGCACATTAGAATCACCCGAAGAGCTTGTAAAATTCCATCCTTGTGTCACTCTGTGGGAACTGGGGCTCAGAAACCAGCACAAATGCAGATAATCTGGCTACTGTTATTGTTGTGAGTAATAACTGTCCTTCGTCTCTGTCCCAGGAGTCTTGTGCCTTCTCCCAGCAGTCATGGAACTGAAGCAGAGTGACCTGTTAGCTTACAAGTAGGATAAAATCTCAGACTCTTCATATTTTTTTATACAGTCTAGATCTAACAATGAGCTTATCGGAAATATAAGGGAAAGAGGACAGGGTAAACAACAAGAGGATATAATCAGCCAAACTCAGAATGTAGGAATTCTACAGAAGTAATAATCCAATTTCTTTGACAAATAAACAGCATGGTGGGGAAGTATGGAGAATTCTTAAAGAGACTAATATCAATCAACTGAAATGCATGAGCCTTGCACAGACCATTATTCAAGTAGAACTTGCCATTCATTCATTCATTCACTCATTCATTTTGCTGGGCTAGGAGCTAGAGATACAAAGGCATAAGATATAGTTTCTATTCTTAAGAATATCATCATTTAAAAAAGGGAGGCAGACATATAAACAAATTATATAGAAACTGTGATAGAAGTAGGTATTGGATATAGTGGAGGAAAGAGGGACCATTAATTCATGGGGCCTAGAGAAAAATTTAAAAAATTAATTCATGTTGGAGCTGATCCTTGAGCTTAATTTTACAGCCACCTGGAATAGATGAGATAAGAACACTGTACTTTCCATGCACAGAACACAATTAACTTGTCTTCCTCAGAAAGTTCATCCATACCCAGGATGGCAATGATGTCCTGGAGGGATTTGTATTCCTGTAGGATCTTTTGCACCCCACAGGCAATATAATAATGCTCATTGCCAACAATGTTGGGATCCATGATGGGAGAGGTGGAGTCCAGCGGATCCACAGCTGGATAGATGCCCAGCTCAGCGACAGCATGGGACAGCACAGTGGTAGCATCCAAATGGGCAAAGGTAGTGGCAGGGGTAGGGTCAGTCAAGTCATCAGCAGGCATGTAGATAGTCTGCACAGATATGATAGATCCCTTTTTGGTGGTGGTGATTCTTTCCTGCATGGTACCCATGTCAGTGGCCAGGGTAGGCTGATAACCCACAGCAGAAGGTGTTCTGCCCAATAAAGCAGCCACTTCTGAGCCAGCCTGGGTGAAGTGAAAGACGTTATTGATCAACAGCAATGCATCTTGACCTTTTCGTGGTCTCTGAAGTATTCAGCTACAGTTAATCCAGTCACAGCTACCCAGGCCTGAACACCAGGCAGTTCATTCATTTGACTGTACACCAGCACTACCTTGGAGGTAGCATCTGTTAAGTTGATAACACCAGACTCAATCATTTCATGGTATAAGTCATCGCCCTCACAGGTCCTCTCACCAACACCAGCACACACAGAGTAACCACCATGGGCTTTGGCATTGTTGTTGGTTAACTCCATGATCAGTACTGTCTTGCCAACTCCAGCACCACCGAAGAGCCCAGTTTTGCCACCCTTGGCCAAGGAAACCAGCAGATCCACAACCTTGATACCAGTAACCAGAATTTGCTGCTCAGCACTCATCTCCATGAATCCAGGAGCCTCAGCATGAATAGCGGCAAAGTGTTCGGTTTTGATGGAACCTCTCTAATCAATATAATCTCCAATGACATTCATGATTCTGCCCAAGGTCTCAGGGTCAACAGGAATTTTGATTGGTGCATCAGAATCCAGGACTTTCTGTCCTCTAAGCAAGCCTTCTGTACCACCCATGGCAATGGTCCTTGCTGTGCCCTCACCCAAATGCTGGGCCGCCTCCAAAACCAGACTGGTCTCCCTGCCTTGCACTTCCAGGGCATTTAGGATGGGTGGCAGTCCCTCATCAAATTGGACATCCACCGCTGCACCAGTGACCGCCACAATGTGTCCAGTGGCGGTGCCTGCCTTTGGCTACGGATATATTTAAGCGGCATTGTCTCTGGCAGGCTGGAGTGGCTCACAGTAGGAGCTAGGCTTGGGGTAGCAGCGCTGAAGGGCTGAGTCCCTGAAAGGCCCCAGAACCTGGGGCATCGGACACACGACCCACAAGACCCAACAAGGCAGAGCCCAGGTCGGGGGGTGGAATGAAGAGCACTTGACTTTAACACCTCACCTCCCAATCAAGTGAGAAAAATCCCTGCTGGGTTCCTTGTCTCAGAAAAGAGTCTTTTAGATTCAACACAAAACGTGATGCTATCGTCTGGAGCAGAATGCCATCCCTAAGTCCCTCACATCTCTAGGCGGAGCTGAGATGCTGGGCAAATTCACGACCCTCACTGATGGATCAATCATCGTAAGTTGTTAGTTGTAGAACAGTGTTTTTATGCTGTTGCGTTATATAAACCTGATTTCTTTATTCTGGTGTGTAAATATTATTTCTTGGTATAAATAATTGGTTATATCAATTTGCTGGTTTTACTCATCTGTCAATCCTGAGTCTCTAGGAAAAAAATATATACATAAAACTTATTTGATGCATTTTTTTACAATCATATAATTTAGCCCTTTCAAGTGTACAATTCAAAGTTTATAAAGTAACTTTATCAAGTTGTGCAACTTGTATCAACATACATCTGTTTAAGAGCATTTCCTTTGGGCTGAAATTTGAAAGATGAATAGGTATTTGATAGGGAGACAAGGGAAGAGAAAGATAATCCAGGGAAAGTGGAAAGGATGAGCAAACGACTATAATATTAACTAATTAATAGAAAATTAATAGATTTTTCATTACATACCCAGCTAAGAGCTTTATATGGATTATTTCACTTACACCTCATAACAACAACATAACAATGATGTAGGTAGAATTATTATAATAACCCTCATCTTACAGATGGGGAAGCTGAGGCACAGTGAGTATATTGCCTTAGGTCGCACCATTAGTGAGTGGTGGGATGGAACTGTAATTCAAATCCAGGTAGTCTGACTGTAAGGAGAACATCCTTTCTCATTCTGTCTTCCTGCTTGGAAGGTCCTGAGGTCTAAAAGCAGACTGGGATAAAGGAGCTTGAATGACTTGAGTGCAGAGGAAGTGGCAGTGGGCAGGAGCCATGGGGCTGCTTAGAGGGTACTCCAGCTTCGGTCTGGTGTGACTAATGAATTATGAAGATGAGGAAACCAGAGGAAGGGCAGGTAATATTGAGTCTGAGATTTCTGAGGGTCACTCAAGTGGAAACATCCAGAAGGTGTCTGGATACACGCAACAGGGCTTGCAATAAAGATTTAACTCTCACTTATGTCTAAGTAGCTGAAGACAAGAGTGTAAATGAAACTATCCAGGCATAAGGAGTGAAGAGAGAAGGCGTAGGACAGAACTCTGCAGGATGTGAACTTTTGAAGATAGAACAAAGGAAGATGCTACGGACTGAATTGTTCATAAAATAAAATTCACATGTTGAAATGCTAACCCTCAATATGACTGTTTGGGAAATAGGGCTTTTTAGGAGATAATTAAGGTTAATGAAGTCATAAGGCTATGGTCCTAATCCAAAGGGATTGGTGGCCATATAAGAAGAGGAAGAGAGAGAGATATCTTTCCACACATAAATACTGAGAGAAGGCCATGTGGGGACACAGCAAGAAGTCTGCTATCTGCAAGTGAGGAAGAGAGCTCTGACCAGAAACGGACCCTGTTGGACCTTGATCTGGGGCTTCTAGCCTCCAGAACTCTAAGAAAAAGTTTTCTGTTGTTAAAGCCACCCAGTCTATGGAATTTTGTATGGCAGCCCAAGCAGACTAAGACAGAAAAGGAGCCAGTTGTGCAGCCTAAGAATGGATGATCAGAGAAGGGGAAAAAGATAGAGTGGCATCATGGAGGTCAAGGTTGTAGTTTCGCAATAGGAATAGTAAACGGGATTTACCTCTAAGAGGTCATAAATTTTGACACATACTCATTTGATTTGACAAATAAGAAGTCATTGGTGACCATGCCAGGGTGTGGAAGTGGTGGGGCAGAAGCCAGATTACAGTGGATTGAAGAGTACATCTGAGTTGAAGTGGATTGTCTAGAGACCCTTTGTACTGGCCTCACCCAGGAGCTTATCAGAAGTTCAAACTCTCAGTCTCCATCCTAGACCTACTGGATCATAATCTCATTTGAATAAGATGCCCATAAATGAAAGTTGAGAGTCTAGACCATTCCTTCTGGGAAGCTACGTGGGAATGAAAGGAGGGAGGATTAGGGGATAGTCAGGGGGAAGCAGAAGGGAATTTTTATTTATTTTTCAGAAGGGAATTTTTAAATGTGAGGCACTTGAATTTACTGATAGTCTGTGAGGAAGAAATCAGTTGAAAGGGAAAGACTGAAAAAAAAGGAGAAAGAAAGAATAACCAATGGAGCAAGGATATAAGGGGTGAGATCAAGAACTTAAGTGGAGAAAATAGCCTAGTTTGAGAGTAGGGACACTTCTCCATTTGGCCTGGGAAAAAGAAAATCTTGGTTATTCAGACATAGAGTTTTCGGTAGGGGTTAAGAGTTGAGGAAGTGTATGTCCAACAGCTTCGTTTGTTTCCTCTATAAAGTTGGAGGCATAAACACCTTCTTAAAAAGAGGAGTGAACTGATTGAAATACAAGTGGTTAAAATGACGGTCCATGGCATCTGGGATGGGTAGGAAAGTATGTGTCCATGAATATGTAAAGCAGCTTGAAGCAGGTTTTTGGTTCCCAGCCAGAGACTGAGGTCCAGCTGTGGCAGTGAGAGTGCTAAATCCTAACCACTAGACCAATGGCCAGTGATAAGGCCCTGGCCCAAAGGGCTTTGCAGAAATGAATTCCCACAAAGATGGAAAGTAGTGAAACAAATAGTGTTTATTAGGAGGAAAAATAGTACGTGTGGATAGGCACACGGGAGGGCTCAGAGAGAAAGTCGTGCCCTCGTGGTAGTTTGAATCACTTATGTGTGGCATTTCTTCCAGGTTTCCTTTGGCCAATCATCTTGCTTTACCTGGTTCTGAGTCTGTATTTGGTTTATCTGAGGGTCCTCCCATGTGTGCATGTGCATCTCTTAGCCAAGATGTATTCTAGTGAAGAGGCCTATGGGTAGGTCGACATCACTCCCTTTTGGTTTCCAAGGAGCCTTTCTGCACATGTATAGTCGGAAAGGTGTCCTTGACCTCGAGAATGAGAAATGTGTGGTCTCTTATCTGGGTGGGGCTCAGTTCCTCCTCGTCTTCATCTTGGAGTTATCTGTCCACAGGGGACAAACTCTAGCTGCTCAGCCAGGGACCCATCTATCTCCTGCCTCAGAGTGGAATGAAAGGGAAGGACCGAGAAACCGGAAGATATAATAAGAGCCATGAGGTCAAGAGAGTGTGGTCAAGGATTGGTACATTGGAGTTAAACATGTCAGAGGTGAAGCAGAAGCACCTCTGGACAATGACAAAGTCTTGGGGGTGGCCATGGAGTGAGTGGTCGATGAGTGACAGAAGACAGAGTCATGAAGATTAGAGAATTTTGAGCAGAGTAGGTCAGATAGATTGTCAACGTGGATGTTAAGGTCATTCCTGGTGACAGTCAGATGGAGACAAAAAGCTGAGAGCTAGAGTTGGACCTCAAAGTTCTGAAGGGGGGGATCTCTTGTGACTGTGAGGAGAAAGGCACAGAGCATGGAATAGGAAGATGTGTGAAAGCTCAACGAAGTGAAGATTTTGTATGATGGTTTAAAAGCAGCAATGGGGAGCAGGTAGAAGGAGGGCAGTTCTTCTCAATCCTGGCAGTGATAAGGAGTCAGGGATGCCAGGAAGGGAGAGCACAGTGTGTTCCATGCTGCTCTGAGCTCACCAGTTCCTGCTGTGGGCTCTAATCTTGCTGTCTGCAAGTCTTACTGCTTCTCCTTCCTACCTTGTCAGTTCTTCCAATATCACTGGTGGTCACCAGACTGAGTGGCTTCTCATCTGCAATCTCCATGCTTGTTTCAACCATGCAGCCTCAAGGCCCATGGTCTGGGATGGGACCCTGATGGCCAGTGAGGACTCCAGCGCACGAGAGATGCTCTGTAAGTGTTGGACCTCTTCCTTTCCTTCTCTCCTTTCTCCTCGTAAGTTTTGTACACTTGAAAATGGAGTTCAGTGATTGCAGCCACAGCCCAGCCACTGCTGATGGTGAGCTGGTGAGCTGAGTGAACCCAGAAAGGAAAAGACTACCTGCCATCTAGCAGCCATCAGACGGCAGCCACTCCCCACAGTAAGCCCTGAGGAAACTCTGGATGTGAAAATACTACAGAATACTGGCCCCCAGATGGCTTGAGGTGCCTAACAAAGGAATGATTTCGGTGAATGATTGCATCATCCCGTACATAGAAAAGCGCTAAATTCCTTAACTTGAGATTTCTAGTTTTCTTTAGTTAACAGGAGTCTTTTGTTCCTACTACCTGCCCTTTGTTGCAAAACTCCTATACATCCTAGCTTCCCACCTCACCTCCTCGGAGCAGCCTCGTGGGCTTGAAATCCTAAAAATTTCTGCCAAATAAAACATAACTCTCACAAAAAATAATAAAAAGAAAGGAAGAAAAAGAAAATGGAGTTCATAAAGATGGGGAAGTGTGGGTGTTGGAGGGTTGTGAGAAAGAATCTGTTGGGAGAAAAGTCTGGAGAGATTGGCCAGAGACCTACAGAGGTGACATTTGGCAGCCAGGGTTTATAAAACGGAGGAAGCATTGGAGACTTTGAGCCTGGGGAGTGATAGGATCACTTCTGTATCTGGTGAAGATAATTCTGTAGACAGCTGGAAGCATGACTTGGCAGGCAAGAGGTTAGGAACCAGGAGATGAGTTAGTACCTGATGCTCAGGACTGATTAAAGGAGAGTGAGGTCTGGATCAGAGACATACTTGGAGGGTAGTTTTAAGTCATTTAGGTCCATGACTTAAGTCAACGTGGGTCAACATTGGAAAGAGAAAGGGAGAGAAGGTGTGAAGGTTAGTTCTCCTTGCAAATATGGATTTCAAACTGCGTTACAATTACCTTATGACTGAATTCTTCTTCATCTTCTTTTTAATTTTGCTTTTGCAATTATTCTTCTTTGAACTCCTCCAATTGTTTTTGTTTGCATGGTCCTATTTAACTAAAATAGAAACTCCAGCTAAAGTTTCATACCAGTTGTTACAGCAGAACCCAGGAAGTAAGGCACTTTGACTTGTGACGTAAGAAAGGCTATCAAAAATATTTTTCATTGTAGAATACACCGTACATTCTTGTATTCCTTAGCTATACGGTTTTTTTTTGCGGTACGCGGGCCTCTCACGGTTGTGGCCTCTCCCGTTGCGGAGCACAGGCTCCGGACGCGCAGGCTCAGCGGCCATGGCTCACGGGCCCAGCCGCTCCGCGGCACGTGGGATCTTCCCGGACCGGGGCACGAACCCGTGTCCCCTGCATCGGCAGGCGGACTCTCAACCACTGCGCCACCAGGGAAGCCTGACACTTCTATTCTTTATTGCTGATTTCTGAACTTGTCTAAAACAAACTATGAGAATGTGTATCTCTCAGTGTTACCGTTACGGTGATTGAAACCAGGAGGAAGGGGTGAGGTGAGGGAGAAAAGAGTTGTATGTGTCCTATAACTTTACCGAGACACAAAAATCTGAATTTACTTTCACCTGTGTGATAGACTTTTATCATCTAGACCTTTGGTCTGCAATCATTAAGTGCATGTTCGTGTAATAGCAGCACATGATTCTCTTAGTAAAGGCACTTGGTTATAAATCCAGACCCGCCTCAGTTTCTTTTAAAAATGGGGGTGAGGGGCTTCCCTGGTGGCGCAGTGGTTGGGAGTCCGCCTGCCGATGCAGGGGACGCGGGTTCGTGCCCCGGTCCGGGAGGATCCCACGTGCCGCGGAGCGGCTGGGCCCGTGAGCCATGGCCGCTGGGCCTGCGCGTCTGGAGCCTGTGCTCCACAATGGGAGAGGCCACAGCAGTGAGAGGCCCGCATACCGCAAAAAAAAAAAAAAAAAAAAAAAAAAAAAGGGGGTGAGGCAAGAATTTTCTTTCTATTTACTTCCTATGTGAAGCCAAGTGAAATATTTTAAGAGTGAGTGTGGTATGGGGAAGTAGGGTCAGACGGTATCAGTTCAAGTTCCAACTTACTTTCTCCCTAAGTCATTTGTCCTTCTAAGCTTTGTTAGTTTCATTTGTGAAATGAAATGTGAAATAACAGAGTGTACCTGAGAGCTGTTAGGAGAAGTAAGTGAGATAGTATCTACCAAGCTTGGCCACAGCACCTGGCTCGTAGAAACTGTTCAACATTATAGTTTCTCTGATACCCCTTTTCATAGAGATCTGCAGAGTTTTCAGTAAGGAAAATTATTTTTCTATTCAAGCCAATAGTGCTGCAGATGTAGAGCACAAACGTATAGACACCCAGGGGGGGAAGTGGGGGGTGGAGGGGGGATGAATTGGGAGATTGAGATTGACCCATATACACTAATAGATAACTATTTTCTAATAGTTATAAAATAGCAGTTCCTTTAATAAGAACCTGCTGTATAAAAAAATAAATAAATTAAATTAAATTAAAAAAAAGAAACAATAGTGCTGTAACTAGGAGGTATGGAAGAATTTGGGGCCAGAAATGAGATGAAGATATTTCTAGATGCAAGAGCCAGAAAATGATTGCAGGGGGAAAGAAGAAAGGACAAACAAAATTGACAGTAATCAAAATGCTGGAAAGTGAAATAAATGTAAGTCACAAGCAATGTGATACAATGGGAAGAGCTAGGGGTCAGCAGATTGAGTTTCAAGACCATTGACATGACCTCAGCAAGTCACTACCTCTTTCTGGGCCTCAGTTTTATCATAAGTAAAATAGGGACCATATTTCCTGACCTGCCTGATGCCGAAGGTTAATGTGAAAATCAGATGGGAAATTATGAGAGTGTGAAAGTGCTTTGTAAGTATAAAGGGAAGTAAATATGTTGTCTGAATGCAGGTGTCAAGGAAATGACCAAGAGGGCATCTTTTAAAAAACTCTACAAATTATCTACCTTCCTTATTTAACTGCTATTATTTGACCACCAGTCTATCAGCATAATCTCAGAGGGACAACCTTTGTGGAAACCAATAGAATAATCTAGAAGTTCAAGATTTGGTGATATTCAATGAGGCCTGGATTCTGTTCTTCCTGGATGTGTGAACCTGGACTGAAGATTTTATCCCTCTGGGTCTATTTCTTTAGCCGGCAAATGATAAGACTAGCTGTTCTTTCTCTCTCTTGGGGTTATTTTGAAGACCAAACATATTGTAAAAGATCCAATATAAACGACTTATACAAACAATCAGTGAATTAATTCTTCATCAGTTAATTCACTTGAATTGCAGATGGTATGAAGATTAGGTGAGGTAAAGCATAAAAACATATGGCCTCTACGTAGGTCGGAGTATTATGCCAGCCTGACCAACTGTGCTTGCGAAGAAAATTTAATAATGTGGGAAAATGTTTATGAAATAACATTAAGTGGGTAGAAAGACATGCACACACAGACAGACACAGACACATACACACACACAATCTTAGAATACACAGAAACAGCAACAATGATTGTCTTCCTGAGTATTAGGATTAGTATAGGATATTTATTTATTTATTTTTGCTTCTTTAAACTTCCCTGCATTTTCCATTTTTTGAACAATCAGAAGCATGTATTGCTACTTAATAGGGGAAAAGGTTATTTTAAACAATGAGACAATGTGTGTCAAAGGTCTGCAAACAGTGCCAAGCACACACTGAGTAGGGATTTCATAGGCATTAGTTGAATCTAAATGAACTCTTATGAAAGAAATCTTGGAAGGAGGCTGTATGTCCAAGGCTCTCCCATCAGTTGATGATCTTCAAAGGAAATAGAAAGACAAGACCCATCAAACATACCCTCACTAGGAAGCCTGGACATAGGCCATCAAGTGGATGTTAGGAAAAACTTTGACCCCTAAGCCCTGAAGGGGTACTGTGGCTTCTACTTTTTCATGACAAACAATTAACGTTTCAGCTGTTCTTGTTCTGAGTAAGATGAGAACCACGTGAAGGATTTAAAATATCACTGGGATGACATGTTACAGAGCAGCTGGCTGGCTGGAGGGGTCCCATAAATGTCACAAGGAAACATACCAATTGGGAAGGCAGGAGACAAAAATAATAACAATAATTCTCCCCATTCACATGGCATGTTTCATCTGAAGAGCTCAAAGTATTTTACAGATGTTATATCCATTAAAACTTATGTGGCAAGCATTATTCTCCCTGGATTACAGATGGGGAGGGGACTGTAATCCTGTCATTCAGACTAAAACTGGAATAAACATATAATTATCTTTGAGAGGAAATCTTTCTAATGTAACCCTTTCCTTCTGCAGTTTCCTACTGCTTCTGAGTGAACAGGGCACGTCACCTCCTTGGTCCTGCAATATCTGCTCCAGGTATCCAAACAGTGAAATGAGATCACCTCTCCATCTTTCCTCCCAGACGAAACATATTTAACTTTTCAAGTCTTTCTTCAGAAGCCTGAGCTTCCCTTTTCTCATTTCCCTACAACCTGGAGGTGGTTTTCAAGTTGAGTAACTAAAACCAGTGCCTGATACTTCAGCCCAGATTCATCAGCGACTTTACCTGAATAAATCGACAGACTTGAAGTTAGGTTTGTGTTTTTGCAGCTGGGCTTTCCACGAAGACTCGTTGTTTTTGGTTTTGACTTGTTTCTGATCAGGCAATGACTTCTATCCTATTTCTGACGTTCAAGATCTTTGTTCCTTTTTTCTTTGATTTGGGAGTTCAACTTCCTTTAAAAAGGCCAAGTATCCATTCTCCTAACAGAGCAATGATTACCATTTGTACATATTCCATTTTCTCTTTATTTATATTAACCTTTTAATAGCATTAGAGTAGTATTGTATATGTCATTTTGCATTCTTCGAATTGTATTCTGCTTTTGAGACTCATTATATTGTAAGTATCTTTCTCCATTGCTTCTTGGAAAGTAAGCACAATGTTGACTGTATAATCAGGATTCTAAGTTTGTATTATGATTTGCTCAATCATACTATTAAAAGATATTAGAATTGCCTCCAATTTTTCTATTGCTGTAAGTTGTCCTTTGCTGAACATGTCCTTAAATCTTCTTTTATATTTTAAGCTATTTTATTAAGAACTTTCAATATATATTTACAAATAGATTTACCAAATGGCCGAAGCTAATTACAGCATCCCCAATAATGAGTGGCGGTATCAGTTTCACTGCACTCTTGTTAGAATTGAATATTTCTATTTGAATTGGTGAAAATATTTACTTTGCTTTAAAACTGATTTTGAATTTCATTACTATTAGCGAAATTAGCTATTTTTATGTATTTATTTTTTAGCAGACTAAATGTTCTACCTCTTTTTTTGGGAGTTTCACATTGGATGAAGGATGGTTATAAACCTAAACTATGTTAAAAAAAAATCTTGATATAGAAATAGTTGTAATAATAAAATCTTAACACTATAAAACACCTTTCACTCAGGGACCCAGTATGTCGCTTTAATCTTCAAAATGCTTCTGTGTGGTACATGCAAAATACTATCAATCAGTTTTAAAGATGAAGAAAATAACATGGCTAGTACTTAGTGCCATGATTTAGACCAATTGTTATGTTATAGCAAATGGCACTGATCCCATTTTCTCACTGGTTCTCACTATATTCTCATAGCAACAGTGCTTCTGGCACTGGCTTAGCCTTACTCAAATTCTTCAGGCATTATTGCTTTTCCCTTTGTGTCTTGAATATACATATGATTATTTATCCTATGCCAGATAGTGGGAAAAAAATCAGTTGAGCCAGTCTGGCAATATGTAGGGGAGGAAAAGGCACTTGTGAATTTAATCTGTTCTCAGAACCAAAATGATTTTCATATGCATCAAAGAGCCAAACTAGTTTGTGCATGCAGACACCAGCTCAGACAGACCGATTGTTCTTAGTGATACATTTAGTATTGGGATCTAACTCAGATCCCTAGGAAACCTTATAATTTATCTCTATGAGGAATCCTGGCCACAGACCATAGACCTTTTTTTAAAAATAAATTTATTTATTTTATTTATATTTGGCTGCATTGGGTCTTCGTTGCTGTGCTCGGGCTCTCTCTAGTTGTGGCGAGCGGGGGCCACTCTTGGATGCAGTGTGCGGGCTTCTCATTGCGGTGGCCTCTCTTTGTTGCAGAGCACGGGCTCTAGGCATGCAGGCCTCAGCAGTTGTGGCACGTGGGCTCAGCAGTTGTGGCTCGTGGGCTCTAGAGCACAGGCTCAGTAGTTGTGGCGCACGGGCTTAGTTGCTCCGCGGCACGTGGGATCTTCCTGGACCAGGTCTGGAACCCATGTCCCCTGCATCAGCAGACTGACTCTCAGCCGGTGCACCACCAGGGAAGCCCCCAGACCATAGATTTTAAATTCTTTGACCGTCTGAGGTTCAGCCTTTCCAAAACTGTGTTTTCACATTATCTCAGTGTGAAGCTGTCTTAGCTTATAAAGTCAGATGGCTTCTCCCTTTTGCCATCATGTGAACATGTTAACTTGTAAACTGGCACCTACTTAAACTAGGCTTCCTCCTGAGGCTTATGGGAATAGGGTTTCCAGTCTTTCAAGTCAGAGCACTGAATTTCATTCCTCTTCAGCCATCAGTGGTCCTTGATTCTTTTCAGAGTAGGATGTACTTTAGTTAACACACCTGGGAGGGAACTGAGTTTTGATAGAATGGAGCCCAGTGAAATTTCTGGAATTTAACTAAGTTTGGGAAAAATCACTGTCTAAATAAAGAGAACTTGACGTGCTATTTATTTCCTTACGGTATCTCTCTTCCCTGTCTCTCTGCCTTGTTCACATTTATGTGAAGCAGGATGAAGGAGAGAGCAGTTTCAGGACAGACTTGTCTTGCAGCTCAAACATTTGGACTGGATTCATTAGCAGAAACGCTGCAGATTATTAAACAATGAAACCTTTTCAAGTGGGAGATAAAGTAATGAGAAGTGGCAGGAGAGACGTAGGAATGCAGACAGCAAAACAGCAGAGAGTGACTCTGATAAGATCTCAGGGAATCTGAGACAAATCGGATTCAGGCTGAGATGCCCTCCACCTTGTGCCTTCTCTGCTCCCTGCCCATGACTTGGTCCTGGCACTTTCCAGTCACTTCTGTTGTGAAGGAGACCAGGTGCAGTTCCTTCCCTTACTTTCTGTACCTGATCCTTCAGGAGGGCTCAGAGCCCATCTGTCTGCTCCTGACAGGCTTTGGTTGCTGTGTGGCTAAGACCCGGCTCATGCTGTTTCTGCTCTGACCACCTGAGAGTAATTAAGCGGCCTCTCCTACCTAGAGCTGAACACGGGCTTAGTTGCTCCGCGGCACGTGGGATCTTCCTGGACCAGGTCTGGAACCCATGTCCCCTGCATCAGCAGACTGACTCTCAGCCGGTGCACCACCAGGGAAGCCCCCAGACCATAGATTTTAAATTCTTTGACCGTCTGAGGTTCAGCCTTTCCAAAACTGTGTTTTCACATTATCTCAGTGTGAAGCTGTCTTAGCTTATAAAGTCAGATGGCTTCTCCCTTTTGCCATCATGTGAACATGTTAACTTGTAAACTGGCACCTACTTAAACTAGGCTTCCTCCTGAGGCTTATGGGAATAGGGTTTCCAGTCTTTCAAGTCAGAGCACTGAATTTCATTCCTCTTCAGCCATCAGTGGTCCTTGATTCTTTTCAGAGTAGGATGTACTTTAGTTAACACACCTGGGAGGGAACTGAGTTTTGATAGAATGGAGCCCAGTGAAATTTCTGGAATTTAACTAAGTTTGGGAAAAATCACTGTCTAAATAAAGAGAACTTGACGTGCTATTTATTTCCTTACGGTATCTCTCTTCCCTGTCTCTCTGCCTTGTTCACATTTATGTGAAGCAGGATGAAGGAGAGAGCAGTTTCAGGACAGACTTGTCTTGCAGCTCAAACATTTGGACTGGATTCATTAGCAGAAACGCTGCAGATTATTAAACAATGAAACCTTTTCAAGTGGGAGATAAAGTAATGAGAAGTGGCAGGAGAGACGTAGGAATGCAGACAGCAAAACAGCAGAGAGTGACTCTGATAAGATCTCAGGGAATCTGAGACAAATCGGATTCAGGCTGAGATGCCCTCCACCTTGTGCCTTCTCTGCTCCCTGCCCATGACTTGGTCCTGGCACTTTCCAGTCACTTCTGTTGTGAAGGAGACCAGGTGCAGTTCCTTCCCTTACTTTCTGTACCTGATCCTTCAGGAGGGCTCAGAGCCCATCTGTCTGCTCCTGACAGGCTTTGGTTGCTGTGTGGCTAAGACCCGGCTCATGCTGTTTCTGCTCTGACCACCTGAGAGTAATTAAGCGGCCTCTCCTACCTAGAGCTGAACGGACTGGTTCCAAAATTATATTTCCTTGGAACATCTTGTTGAACTGGAATGCTTTGGCAGTTAAAAAGGCCACTGCTCACACCTGAACAAATCAGTCTGTTTTTCCTCAAATGAGTTCACATTCACCTCCTGCCACGTGCGAAGTTAACTGGCAGACCCAGGGGTCTGGCTGAAACCAGCCGCGGTGAGATCACTGTATCATCATAAAGTACAGAGTTAAAGATGGCAGAAAATCAAGAGTTATATTGATCGATTTGTAGTCTAATCATGCAGACAGGTCAGATGAAAAAACCCAGAGAGACTAGTGAATATGTCCAAAAATACTGGGCAAAGCGAGTCTGCCTCCGATGAAGTCGATTTCCCAAAGAAACAAAATTATTGACATATAAAAGAATTCTTATGTGGCATAACACACACACACATACAGAATGTGTATTCTATTGCCCATACGCTACCCCTTTTGTTGGAAAGTAAGTAGAGACTCTTTCAACATTCAGAGTTCCGGTCCCTTACCATTATTACTATTTGGTAATAGTAATAATTACTATTATTACTATTTTTCTCTGGGCAAAAGGCAATAATTTTCTTTGGGCAAAAGGCAATAATTCCATGCTAATTTGTAGGGCAATCTTAGGAAAAGAGTGTGGCCAACTTAAGTCAAAACAAATGCTTAAAAAGCACTTAACTAAATGAACCTTTGAAAGTGGTTCTCCCATATCCAGATGGAAAGGTAATAATTTTTTTTTTTTTTTTAAAGTACAAATTAGAAGCATTTAGCAAGACACATGTATTAGAACCGGAAGGCATACTTTTTTTCCCTAACATTCCATTCCAGGGACTGGGTTGGCTTCTTACTTTCTTCTCACTCTAGGGGAAACTGCTCTTGAGATGCTGCAAGGAACCACTGTTATTAAAGCACCCAATATATCCTTAGACTGATCCCCTCAGCCCCTTCCTGCCCAGGAGAAAATGTCTCCCTCATAACCCATAAAGCAATACTGAAGAATCCTGGGGTCACTACCTGCAACCAATGGTGAACTGTACAAATTGTGGTACTCTGGGACCTGGCATGCTGGCTGGGAATATTAGACATGGCAGCCAAATGATTTTGAACACCATGTGGAAATAAATACCCCTTCTCAAGTAAACACATAAACGCAGCCACAAGAAAACCTAGAGATGAGACAAACTCCTTTTGTGATCTACTCTCATTTCATTCATTCAAGCTTCTTTGGGTTTTATCTAATACCAGCCTGCTTTCTAAGGCTGCCCTCCCCTGCATGGACCCATAAGTATTTGCCCCAAAGCAGTAGAGTGGTAACGAGCATTAAGAATGGCCTCTTCAGGTTTGAGAGTTTAATTCCTTTTTTCTTTTCCTCTTCATTGTTGGAAAGGAAAACCCTTATTTTTGTATTCATGGCAATCTTAGCTTTAGGAGATGTAGTAAACATTTTGAAGGTTGCTATGTCTTGGGATGAAATTTTAAATTGGGAAAAGCTAAACACAAGTCTGGCTTTTGATGGTAAATTGAGGTATAAATATTTAGAATGAATTACCAGATTCCACACACTCAGATGTGGGCTTGTCAATCATGGCTCCAATGGTGATACCTATGAGGCTGAGAGGATGAGAATACCACCTTCTCAATGATAACCAATCAGATTCCTCCTTTTGTTCCAAATGATAAATACAGTAGTTGGCACTCATTGATTTATTTCATGTGATCTTACATGCAGTAGGCAAAGTTATGAAAAATTAACAGCAGTCATATTTTACACCAAGGGCATACAACAGTAGGACTTCAGTACTACTAGGAATATATCTCGATAGTGCTTCTGGCTTGTATGTTACTTTAGTTGCTAATATAATGAATGTGCTTATTTTGAGAGACAGTTTTAAACCATAGTTACATTTTATTACTCCCTTAAAAGTACTGCTCACAAATCCCATATCACTGTAGAGTGTGTTGGTCCAATTTTTTATTAAGTGCAGCCCTTGTCCTATTTATGACCCATGACTGATGCATCAGCCCCAAAATGTGATTTCTCTCAAGCACTGCAAGACAAGTATCTCAGCTCCTATGACAGAAAGGCATTTCACAGAATTGTTTCACTACTCTAAAAATGCTTCTGTTGCCAGCATCCCAGATAGGAAGCAAGGCTTCCCATGGCTTATGTTTTTGCAGGAAAAACACAGAATGTTTTAGAGAAGGTAGTTCTAATTGGTGTGAAACATCTTGAATTACTGAAGTTCTAATGGACTTGAAAAAGCTTCTGGAGAATCAAAGGAATTAAATGATGTAATGGTCTTTAAAAGATAAAATACGAATAGAATGAAAAAAGCTTTAATTCACTTCAGAAAAAGATGTCAGCTCTTAGAGTTTGTGGATAAAGTTGCCACATAATCTTCTTCATTTCAAAATCAGGTTTTTTTTTGCGGGGGGGGGGAGGTTGGTGAGGAGGTGATATGCCAGGGGAAAGATGAATATCAAACAATCAGTGCCATCTAGCGGTTTTATAGGATAAAGACAGAGAATTTCAGCAAGCGGAGAACTGGTTTTTGCAACTGTAGTGCCTGAGAAGTCTTCTAGAGAAGACTGGCTGCAATTTATATCTCCATTTATTCACTGCATAATGAACATCAAGTGATGTGGCAGTAGTTTTAAATAGTTTTGATGAGGGCTAAACAGAAAGAGAGTGAAGCCCTTAAAAGTCACAGATAACAAGCAAGCCCTTTAACGTATTTTAAATCTGGGAACTTTGCTGTGTTTCAACCTCGTCCGAGTTAAAACTACCAAGTGATATTTGAGGAGGAAAATCACATCTATTTCAAAATATCCTGTTAATGAGAGGTTTTTTTTTACCTGTAAACAATAAAAAAAAAAATTCTGCAGTTAAACAACTGTCCTGAAGGTCTGAGCAAGAGGAAGAGAATAGAATCAAAGGATCCACAAGCTTGGATGGAAAAAATTACATTTTTATTTTCAGCACTGTAAATCTGAAATTTAGCATTTCCCTCAACTGAGAATGTAGGCTGCAAACCACAGTAGTGTTAGCAATATCTGGGACCTTGACACCAAAAGAAATCAGATACTTTCATATTATTTTATATGTTCTTCACCACTTATAAAGGATGGTAATTATTAGACCTGATGCCAGGTATAATAAAGAAACAACTGTATTATTGTGTCATAAAAATAGCTGTTTTCAATATAATTTATTTTCTTTGTACTCCTATGTATTTTATTTATGGCATTCGGTTTTCTCACCCACATCTCTGTAGAAATTAGACTTCTCTCACAAGGTTTTTTGTGAGGATTAAATAAGCTAATGTTTATGAACATCTAGAAAGAAGGCTGGTCCACAGTAGGCAGGCAACAGCTCTGTTGTGGATATGGCCCTCTCTCTTAATGTTTACTTGTGGAATTAACCAAGGAGGCGGTGGGGCCTATGAGAGAAATAACTTACTTACCTTGGTGAATCTTATCTTCATCTCTAATGCAGATAGTATCTGCCCCACAGAGTGGTAGTTGAAGTACCAGCAATAGACCATATAATGCACCTAGTAGTTTCCTGCACAGAGCAAGCAGTCGTGAAATTGTACTTATTGTGATTATTACTGCTTATGAGTCTAAGCACATATTAACTAGGCCATTTGTGAAATGTGTTACAAATTTGGATTGAGGTACTGTTGATTTTTTTTTTTTTTTAGATGTTGGGGGTAGGAGTTTATTAATTTATTTATTTAGTTTTGCTGTGTTGGGTCTTCGTTTCTGTGCGAGGGCCTTCTCTAGTTGTGGCAAGCTGAGGCCACTCTTCATCGCGGCCTCTCCCGTTGCGGAGCATAGGCTCCAGACGCGCAGGCTCAGTAGTTGTGGCTCACGGGCCCAGCCGCTCCGCGGCATGTGGGATCCTCCCAGACCAGGGCTCGATCCCGTGTCCCCTGCATTGGCAGGCAGATTCTCAACCACTGTGCCACCAGGGAAGCCCCTGTTGATGTTTTCAGTATAAAGACTTTGGAATATTTTGACCAAAAAGCCTTAAAACAAAGAAAACATTGAAAAGGCTAAGAACGTTAAATTCAGTGGAGAACATAGGAATAACAACTAGGAGTTCGTAAGATCTTAATAAATATCCCTCAGAAGCATATCTTCAGAATCCAGTTTTTTTTCTGGCTTCATGTATACATGAAAAACCACATATATACTGCTTGTGAGGTGTCGGATCTCTCTAGAAGACAGGCATGTTTATAGGGACCAGATTTTTCCCACTGACTTAGTTACCTGAAAAGTGTGTATATTAATGGTACAGCAGGACTGAATATTTAAAATTGAGAAAGTTTGGTATTATAGGCACAGACTTGTTGGGAGGAGTTCAATGGGAGGGGAGTTTATTCTTAAACAGTATTTGGAAAACCAGATTCAAATTTAAGTACTTGGGCTCATGTCATCTTTACAAAAGTAGTGCCCTGGGACCGGTCCCTGTGGATCTGCCTTGGTCCAAATTTACTCCTACAGTTAAAGGGTATGTTGTCTTACAAAGGAGGGGGTTGGTTAAATGAATATATTATGGACATCATGCTTTTAAGCTTTCTGATTGGTTGAGGAGTGATTTCCTCCCCGCCCCCCCCCCTTTCTCTCTCTCCAAACTCCATCAGCTCTTGTCATTGTGGGGTAGGTAATTGGCAATTTAAGACCTCAACCCTCACTGCATTCCTCTGGGGGACATAGGGGCTTCATCTGCAAGAATGATTGGGAGGTAGTGACTACATGCTGAGTGATTCTCTCAAATGAAATGAATTCTAGCTCTGTTTGAAGAAGCTCCATGAGGCCAGGCCTGCAGGCTGGGCTTGGACTTCAAGACCTGCCCCTCCAGGATGCAATCAGCTGGTTTCCCTCTTGTCTTCCTTTCTAACTGCTTCCTGCAGCTACCCTCTTCTGGGGTCATATAGGTGATTTCTGAGGCACTCCCTCCTTAATTAGGGCACTCTACCTCCCTACAAGGCCCAACAGCTGAATTTTTTGGTCTCTAATTGTGATTGGTTTGCTTATATCCGTCACAGGAAGAAGCCTGTTGCCTGCGGCCAGTTCCTCTTCTGTTGCCCTTCACTGCTCCCTACTGGCCAAAGAGGTAACTTTTGTTAATTCTTGAGGTTTAGACTCCACACCAGAGAAAACAGATAATTAAAGCTTTCAGATGTTTGTGCAGTCAGGCTTCCAAGTAGAAAGTTGGTTAAAAAAAAAGGAAGAGAGACGTATTATAGAGGCTGGAGTACTGTTCTTGTTTTTATTTGCATCTTAAACATAAGTAATTATGTTGAAAATTATACTGCTTAGGTGATTTGGTTTCAGTGGAATAAACAAAAACAAGTGGTTTATTTCATTAGAGTAGCAGCTCTTGATTCTCATTCTCTAGTTAATTGCACACTTCTGCATTTTACATAGTTCGGAGGGTTTTGCACATGAATCAGAGCTCTGACTCAGATCATAGGAGCATGAGGATAAGGGTCTCCTAATACCTGGGTGTACCTTCGCTGTAATTTAGGTGCCTTGGAGAGTTCCATAACCTCTCTTGCCCAGTACTGCAGCTGACAGGCCAGTCACGAGGGTCTGAGTTAATTCTTGTACGTATGTAGCATATATGGTTCTTATGTCAACACCATCAGTTGAATCTCACAGGTCTTAGCAATCCATTATACAACCAGGTGATTTCCAGTGGAAGCAACTATTTTCAGGCCACCAGATCCTTATGGAACATACTAAGAAGGCCAGTTTGTCTTTGGCACCTTCTCCATCCTCTGCAGTCTTTCCCACCTTAAAGATGTCTAGGAACCACATGACCTCTTGCCTGAACCAGTCAAGTTTGTTTGCATCTTTAGAAGTGCTGAGAGAGAGCCTCTCAAACATCACAGTGCATGTGAATCACCTGGGGATCTTGGCGGACTGAAGATTCTGCTTCGGGGGGGAGTGGGGTGTGCCTGAGAGTCTGCATTTCTTACAAACTTCCGGGTGATGCCGACACTGCTAGTCCTTTGAGGACCTCACTTTGAGTAGCAAGGCAATCAAATCATCTGATTAAAGGGATTACTTCTAATTAAGTGTAAATTAGTTAGGTCTAACACAGCTGGTGTTTGTGTTTTAATAAGAGTTGTATTCTTTCCAGCAACCCTTGATTACATCAGGAAGAACAGTGGTGTGACGTATACTCCTCCTTTTAAGGCTGCTTTTCTGAAGTGATGTGGGGGAGGATAGGGTTCATACTAGGAAATTTGCAAAGGTGTTTCTTTGACTTTCCATCCCTTTTCTGTGCCCACCGCCACCTCTTCCATCCATGGCACATTGTTTCCTATACCCCCTTTCTACTCTGTGGTTCAAGGGCAAGAAAATGCTACACGTTTTTATAATATTTTTTAATATTTAAATATTTTTGGATGATAAAAATGTTTGTAAACTTTTGTTAATGAATGGGTTCCTATCCCAAGTTTGCCACAGAATTTAGGTGCATATGTGGCCTATTTCTTGACCAAGAGCTTGGGCAGCCAATATTAGCTTCCAAAAGCTAGGAAAGCTTCAATAATTTTAGAGACAAAAGACCAGTAAAAATAGGGTTTGAAGTTAGTGCTGTTATGAATTAACCAATATCTATTTAATGAGGACCTTACTATAGTAGAAAGAGTG
>NW_006795070.1:115433-175356 GCF_000442215.2 Lipotes vexillifer
GTTGAGTTGGAGCTAAGAGACCTTGGTTCTCTTCCAATTCTATGCTCTCTAGTTGAGTAATACCGAGCAAAAGCAGTGGAAACTGGGCTTCAGTTTTCCCCTCTGTCAAATCTATTCATTAGTTGAACAAATATTTATGGAATACTTATGAAGTCGTTAGATATCTAGTTAGTACTCAATAGTCAAGTGTTGATCAAGTCCTTATGTATTTTTAAGTCATCGGGTTTTTGAAGTTGCATTTATTTGCTCCCGGAAAGTGATTTAGGCACATAGAATAATGACTCTCCTTCTGCTCTGCACTCCTTCATGTGGTAAGAGGCAACCCCCTCCTGTCTCCTGCTGTCTTCTTGAATCTAAAATTATGTCTGGAAGCCCTAAAGACTCAGCAGGCTGGTTCTTGTAGCAACTTTCTCTGTTGGGTGATGGCCAAGGAAGGTGTCCTGTTGCATATGAATAAACTGTGTCTGGTGAGCTGGGGCTGTTATAACTTGGGTGGGCTCAACGGTCAGGGGTGCTGCGAGTGGCCAAGAGGAAGTGCTGGAGAAACCTCGGACCAGATGGGCCCAGGGCTGGGGAACTTTCTCAGCTGAAGGTCTCCAGAGCCAGTGGTGCAATTTGCAGTGTCAGAAAGGTCAGCCATGTCATGGCTCGTGAGGATAAACACATTTGGAATGGTACCCCTGCCAGCAACTGGGAATAGAAGGAACAAGCTACAACCTCCAGGGGAGGGATAAGGGCAAGGGTGTCACAAGGTGTTGGATCCCTTCCCAATGGGCTGTGAAGGTTCCAGGCAAAGCTCCAGACCCAGCAGTAGACTGGAATAATAAGCAGGAAATTGAGGCTACAGCCTGGTGCTTGGGGCTCATCAGATACCAGGCCTGCAGCAGCAAGATGAATTCCAGACTCTACACACTGGTGTTAATCCCTTCCCTGGTCAGGGTTGATTGAATCAGAGTCTGGGCAGGGCTGTGTCTACAACTGCCCAGGACTGGGAAGGCAGGGGTCATGAGGGAGGAATCAGAGGAGGAACTCTTGTCGACATTCTCAGTCCCAATATTGCCACCTCCATCCCATTCCTTACTGGAACATTATATTTACAGGTAGGAAATCACTTCTTTGTCCCAGAAAGGTTTTTAAACAAGAGTAAGATTTGCTAAGTGTTAATATTTCCGAGAGATGTGACATCTTAAGCCCTGCTTCCCTTTTCCTGTACTGAAAATTCTGGAGCAAATGTGTTGTCAATGCCTTCTGGTGAAAGACCATCAGGGGCATACATGTAATTAACATGTTGAATTGATTACTCATTGCAATAAGGGAGAACACACAACATGGGGATCTGTGGGATGTCTTGGTGAGAAGGCATTAGAAATGACTTATTAACAGGATCTTGACTTTGGCTGGGTGACTTTGGGGGAGGGCCTAGACTGGCTTCTGTTAGAAAGGGACAATTCAATGATTAGGCATCTCAATAAGTCTTATCTATAGGGAGAAGAGTCTAGAGCAAGGATAAAACTGTAATTAGTAAAGGAAGAGCAGTCAATCATATTAGCTATGAGCAGCTGGATTGTTTGGTATTTTGTGGATTGCATAATGACTGTATTTCTGTCTGTTCTTAGGTAAAATTAGGAAGTGCTTTTCTTTTGCCTCACTTAATCATGGCCTCAGAGTGACTGTGTCTGAGGCCAGTGTTCTGGGAGATTGTCAAACAGGAAACCCCATGCCCAGCTGTGAGCATCAGGCCAGCTCTCAATGATACCTAAACCTAGTTGTACGTGCCAGGTCAGTTCTCAGATGACAGTCTACTTTGGCCCATCTACTCCTAGTAGGTTGCAAGGAGTAGGTTTAATATGTATATTTTTGATAGTTAAAGTTTGGGGAATACAGAGAAACTCATGTCCCCACGCTAATATTTTGCTGTCAGTTCTCACACTTCACTTTGTTGTCGGGAAACACATCCCATAACACTTCTCCATTAATCCCACTCAGATGTTGTATTTACACTTCGCAAAAAAAGAAATAAGGGTGTAGAAAGTTAGGAGGGTTATCCTAGATCATGCTAAAGGTGAATCAGGCAGGACTAGAAACAACACATGCTAAGCTTCTCTGATCACACACTAGTGGTTGGTCATCAAATCACGGGAAGGCTGCCCTTTGCTAGTAATGCATCCATGGTGGCTTTCTGAGAAACCATGCTGGGTGCAGTTGGTGAGGAAGATGATGATGGTCTTCAGGGTTAGGAATGTATCATAAGCATACCTGACTTTACTTAACATTGGTATATTCATTCTTTATATGACAACTCATGATATCACTATCTACATTTTCTTAAGCCAAGTTAAAGTTGTGGCCAGTTTTGTCTTTCTGGAGCATGAGCCCCTTGAGTTTACTGCCCATTCTGTTCATAGGCCTACCCTCATTCAATTTATTTACACTTTCGTTTTCTTCACTAGATTATGTGTTACTTGAGGGCAAAGTCAATATCCTCATGAGTTGCTAGAGTACAATACTGAATAAATGACTATGGGTGAAGGATGCTTATTTATTGTCCAAGGAGCTATATCATCCCAGTACTGAGATTTTATGACAAACTCAAAATCTCAGCACTGCCATAACTGAAATTGTAATTCCCAAATTTCTTTGATCTTAAGCAAAAACATCTGCTTGAATGAAAGACAAATCCACAAAAGACTTAAACATGAATGTTTATAGCGGCTTTATTCATAAGAGTGCAAACTAGAAACAACTTACATGTCCATCGATAGGTAAATAGATAAAAAAGCTATGGTATATCCATGCAATGGAATACTACTCAGCAATGGAAAGGAAGTACGTGCCAATCCACAGATCAACATGGGTAATTTTCAGAAACAACATACTGAGCAAAATAAATTGGACATGAAAGATGACATACTGGATGATTCCATTTATGTGAAACTAAAAAAGACAAATTTCATTTATAGTGACAGAAAACAGATCAGTGGCTTCCCGGGTCTGGGGATGAGAGGCCGATTGATGGGAAGAGGCACCTAAGAGGTTTTGAGATGATGAAACTGTTCTGCCTCTGGATTTTGGTGGCACTCACACAGATGTACACATGTGTCAGAACTCATTGAACTATACACCCGAAGTTGATGAGTTGTATTGTTTGTAATTCACACCTCAATTAAGCTGATTTTTTAAAAAATTGTCTTGACTTCATATCCCTCTTCATCTATTGTCCTTTTCCTTGGTCCCCATTCAGAGTAAAACTTCTTGAAAGAACTGTCTGTACTCTTTTCAATTCTTCTTATTCTCTTTGGAAGAAAAGACGCTCACCAAGGTCATCAGTGATCTCAGCATTGTGATCCTGGTGGTCAGTTCCATCCTCATGTCATGAAACCTCAGCAGAGCTTGACAGAGCTTTTCAGTTCCTCCTCCTGGACACCCTGTCATCAGTTCTCAAAGTGCTCCCACATCACTGGCACCTCTTCCTCAGTCTCCTTCTCTGCTTCCTCATTATTGCATAGATGATTGAATTTTAGAGGCTTACCCCTTGATGACCTCATCTAGTCTCAGAGTTAAAATGTCACCTCTAGGGCTTCCCTGGTGGCACAGTGGTTGAGAGTCCGCCTGCCAATGCAGGGGGCACGGGTTCGTGCCCCGGTCCCAGAAGATCCCACATGCCGCGGAGCGGCTGGGCCCGTGAGCCATGGCCGCTGAGCCTGCGCGTCCGGGAAAAAAAAAAGTCACCTCTATGCTGATGACTCCCAGAGTTCTATTCTCAGTGCAGATCTGTCCCCTGCCCTCCAGATTCATATAACCAGCTACTTATCATGTCTACTTGGATGTATGACCATACCCATCATTTCCCAACTGGAACTCCTGGTTTCCACAGTGTTTCCTACCACACTGCTGCCTAGCCAACCTGCTTTTCACACTGTCTCCCTCACCTCAGGAAAGGGAACCTCCATCCTTCTATTTCCTTGAGCCAAAATCTTGCAGTCATCCTTTGTTTCTTTCATATCCCACATTCATTCCATTGACATTCTGTTGACTCTACATCAAAAATATATCTAGAATTCAACAATATTTACCGGTCTTATTTCAGTCCAAGCCGTAGTTGTCTTGTGCCTTGATTATTGCAATGGCTGCTACTCGATGTCCTTTGTTGAGTAAGCAGTTGCATTCATGTTCCCCTATAATCTAATCCCCACACAGGAATTAGCATAATCCTTTTAAAGTGCAAGTCAGATCATGCCACTCTGCTGAAAACAAACACTCTAAGCTCTGATGCTCTAAGTCTGGTCCTTTAAACCCACGTCCTTCTAATGTCCTAAAAGGCCTGACAAGATCTGGCCTCCTGATGCCTCCCCTTTGCTCACTCAGCTCCAGCCCCACTGGCCACCTTGCCATTTTTGGAATGCACCGGGTGTCCTCGCAGCCCAGGGCCTTCGCATTTCCTTTTTCCTCTGGAATGCTTTCTTCCAGATATCCACATGGCTCATTCTCTTACTCCTTCAGAACTTGGCTCAAATGTCACCTTCTTAGGAAAAGTCTTGAACAGCCCCATTTAAAATTATAATGTCTTTCATGCCCTTCTACACAAGGATTCTCTATTTTCTTTTCTGTTTTATTTTTCATAGAATTTATCACTATCTGACATTCTATATATTACACTTACATATTTGTTTGTTCATTGTACACTTTCTTCCACTTGAATGTAAGCTCTGTGAGGCAAGGTTTTTTTTTTTTTGTCCATTTCTTTGCCATTTTATCTACAGAGCTTACAGTCTGGCACATGGGAGACTCAACAAATACTTGCTAATTAATGAATGGAAGGAAACTTGAGGCATGGAGGGGCTAAGTAAATTGATAAATGTTGTCTAAAGGAGAGGTAGAATTGCTTTCAAGAAAAACAAATACCCTGAATTTGGACTTGATCCTTACGCCAGATTTACTTCTTGTAAACTAACACATATGTATAATAAACTTCTCCACATCGGCAAGATGGCTCTAGAAATTAGTTATTATTTCTAAGTTGATTGACTTCAGCAAAGCGTTCTGAAAATTTCTAGAGGATGATCACCGACTATTCAGTGAATTCTCCACTGTCAAGGGGCTTGTGATCACTAATGAAAAAAGAACAGCCATTCTCCAGCAGTTTCTGAAATGCTTAATATTTTTAGATATTTCTGTATTATTTCTATGTAAAAAAGCTGAAAGTTTGCTCAGTGGTGAAAGGATTCATATGAAATTTCCACCTAATTCCTGCAAAGAGGAACACTTGGTGGTGAGGTCAAAGATTCTCAGCCTTGGGTCTCCTTGGGCAGAGGAAGTCCCTGATTCGGAAGTTGTGAATCTGGACCAAACTCTAGTGGGTATGTTCCCGAACTAACTTATAAGTAAAAAATCACTTTCAAGGTCCCCAGCATCCTAAAAAAGAGTGAGCAAATACCTACAATGTGGTTTTGGAGCAGGTGGTTTAAGCCTGCACACAAATAGAGCAATCATTTTGACATATTCTTGTGATTAAAGATAATAGTGTTTTAGCGACTGTAAGCTTACTCAGGTGTGCCGTTTGTTCCATATGTCGTAACACACTGCTTAGGTGTCCGGACGGTGTGGGTTTGCTGGATAATTACCTCACTGAAAACCAGATTACTTACTGTTCAGGTGTCAGCTACTGAGAGTATGCCAAATAACCCTCAGACAACTGGGAATTACCCAGCAATACTTGCCTAATGAAGGCACCTGCATTTTTCATGTCACGTGTGCTGCCAGGGTAGGCAAACTGGTTCAGAGAAGTGAACTTCATTGCGTTCCAGGGGAGGCAGCGGGCCGCCCCTGATCCACCTCCACCCCAGCTGGGCAAACATCATGACAATCATTTTCTCTGATGGTGTGGTGCTCTGAGACAGCTCCTGAACATGCAACCAAGAAGAACAAAAACTCTGGTTTGTCCCTCTGACAATATCCTCTGCTTGGGAACTTCTGCAGTCCTATCGACATCATGACATCAGAAAATTTGATATTCTAGACATTGGATCAGTTTTGAAAACTATATAGTTACAAATAAATATATGTGCACCCCAAACACAAGTCTTAGAAATGTCTGCTTTTTGTGATAAAGGGTTATTGAAAGTCAAGAGTTAGTTTGCTGGATTGAAACCTGCTTCGACCTTCTGCTTGTTACTTGATCTCTCTAAACTCATTTTCTTCTTCCAAAAGTGAGGATAAAATAGTAATTTCTCATAGACTTTTTTTTTCAAAATTAAATGAGGAAAAATACATGTACAAATATCTGACAAGGAACCATGCATTAGGTATGAACACCAACTAACATATATTGGGAGTTTATTATCAACCAAGTTTAAAGAGAAATCCAACAGAAGATAGGTCAGGGCTTCAGCTGACAGGATTATTTTTCTAATCCCCTAATCTAATACCCAGTGTCCTCATTTGCAGTCCCTGAGTAGTGCTGAGCATAATTCCTGGTCCACGAACAGAGATTAGGAAGCATCAGCTATTACTATTATTATTGTTGTATTATGCTCTGAGATTTAGGAAGCAAAGATCATCCAATCAATAAACAATTATTCTAAATCTTCCTAAGTACGGGGGTAGGAGTGAGAGAAATGGAGGAAATTAAAACACGGAAATTGCAGTTTAGTTGGTGAGGCTGACTTATATACATTTATAGATATCTGGGCTACAAGACCTGAGTTTTAAGGAAGAGCATGAGGTTTGAAGCTAGAAGACTTCAAGTTCCAGTCCACCACTTACCAAGTGGTTCCTTGAACAATCTGGTTTCTCTGACACTTGGACTTTTGAACCTGTGAAATCACTGTAATGAAAACTATGTTTGAGGTCAGGAAAAAATGAGATAATGCATGTGAAACTCTACTAAAGCGCATATATATATATATATATATATATACACACACACACATATATATATTACCTATAGTTATCAGGCATTAAAAACTGAAATCTTATATAACAGGTATCTAATTAGGCATACAGTAAAAGGTGTTCAGAGAAAGGGGAGATCACTGTGGCTAGAATAATCTTAGAAAATTTCATGGAGAAAATCCACCTAAAGCTAAGCATCAAATGAAGGATATGGTTTAGAAAAAAAAAAAAAAAACAGATAGAGGGAATAAATTTCCCAATGGGGAAAGCAGTATGAGCAAAGGCAGAGAAATAGAAATGCAAGGCACATGGCTAGCAACTGTGAGTCGACCAGTACGCTGGGGATGTACAATTCAGGTAGGGATGTTGTGGCAGCCAGGGTCACATGTTTTTTGCAGAGTGTGTGATCAGTAGTGATATGGTAAGAAGTCAGCCCAGAGCTTGATTCTGGGTCCCGCTGCTTACAGTGTAATCTTGGGTAAGTCAAGTCTTCATGGAAATGGTACCTAACTCTCAGGATTCTTGTAAATAGTAAATGGATCAATACATATAAAGCATATAAATATCATGCCTGGTACTTAGTAATCACTTAGAAAATGCTAGATATTATCCAGTGGCATTTAAGCATTCTGACCCATTCACATTGACCTTTATTAGTTATTATCAGACAGCTGAAAGCAGGATATATTTAATTACTCATGGCATAAATAAAACAGCAATGGAAAACACCCATGACTCCATCAGCCAAACAAATTAACCACTTTATTTTTTCAGATTTTCTTTTGATCACATATAGATCAATATGTTTCTCATTGCTTTAAGAGTAGTATAGATAAATGTTTGATAGTAAAGGCTGTGTGGATATTTTTTCAATTATACATTCAAATGATAGGTATAATTTTTTTTCTAATCTTGAATCTACTGGAATTTTTGGTAACCTGAACACTTGAAGGTATCTTTGAAGCTTCAGATCATTTCTATCAATTTCAAGGGAGTTTTTATGAACTTTTGTTTATTTTTTGCATCTATTTATATGTATTTCCTCACATGAATCTTGGAATTACAGTTGACCCTTGAACAACATAGGGTTGAACTGCGTGGATCCACTTATGTGTGGATTTTTTTCAATAAATACAGTACTGCACGGTCTGTGGTTGGTTGAACCTGTGAATTTGGAATTGTGGATATGAAGGGGTGACTGTGGGATTTGAATATGGGCAAATTTTGACATCTGGCCAGGTCCTGAAAGCAATCCCCAGAGGATACTGAAGCACAATTGGTGGTGGGTTTCTGACTGTGTGAGGGTTGGCGCCTTAACTTTGGTGTTGTTTAAGGGCCAGTGGTACCACAGAATGGGAAAAGACCTGGAACAGTGGTTCTATACCTTGGTGATTCCACCCCACACCCCAACATTTGGCAAAGTCTGGAGAAAGTTTTGGTGTCAAAACTTGGGGGGAGGGGATGGTGCTACTGGCATTTAGTGGGTAGAGGTCGGGGAGGTTGCCAAACATCCTATAACGCACAGAACAATCCCTCCACCCCTAACAAAGAATTATCTAGTCCAAAATGTCAATAGTGTGGAGGTTGAGAAACCCTGACCTAGAAAATTCTTTCATCCTCGCCTTCTTGAGTTAGATACTATGACATGGCCAAAGGTACTTGAAATAAGAAACTATGCCTTAGATGATGTAACTTGGCAATGTTTTTTACTCCTTCATGTCTGTGTCAACCACATTAAGCCTATCTTCATTGGCCACAGTAGACCAGGAGCGACTGGAAAACCCTGCTTTACAATCAGCAGACACAGCCCCCATGTTTGTGTTCAACTTGGTGCAACCAAGTGAATCATTACTATTCCGTCTTAATAAATTGCAAATTGAAACAGTTAATTAGAACCTCTTCAACTGCCCACAAACACCATCTAACAGAGGTCTGCTTCCTACTGGGTGTTAGCTGTTGTTTCCGGAGCTCATCTCATTCCTAATATTTCTGGTTCCTTTCCTAATGCTGCATTTCATCAAATTTAATAAGCCATCGATTCTAAGACGCAACATTATTTCTTTCTCAGTGGTGTGTATTCCACTGAGAAAGGGCAAAAATGATACCATTTTCAATTGTAAGATGCCATTGATGGTAAGATATATGCCAATTTCAGATATGCTAAAATGTGAAAAAAATGTGCGTCTTAAAGTTGAGGAAATGTGGTCACTATTGCCCATATTATTAAACTTACTTTGATTTTAGAGTATCATATCTTTTCAATATTTAAATTTTACTTTTGAGTAACTTCAGTATTTAAAAACTGAAGTGCTCTAAAATGTGACCATTGTAAAAGTGAGTAAAAATTTTGTTCAACAATAATAGATTGCCATCCTGGGTGAAGGGTACATACCCAGCAATTCTTGTATCTTGAGAAATATAATGGTAAAAATATTTCAGAATTCCTGGAAAAATTATATTATGCTGTAATGTGGGTATAGTGTTCCCTAATATTTATGTCCATTAGTATGTGTTCTTCTATTAGACTTTAGATTATGGCCCCTCACTCACTCATTTTGACTTTTAGATTCTATTCAGTTATTTTGTTACAATTCCTTAATCTTCCATAATAATATTGATCTATTCCTAAAAGTTCCCAAACCTCTTCTCAGTAGCCCTAAATTAGAAAGCTGACTCATTTTAGCTGCAGTGAGAAGCAGAGATGATTACAATCCTCTGGGCTCATTTCATTTACTTGTTCTTTGCAGCTATAGGAAAAGCACAGAGAGGCAGAAATGTCAGGGTGTATAATAGGTGATGATTGAAAATCAAGGTCCAAGTCCAGTGATGGGGAGCCCTAGCCAGCCATAGAAAGGAAAGCTTGTGTTGTTGGGACTCAGCCTTAGGTTAAATCTGGAAATCTGAAAATGACGATTGTTTTAAAACAGCGAAGTTCCTTAACAGGTCATTTAAGAGTCTTACCAGAATCTGGGCCCATCAGCCCAACATCATTGGCTGTTCACACATAGTAATAGGTTAGTTTGGGCAGCCTTTCAGACTAACTAGGGAAATATAATTTTTTAAATAGTTGCTATTTGAATGAAAACCTGCAAAACCCATTTCTGTGGAGCAATTTGCTATGTTCAAGATTGCTTTCTACAAGTTTTCTCCTTCAATGAACAAAAATATTTTTATAATAAAGTAAAATAGTAAAGCAGTAGTGTAGTTGATACTTAAAATGGCTTGCTACACCTTCCATTTCCTGTATAGCTCCACAATCTTTTCCTGAGAAAATAATCCAAGATGTTTGCCTCTTTGTACAAAGAAATGTGAAAAAACAGAAAATGAATAATTTCCATATATTTAAATCTAATTAAGGAAAAAAGATTGCAGTTTTTGAATATCATGCAACTAAATATTTGTAGCTGTTCAGGTTGAAATATGGAACCAGAAGATAAAAACAATTTATATGAAAAAGAACCAAGTCAGGCAAAGCAGTTTAATGAAATGACTGAAAAATAAACTTGTAGGAAATTATTATCGACTTAACCAGGGAGATAGAATGCCAAGACTGGTGAATTTCTAAACTGAAATGAAAACTTTACAGTTTCTTTTAAGCTGTAAAAACAGCTTCTTTTTGACAAGGACAGAATTAAGCACAAAGCCCTATACCGTAGTCAGCTCTCTTGTGGCAAATACAGATAATGACAGAAATAATAATTAAAAAGTTCTGTACAAGACATTTTTCAAGAGTCAGAATTATCTTTCTCTATACTAAATTCCAGAATACGTTTACTTAAAAAAATCATCATAGGTTTTTGCAATCAGAAAATAGAGTGTAAGTGTCTAGGCTTTGGACTAAAAACACTTTTGGAAAAATCCCCATTTTGCCTCTCAGCGGCTGCCGCCAAACTTCTTGGGCAAGATTCTCAAAACTCTGTTTCCATAAACGTGAAATGGGGTGGAGTACTTGTTTGACAATCTCAACAAGATCCTTTGGAGGAGGGTTAACTAACTGAAATGATGCATGTGGAAGCATTTTTAAACTGTAAAGTACCACAAATGCAATGAGCAAAAGAAGTGACTAAACACCCAATCCAAGATACTGGCTTGAAAAGCAGAATGTGTCTGACCTCATTCTAAACTTAAGAACCTTTCAATTCTGAATTAGATGCATTTTTTTTTGCGGTACGCGGACCTCTCACTGCTGTGGCCTCTCCCGTTGCGGAGCACAGGCTCCGGACGCGCAGGCTCAGTGGCCATGGCTCACGGGCCCAGCTGCTCCGCGGCATGTGGGATCTTCCCGGACCAGGGCACGAACCCGTGTCCCCTGCATCGGCAGGCGGACTCTCAACCACTGCGCCACCAGGAAAGCCCTGCATTTTTAAATTAACTGTTCTTTTCTTTACGTTTCTCTTCCTTTACTCTTTAGGTTTTTAAATTCTTGCAGTTTCCTTTCAGCTTTTTATTGGCTTTAATACTAATTATATTTCATATTGTTTAAAGTTTTGCTGTTCCCATTGTGATCCTATCATTTCTATTCTCATCTTACACTGTCATTTATAGATTCTCTGGTCTTTTTGTAATGAAGTGCCTACAGTATGACAGTTACTGTTCTATGTTCTGGGGATACAGGGGTAAAAAGAGTGTTCCCATGTGGAACTTATGATATGTGTGTGTGTGTGTGTGTGTGTGTGTGTGTGTGTGTCTGCTAGGTATGTTAAATGCTACAAAGAAAGAGAAAGTGGTAGCTCAGAAATAATGGGAGTGAGAGGTGGTGGAGGAAAAATTATTTCAAGCTGAAGGAAAAATAAGTGCCGATGTTCTGAGGCAGAAAGAGAAAGAAGGCCAGTGTTAGTGGTGTGAGTGTCGGGAAGGAGTCGAGGAGAGATAGGCCAGTGCAGCTCATGAATAACTTTGTTGGCCATGGAAAAAAGCCTGTGGTTTATTCTGAGTGTGATGGATGCCACTGGGGAATTTAAAGTAGGATAATGAAATGATCTGATGCATACTTGCATGGATTGCATGGCTGCTACATGAAGGACTGGCAAAGATGAGACAAGGAAGAGATGGCTTTTGCTGTGCTCCCTGAGAGGTGACAGTTGTTGGGAGTTGGGTGATGTTGGTGAGAAGATCCACAGAGGTCAGTTTCAAGGTACATTTTGAAAGGATATGGGGGAGCCTTCAAGGGATATCTTGGGTTTTTGATCTGTGCAACCCGATAATCTGTGGTGCATGCCGTACAGCTGAAGGAGATGGAGGAAAGTCGATTTTTATGATGGTGGCGGGGAACTCAATAGTTCTGTTATAGACATCAAGTTTGCGGTGTTAAATAGATAGATATTTGAATCTGGAGTTTGGGGAAGTCTGGGATAGAGACATAAATTTGACATTCTTTAGTTTGTAGATTTAATCCTGTAACACTGGGAAATGGGTCTTGATAAAAACAGAAAACCCGAGTATGAAGCCACCATTTTGGATGAGTATTAATACTCATTTTGGATCAGTATTAAGCCCTGGAGCAGTTCAACATGTAAAGACTGGGAAGAGGAAGAACCAGCTAGGGAGGGTAAGAAGGAGGAGCAGAAAAGGTAGAAAGAGTATCAGAAGCCAGTAGTAGCCCAGAAGCCAAGTGATGAAGTGTTCCAGAGTTGAACCAGCCTCACTCTGCACAGAGGGTGAGATTGAACCACTGGATAGGGCAAGAGGAGGGTACTGGCGATTGTACTGAATACCCTGGGCACCGCCTCAGAATCCTCGCAACCCATCTCTGACTCTGTATCACCGCAGTGGGCAAGTTCCAGGCACTTGCTCTGCACTCACACAGGAACAATCAGCAAGTGCAGGGGATTTACTGTGCACAGGACTACCCTTGACCAAAGGGGAATAGGAACCTATGGATTAAACCTTCTTACTTTTATCCTCCTCATGAACACTTCTGAGATGCATCTCCTAAGGGTCCTCAGAAGGTCTCAGAGGGACTTAGCACCAGTCATCTGAAATGGTGGCCAACTTCATATTATAGCCTTGCACCCCTTTCCCTCTTTCCCTGTTCGCCCCCACCGTTGTTTACTCCTGCTCTCTGGGATCACAGCCCGAAATAAAATTCCTCAAGCCACATTCCTCTCCATGCCGGAAGGTGACACTTGTCCTCGTCACTCCCATCCCCTCTGGCCTGGGTCATGGCCTAACACAGTGCACCTGGGATATGGAGCGCCTGTCCTAGAAGATCTTACAGGCTGAAGAAGTGATAGCACCTGGCTGATATGTACTGGGAGGAATTAGGAGACATGCAGACATCAGCTCATCTGGCAACGTGCCTAAGTGATGGGTGAGGGGTTAGAGTGGAATAGAAAAGCTGTATAGGTAAGAATTTATTAATGTGAAAAGGCTTTCTTTTGACCTGGAGTTTGACATTCTGCAAAGACGCTAGGATTGCTCCCAGAACACTTTTGGGATAGCTCCTGAAACTTGGCCCCAATGGTGGCCTTCCGTAAGTTAGGTGGAGGTGCTGGAACTACCATAGCGTGGTACTGATGAAGGGGTCAGGGAAGAGGAAACGTTGGGATGGTTTTATCACATGAGATTGAGAACCAGGTGGACCCAGAGGACATTCCCTTTTTTCACAAAGGGTAAGGAGAGTTCTGGTGAGGGGCACTGGTGTCTTTGAGAAGCTCCGAGGATGGCTGTTCTCTGTAGGTCGGGGCTGAGCAGGAGATGCTGCCCTTGGCCTGGGCTCCCTGGCTTTATTAAGAATGATGGGATTCTGGTGCAGAAGAGGTCAGGGGCCAGAACTTAGCCATCAGAGGCAAAGTGGGTATAAGCTACAATGAGCAGCAAAGCTGGAGGGCGGTCACGATGGCTTGGTTTCTGGGTTTTGTGGAGAGGGCTTCTGATCACAGTTTCTGGGGGGAGGAGATAGATGGATAGCTTATTGGGCTGCTTATTAATGTATTTTTTAAGAATCCTGTGAGTTAGTAAGACCCATAACAGGATTGTCAGCTGCAGCAATAGAAAATTGCAGTTTCTTCACCCAGTCCCTAAATCAAAGTCAGTTCAGAGACAGGGAGCCCATTGATTGAAGGGAAGTTCAAGTCCCCTGGAAGAACCGCTATGGTCTGAATGCTTGTGTCCCCCCTAAAAATTCATGTTAAATTCCTAATGCCCAGTGTGTGATGGTATTGGGGGGGGAGGTTGGGGGGTGTTTAGATCATGAGAGTGGAGCCGTATGAATGGGATTAGTGCTCTTATAAAAGAGAACCCCACAGAGCTTCTACCACGTGAGGACACAGTGAGAAGCTGACAGTCTGCAACCCACTGGAAGGGTCTTCACCAGAACCTGACCATGCTGGCCCCTAATCTTGGACTTCCAGGCCTCCAGAACTATGAGAAATACATTTCTGTTGTTTATAAGACACCCAGTCTGTGGTAGTTTTTCTGGAACAAAGTAAGACAAGAACGTTCCAGGTTATATTATAAACATGCTCCTGAAATTTCCCCAAAGAGGCCTGTGGCCACATCCCAGGCAACAGGGTACTGGGACAAAGGGAGTGCCCAGACTTTTCAAGGACTGCTGGGTCAAGGGTGTCTGAGCTCTCAGCAGTACCAGAACTTAAACATCTCAGTCCTTCTGTTAGAGTGGGGCTTTTGGAGACAAGGAGATACATGGAGGTCTGGTCCAAGTCTGTCCTCTACTGGGGCCAACACATGTTCATCATTGGGGAGAGAACGATTTTGAAACCGATCAGAGAATAAGGGGTAATACGCAGGAGGGGGCTAGGTTATTGCTACAGGGAAGGGTAGCAGTGGGACTGGTCTGATGGCATGGGTTTCAACCATCCTGGGATTCTTGAGGGAGGAGAAATGGCCTGGAAGCAGGGGCAAAAAAGGTGTTTCCCTCACTCCAGGCCCATTCTGGAAAAAACAGCCATCACTTTAAGAAACGATAAACTGATACATGGCACCATGAGATAGGGACTGTGAATCGTCCTCATGGTTTACCACACATGTTTCGTCTCACAAGTCACTTAACCCTGCCGTCTGACAGTTTCCCAGGTGATTTGCTTAAACACCAGTAACCATTAGACTTCAGAAACAGAATGGCAACTGTACATTCATTGCTGTTCAGCTCTAAGTCTAAAGAAAAATGCTTTTCAGCCTCCTCTCCTGCCTGCCCCCTGGCAATTGAGAGCATTAATGAGGTAATATTGTTCAAAGGGCTTTAAGCTCCTTGGAAGAAAGGCAGTCCATAAATAAAAGGTATCATTATTTCTCACTGCCAGGTGATTCTGCATGGGTGTTCCTCTCCTGCAGCCTTTTGTTTCCCAATGCTTTGTCATACCCATAATGGATGTCACACCTGAACCGGAAGAGTCCTGGTAAAGGGGAATTCTGCAGTGTGTGTTCCTTAGTAGTCTTATCTACTCTGGATACCCACATCCTGACTTCAGTCCTCAGGCAGGTCTCAGGTACCACTCCTTAACAATACCTCAAGGCCTTTGGTAGAGGCGACAGAAGGTTTGTTAGGCCAAACAGAATATATACTATATATGTTAGTATATATTATGTATTTATTTACTCTCTCTCTGCATATATATATAAAATCAAATGACACGAAACAGACCAAAATTGGGGGTAATATTGCTATGAAGTATCCCTTAAGATACTGATGAACCTTTAAGTCAGGAGGAGCTGAGAGATGGGTATGTCTCTGTTCTTCTATTCAGATCGCTTTCAGCTGCTCATCTTTCGATCCGCTTTGGTGTCCCTCACTGGTTTATATTCCAACCTGATTCATATAGATAATTGACCCTCTTGACAATACTTGAAGTTCAGACCATAAGGTATAGATTTCTACTCTCTTCTTTTACAATTAGCTTCTGTGTAGGTCATTGCAACACTGGAATATCAAAAGATGTGAGTCTCCTTCAGTCCACACTAAAAACTATCCAAGTTTGAGCCCTTTCAAAATAGCTGCCACATGGCTTCTCTCCCCTCTGCTCAGAAATGTGGGAAGGGCTGTGACCCTTTTTGCCTGAGTGGACAGGTGTTTAACTTGGTAGGCTGGATGTTGCCTAAGAAAGTCAGCCTCGTCATAGTAGAGAAAAGGCAGAACCGGTGTGAATTGAGGGCTCACCATGGGCCAGACCGTCATCTCAGAGTTGTTGAAATGCCACCTTCTTTTATGATCTCTTTTTCTGTCACACCACCAAACAATCCCCTCTTTAACTCCCAACCTAAACTGTGGTTAAACTTTTTGTTTGTTGCCTCCCTTGAGTTTCACAACATTTAAGTTACAGTTTTCATGAATTTCTCAGTATTCCCCAGAGAGAAGTTGCAGGAGCCAATGAGAAAGCAAATTCTGTGCACTTCTGTACTCTTTTTATCTCTGGACTGTGCAGCTGACAGTTCATATTTTGGAGACCCCGGGTACCCTGTGAGTGTTGAGATGGGGCTCTCGAGTCTGTCTTGTTTCTCTCCCACTAGCCCTTGTGCACCAAGGCCCTCCACATGCATGTTCTCTTCTAGATTTGGTGACACTTGAAGGCTCCAAGCCTTCTCCCTGACTTCCTACGGGAGTCCTCATACTTCTGTCTAATTTAATATCTTATCGTCAGTGCTAGGGGCTCGGGGCTGTCTTTCTCCTGCTGTGGAGATATTTTGTGGCTGTTCGTCTTATAATTAAGGAGATCTGCCACCACCATTCCACTGGCTCTGTTCAAGGTTAAATTACCTCCCATCATTATAGGGCAGGAGGGGAGGAATGTAGTTACATGAGGCAAGACCTTTCAGATGCATGGGGGCCAGAGAGAGGCCCAGAAATAATGTTCTCTCCTATTTTCCCATCCTTGTTTGACTGGTTGAAGCAAGTACTTTGGTTGAGCTAAGTTGTTTAAGTGGGCACGGTAAGTGGCTGTGTGTGTGTGTGTGTGTGTGGAGAGAGAGAGAGAGAGAGAGAGAGAGTTAAAACAGAGAAATACAAACAGACTAGAAAAGAAACAATGAAAAATAAAACATAAAAAAGGCAGCAGAGAGAGAAGTGAAGGTTTCCCAGTCCTCAACAGAGCTATAATAAGTTATATTTCCTTTATTTGCCCAGTAAACCTCACCTCTTTATTTACTTTTGCCTTTTGTTTTCCCACTGAACTCTGCCCAGGGAGCTGCCCTTTGCATCTCTCTGCCTCTCCGTGTGCCTGCCCACCAACTTCTATTTCCTTTTCTTCCTCAGATTTAATACAGTCTGTTTGGCTCTAGCCCAGGAGAAGGCTCTTTGTGGCTTATATTTATATTTATATCTCTGCAGTCTCTAGTCTCTGCACCTGCCTTAATCTCAGGGTCTCACTCAGGATGTTCTGTGGAATGTTCTGCCACAGGATCTCCAAAAGGTTTGGCCTCTGTGGCCAGCACTTGGGAGTTTCATCTTAAATATGCCTGGTCTGCCTTTTCTGAAATTGCCTGGGCGTGGAGGCATCTGGGGACTGTAGGGTGGACAGACTTCCGCATAGACTTGAGGGCGCTGATGGTGGCGTGAAGGGGAGTGCCAAAAACAAAACAAAAATCCACCCAAGAAAAGCAGAGTCGGAAAACAGAGCAGAAAGTCCTGACGCTGCAAGGTAGATGTGTTGCGTAAGAGATTATTTCTTCCCCTCCAGCAACCGCCTGTGTGGGATGAGAAGGGTGTCTCTCCCCAAGCTGTTCACCCAGTCTCCACCTACCAGGAAAGGGACTCCAGAAGTGCTGATTCTTCTCCAGCCAGAGCAGTGACCTGGTCACCAATGCTGCCAAATAGAACTTTAACTCGCCCAAAACGTATGAAGACACTAAGATGTGGAGATCCCGTGCCAGATGCTGGTGTTCTGAAAGCTGACTACGGTAGAGAGGGAGAGCAGGGTTTGTTGCTTCACTGGACTTGGAAAGTTGGAGCGAGGGTGGAGTAGAGGGTGACTCCTAGGTATCCTGCTTGGGCAATAGGAGGAGGGTGGTGATATCAGTGAACAGAAGGCCCATAAGAGGAGCAGGTTTGAGCAAGGTGGGGCAGGGAGGGAGCAGGGGGTGACATGTTTGGTTTGGTAGGTGTTGAGTGAAGCATGCTGCTGAGGCATTCAAGTGGATATTCCAGAAAGGGGTGGAAGTATAGGTCCAGAGTTCAATGGGGAGTTCAGAATTGAAAACATGATTTAGGAGTCAGCAGTGTAGAAAGAGCGTAGAAGAGCTCTGATTTTAGGTTTCCCAATGTGGATAAAGGGAATAAATATCTGTTGCAAAATAATATATATATATATATATATATATATATGTCTCTCCTGCTAGTTCCTGGCACAGAGCTCCTAAAACCCTTGTCATTTCCCAAGTGATAAGAACACTAGGAGCAGAGCTTCCCTGGTGGCGCAGTGGTTAAGAATCCGCCTGCCAATGCCGGGGACACGGGTTCGAGCCCTGGTCCGGGAAGATCCCACATGCCGTGGAGCAGTTAAGCTCATGCGCCACAACTACTGAGCCTGCACTCTAGAGCCCGTGAACTGCAACTACTGAGCCCAAATGCCACAGCTACTGAAGCCCGCGTGCCTAGAGCCTGTGCTCTACAACAAGAAAGTCACTGCAATGAGAAGCCTGCGCACCGCAACAAAGAGTAGCCCCTGCTTGCTGCAACTAGAGAAAACATTCGCGCAGCAATGAAGACCCAACGCAGCCAAAAATAAATAAATAAATTTATTTAAAAAAACCACACTAGGAGCATCTATTTTCCTTATATTTGATCTTTGACCCCAGTTTCTGATACAGGGCTTTTGAAACCCTTGACATTTCCTGGGTGATTGATAGGAGTATCTTTTGTTCTAATGAGGCAACTCTGAGTGGGCCCCTGAATAGCTTCAGGATGTGGACTTGTCATCAGAAAGACCAAAAGCCATGATTAGAAACTTGGAACTACCCACCTCACCCACGCATCCTCCGGGAAGGGGAGAGGGAGGAGAGACCAAATTAATGATTGAGCCTGCTGATTAGATGAAGCCTCCGTGCACGTCCCAGAATTACAGGGATTGGTGAGCACATCTACACGCTGGGAGGGTGGCACACCTCAACTCCACCAGGACAGAAGCTCCTATCCTTTTCTGTATCCTTTATAACAAACACATACAAGTAAGTGAGTGTTTCCCTGAGTTTTGTGAGCCTTTCTAGAAATTATCAAACCCCATGGAGGATCATGAGAACCCCAATTTATAGCCGGTCAGTCAGAAATACAGGTGACAACCTGGGACTTGGGATTGGTATCTGAAGTGGGGACAGCCTTGTGGGACGAGCCCTTAACTAGTAGGATCTCACGCTAAGGCCAGGTAGATAGTGTCAGAACTGAATTGAATTGTAGGAGACCCAGCTGGTGTCGCAGAATTGCTTGATGTGTTGAAACCCCAAGCATCTTGTGTCACAAGTATTATGCTTGTGAGTAAAGGGGAAACACAGGAGTGTTTTCCCTTTACAGATGCCCTGTCAAACTCATGGGGTTATTGCAATCATCAAATAAGACAATTTACACAGAAGTATTTTTAACATGCAAAGGGTTGCAGTTGTAAGATCTTACTATTATTGTTTGACCACTGTATTTATAATCGGGCACTTTGCGGTGTGGGATGTAAAGGGAGAGAAGGTGAAGCCCTTCTCTGAAGGAGCTTGCAGTTAAAGAGGGGTCTAGAAAGAATAACTATGCCTACTAAACAATGAGGACGGTGAATTTTGCGGGGGGTCCTTCTAGGATTTGGATGGAAGAAAGGGTACAACGTAGCGAAAAATTGCTGGTGGGGAAATGGTAAAGTGTTCAGGCTCTGCTTCATGATCCAAAGCCTAGGTGTAGCGTTGTACGACTGTTGGAAGAAGACTTTGTCCAATTTGAGACACTTTTTTCATGTTCTCTTCCATTATGCAGGCAGTTTTTAGGACGCCTCCTCTATTTGGAAGATGGCCCCTTGTTGATAACCCTGAAACACCCTGTCCGTACCTACTCCACAGGGACCAATAGTGTCCTTTGGCAGAGGATAAAAGCTACAGCCAGATTGCCTACATAATTTGCAGGGCTCAGTGCAAAATGAAAATGCAGGCCTCTTGTTCACACATTATTAAGAAATTCAAAAAGGCGACAGCAGAGCATGACACCAAGCACAGGGTCCTTCTAAGTGTGGACCCGGTGCTACTGCAGAGGCTGCTCATCCAGAGGCTGACTCTGCCTACAGAATTTCCAGCATCTGCTAGAGAACATCATCTGGGTCTCCACTTAAATTGAGGGAAAGCTCTTGAGTCTCCATGCATTCCACAGATTGTTGTTAAGTCACCACGTCAAGCATCCGTTATGCGCTGGGCCAGCTCAGAAGTGGACACAGAGATATGAGGATAGATAAAGCTTTCTTCCCTTGAGAAACTTGCATAATAATAATAAAAAAAAACATATAGTCTTTCTTGAAGGTTCACTTTAAATGCTACGTCCCCAATCACTCATTTAGAATTTTCTCCTTTCTTCTATGTTCCCACAGTGCTCTGGACCTTGACTGCAGTCTTTCTTAGGGGAAATGGACAGAACTTCATGGCTGACTGGATGAGGGCTTGAACCCACCTTTCTGTCCAGGGGGTCTTTCCATTAGCACGACTTCCCATGGCAACATGCCATGATGGTGTGAGAGGGTTGAGGAGGGACTGGTGTGCTAGGGGTAGCCAGGTGAGGCTGTGGCAGTCTAAGTCCCCAGCTGGCCCCTGTGGCCATGAGTACTGTACTTTCCATGCATGCCACCATCTGGAAATTATCAGGAAGCCCTGTGTTCCAACACAGTTCTTCTCAGTCACCAAGGTTGATCAACCCTGGGAACTTTCCACACCCACATTCACATACAACCTTCCTCCTGGGTTTTCACTTAGTTCTTACATGTCTTTTTTTTTTTTATTATTATTTTTTAAACATCTTTATTGGGGTATAATTGCTTTACAATGGTGTGTTAGTTTCTGCTTTATAACAGAGTGAATCAGTTATACATATACATATGTTCCCATATCTCTTCCCTCTTGCATCTCCCTCCCTCCCACCCTCCCTATCCCACCCCTCCAGACAGCCACAAAGAACCGAGCCGGTTTCCCTGTGCCATGCGGCTGCTTCCCTCTGGCTATCTACCTTACGTTTGTTAGTATATATATGTCCATGTCTCTCTCTCGCCCTATCACACCTCACCCTTCCCCCTTCCCATATCCTCAAGTCTGTTCTCCAGTAGGTCTGTGTCTTTATTCCTGTTTTACCCCTAGGTTCTTCATAACATTTTTTTTCCCTTAAATTCCATATATATGTGTTAGCATACGGTATTTGTCCTTCTCTTTCTGACTTACTTCACTCTGTATGACAGACTCTAGATCTATCCACCTCATTACAAATAGCTCAATTTCGTTTCTTTTTATGGCTGAGTAATATTCCATTGTATATATGTGCCACATCTTCTTTATCCATTCATCCGACGACGGGCACTTAGGTTGTTTCCATCTCCGGGCTATTGTAAATAGAGCTACAATGAACATTTTGGTACATGACTCTTTCTGAATTCTGGTTTCCTCAGGGTATATACCTAGTAGTGGGATTGCTGGGTCATATGGTAGTTCTATTTGTAGTTTTTTAAGGAACCTCCATACTGTTCTCCATAGTGGCTGAACCAATTCACATTCCCACCAGCAGTGCAAGAGTGTTCCCTTTTCTCCACACCCTCTCCAGCATTTATTGTTTCTAGATTTTTTGATGATGGCCATTCTGACTGGTGTGAGATGATATCTCATTGTAGTTTTGATTTGCATTTCTCTAATGATTAATGATGTTGAGCATTCTTTCATGTGTTTGTTGGCAGTCTGTATATCTTCTTTGGAGAAATGTCTATTTAGGTCTTCTGCCCATTTTTGGATTGGGTTGTTTATTTTTTTGTTATTGAGCTGCATGAGCTGCCTGTAAATTTTAGAGATTAATCCTTTGTCAGTTGATTCATTTGCAAATATTTTCTCCCATTCTGAGGGCTGTCTTTTGGTCTTGTTTATGGTTTCCTTTGCTGTGCAAAAGCTTTGAAGTTTCATTAGGTCCCATTTGTTTATTTTTGTTTTTATCTCCATTACTCTAGGAGATGGGTCAAGAAGGATCTTGCTGTGATTTATGTCATAGAGTGTTCTGCCTATGTTTTCCTCTAAGAGTTTGATAGTTTCTGGCCTTACATTTAGGTCTTTAATCCATTTTGAGCTTATTTTTGTGTATGGTGTTAGGGAGTGATCTAATCTCATACTTTTACATGTACCTATCCAATTTTCCCAGCACCACTTATTGAAGAGGCTGTCCTTTCTCCACTGTATATTCCTGCCACCTTTATCAAAGATAAGGTGACCATATGTGCATGGGTTTATCTCTGGGCTTTCTATCCTATTCCATTGATCTATCTTTCTGTTTTTGTGCCAGTACCATACTGTCTTGATTACTGTAGCTTTGTAGTATAGTCTGAAGTCAGGCAGCCTGATTCCTCCAGCTCCATTTTTTGTTCTCAAGATTGCTTTGGCTATTCGGGGTCTTTTGTGTTTCCATACAAATTGTGAAATTTTTTGTTCTAGTTCTGTGAAAAATGCCAGTGGTAGTTTGATAGGGATTGCATTGAATCTATAGATTGCTTTGGGAAGTAGAGTCATTTTCACAATGTTGATTCTTCCAATCCAAGAACATGGTATATCTCTCCATCTGTTTGTATCATCTTTAATTTCTTTCATCAGTGTCTTATAATTTTCTGCATACAGGTCTTTTGTCTCCTTAGGTAGGTTTATTCCTAGATATTTTATTCTTTTTGTTGCAATGGTAAATGGGAGTGTTTTCTTGATTTCACTTTCAGATTTTTCATCATTAGTATATAGGAATGCCAGAGATTTCTGTGCATTAATTTTGTATCCTGCTACTTTACCAAATTCATTGATTAGCTCTAGTAGTTTTCTGGTAGCATCTTTAGGATTCTCTATGTAGAGTATCATGTCATCTGCAAACAGTGACAGCTTTACTTCTTCTTTTCCGATTTGGATTCCTTTTATTTCCTTTTCTTCTCTGATTGCTGTGGCTAAAACTTCCAAAACTATGTTGAATAAGAGTGGTGAGAGTGGGCAACCTTGTCTTGTTCCTGACCTTAGTGGAAATGCTTTCAGTTTTTCGCCATTGAGGATGATGTTGGCTGTGGGCTTGTCATATACGGCCTTTATTATATTGAGGAAAGTTCCCTCTACACCTACTTTCTGCAGGGTTTTTATCATAAATGGGTGTTGAATTTTGTCAAAAGCTTTCTCTGCATCTATTGAGATGATCATATGGTTTTTCTCCTTCAATTTGTTAATATGGTTAATCACATTGATAGATTTGCGTATATTGAAGAATCCTTGCATTCCTGGAATAAACCCCACTTGATCATGGTGTATGATCCTTTTAATGTGCTGTTGGATTCTGTTTGCTAGTATTTTGTTGAGGATTTTTGCATCTATGTTCATCAGTGATATTGGCCTGTAGTTTTCTTTCTTTGTGACATCCTTGTCTGGTTTTGGTATCAAGGTGATGGTGGCCTCGTAGAATGAGTTTGGGAGTGTTCCTCCCTCTGCTATATTTTGGAAGAGTTTGAGAAGAATAGGTGTTAGCTCTTCTCTAAATGTTTGATAGAATTCGCCTGTGAAGCCATCTGGTCCTGGGCTTTTGTTTGTTGGAAGATTTTTAATCACAGTTTCAATTTCAGTGTTTGTGATTGGTCTGTTCATATTTTCTATTTCTTCCTGATTCAGTCTTGGCAGTTTGTGCATTTCTAAGAATTTGTCCATTTCTTCCAGATTGTCCATTTTATTGGCATAGAGTTGCTTGTAGTAATCCCTCATGATTTTTTGTATTTCTGCAGTGTCAGTTGTTACTTCTCCTTTTTCATTTCTGATTCTATTGATTTGAGTCTTCTCCCTTATTTTCTTGATGAGTCTGGCTAATGGTTTATCAATTTTGTTAATCTTCTCAAAGAACCAGCTTTTAGTTTTATTGATCTTTGCTATTGTTTCCTTCATTTCTTTTTCATTTATTTCTGATCTGATTTTTATGATTTCTTTCCTTCTGCTAACTCTGGGGTTTTTTTGTTCTTCTTTCTCTAATTGCTTGAGGTGCAAGGTTAGGTTGTTTATTCGAGATGTTTCCTGCTTCTTAAGGTGGGCTTGTATTGCTATAAACTTCCCTCTTAGAACTGCTTTTGCTGCATCCCATAGGTTTTGGGTCGTTGTATCTCCATTGTCATTTGTTTCTAGGTATTTTTTAATTTCCTCTTTGATTTCTTCAGTGATCACTTCGTTACTAAGTAGTGTATTGTTTAGCCTCCATGTGTTTGTATTTTTTACTGCTCTTTTCCTATAATTGATATCTAATCTCATGGCGTTGTGGTCGGAAAAGATACTTGATATAATTTCAATTTTCTTAAATTTACCAAGGCTTGATTTGTGACCCAAGATATGATCTATCCTGGAGAATGTTCCATGAGCACTTGAGAAAAATGTGTATTCTGTTGTTTTTGGATGGAGTGTCCTATAAATATCAATTAAGTCCATCCTGTTTAATGTATCATTTAAAGCTTGTGTTTCCTTATTTATTTTCATTTTGGATGATCTGTCCATTGGTGAAAGTGGGGTGTTGAAGTCCCCTACTATGAATGTGTTACTGTCGATTTCCCCTTTTATGGCTGCTAGTTTTTGCCTTATGTATTGAGGTGCTCCTATGTTGGGTGCATAAATATTTACAATTGTTATATCTTCTTCTTGGATCGATCCCTTAATCATTATGTAGTGTCCTTCTTTGTCTCTTCTGATAGTCCTTATTTTAAAGTCTATTTTGTCTGATATGAGAATTGCTACTCCAGCTTTCTTTTGGTTTCCATTTGCATGGAATATCTTTTTCCATCCCCTTCCTTTCAGTCTGTGTCTCTAGGTCTGAAGTGGGTCTCTTGTAGACAGCATATATATGGGTCTTGTTTCTGTATCCATTCAGCCAATTTACATGTCTTTTTACTATGGTATTTTTAGGGCTTGCAACCAGGCCACGGGACACAGGATTCACGGTCAGTGGGCCAGACCACAGCCCCACAGAGAATACTTCACTGATCTGAACTCCCTCCTCTTTTCAAATGTAGGCAGACACTGAAATCCTAGAAAGGGTTTGGCTGGTCTTCCTTCCTCCTAAATGGGAGAGACAGTGTCAGTGTAACTGAGTCCAAGCTTGTATTGCTCGCAGCACGACAGGCCAATAAATCGAGAGATGAGTTTTTTAGGCAAAGAATAGAGACTTTATTTGGAAAGCCAGCAGACTGAGAAGATAGTGGACTACTGTCCAAAGAACCATCTTGTCTGAATTAGAATTCAGGCTTCTTTTATACTCAAAGAGGTGAGAGTAAAGTCAAACATTTCTTAGTTCCAGAGGTGATGTGTTCATTTCTTCCTTCCAGCAGCCATTCATAGGTGGGCCTGGTCAGGATGTTTCCTGTGAACTAAACAAAGATATTTTAGCTTAATGCTCATTACCTGGGAGGCAGGGTTATGTATAATTTAAACTTATAGGCAACATCCCTTTAGGGATTAACTTGTAATAGAACACTGAGATTCTTCCCTATGACATTAAGATCTGCCTGAGGAAGAGGATGACTTTTAAGGCACATGTCCCTTCTCTGCTTCCCTCCTACTCCCTCTGCATCCCTAAGAGGTTGATTCTGCCCTGTACATCCTGCTACATCCCTTCTTTTCTCTTTCCTTCCTCTATTTGCACCCCCCTGCACCCGCACAGCATTGTCTAACCTCTACATTGCTTTGCCCTCACAGAACCCCTTTCTTTTTTTTTTTTTTCGGTATGCGGGCCTCTCACTCTTGTGGCCTCTCCCGTTGCGGAGCACAGGCTCCGGACGCACAGGCTCAGCGGCCATGGCTTACGGGCCCAGCCGCTCCACGGCATGTGGGATCTTCCCGGACCGGGGCACGAACCCGTGTCCCCTGCATCGGCAGGTGGACTCCCAACCACTGTGCCACCAGGGAAGCCCAGAACCCCTTTCTTTAGGCTGAGTTTTATCATTGGGCCACCAGTCTACTACAGATCTCCAAAGCTTACTTTGTTGAGCTTACTGTTGGGGTGGTGCCTACAAGTTGAGAACTGAAGGAAGAGATTTCTCAGAGGCCTTGGTACCCGGATGAACTGGGTCTCTTTGGAAGAGCTTCTCTGCTCTTTGGTCTGATGTAAATTGTGTAACCAACAGTGTTGCCCCTTTGGAAAGGCTTGCTGAGAACCAGACCCGTTTAGGATTTTAAAAGCCTGCCTGATTTTCAGGAATATCTTCTAGAAATATTTCTGTGGAACTCTACCAAAATGTATAGGATTTTATCACGTTATTGGAATACTAACCTTTCCCTTATCTTAGTTTCCTTTTCTCTCCTTCCCTCCGATTTTCTATTTTTATAATGATGTGGTGCTTGTATCATATGCTGCTTTAAATATCTTTTTAGAATGAGGCAAGGTAATAAATACATAAACAAACAAGTGAATACATAAATAGAAAGTAAACAAATTTCTAATATGTACTCAGAAAACGTCTCTCTTTTTTTGTTTCTTGTTTTCTACCAATTTCCTTTTCATTGCACCTCTTCCCCAAGCCCTCTACAAAGAGGGGAGAAACAGTGTGGACAAAACAAAATGCCTGACAGGCACGTGAGTATCTGCCCAAGAGTAGGGAACACGTGACTAAATCATCCAGTCACACGCGTTATATTGCTCAGTCCCATTGCTGGTGGTTTGCTTGTGTTTTGCACGAGGAGGCACGTAAGCACCTGGTGACGGGTGGGACATAAACTCCATGAAGGGAAAGACCGACTGAGTCTTTTCTTCAATCAGCTCTGGGCATCTGCTACATTTCTGGGCACAAGTGGAATGCGTTGCGGAGGAGAATGGTGCTTCCGTAGGAGGCTGTGGATGTTTCTGATGGCTGTTTTCAGTCCGAGAGATAGCTGCCTAAGACAACTTAGTTCCAGGTCTGCAACTGGGGGCGAGGGAAAGAACCAGATGAAACTTTAGAATCATTTCAGCCTCACCATTTATGGGCCGGAGGTGGAGCCATACGCTGCTGTAGATTCTTTCCCATGTGGTATTTTCCATAAATTTAAATCTTGCTGCTATACAAAGTACAGTGCAGATGCATCTCGGAAAACAGCTCTGTTTCTGGGCATTTTCTATGTAAATTGAGTCTTGCATAGTAAATGGGATCATTTAACATACAGCTGGGCAGCTCTCGGTTCAAGGGAACCCTGGAGTGAATCCTTTTGAAAGCAATGGTTCCTCTGTGACTTAAGTAATCACATTCTAATTTATATTTTCTCTTAATTTGGATTGCAGCTTAAAGAGTTTCTTTATAAAGCTTTATTTAATGTAAGTAAATAAATTAGTGCATACCCTATTATATTTTTCCCGGGGCAAAATGATCATCCATGTATCATAATTGTATTTTAAGTCAATGATTTAAACATAGCCTTAAGAGAGATAGCAGATGTCAGGAAAGGTTTCTGCTCATTAGCTCTTATAAAGCAGGGACATCCAGAGTCTAGTTTGTTCATGTAAGAATGGCTAGCCTGGTTTCTGCCCTGGGATGTCCTGAGTTCTTTGATGAAAGGCTACTGAGGATTGTGGGGTGGGCGACAAGCATGAAAAGAGAACTGGTTTAAATCGTGCCTTGACTCAGTTCCTTCCTTTAAACCTGTTTGACCTTGAGCTGATTTCTTAAAATCCCTGAGCTTCAATTTCCTCAGCTTAAAAATGGACTAAAACATATACAGTCTCTGTAAGAGTATGGAGGGACAAATTTCATAGCACACTTTATAAAGTGCCAAATACAAAGCTTATTAGTCATTGATGTAGGGCAGGGTATTTTTTCGTTTTGTTTTGTTTTTCAAATTGGCTTCTGCTTTTAAAACACTGTGTTTTCCTGGCAGCCTTTGATTCCAGTTTTTCTAATTGCCTACTCAGTTGTTTAAAGAGTCCCTGAAAATTAGCAATCTTCCTTAGCCAAGACCGTCTTACCCCTTTAAAAAGATGTGCATTGGGAACATTTATAGAGAAGACAAAGTTCGCCCTCTAGTGTGGTCCATGAGAAAGACAGAATAAGAATATGAACTACTTGCAATGTGCATCTTAAAACGCGCTGCTCTCCAAATGATATTTTTTTCTATCATTTGCATGGACTCCTCACTTCTTTACTAATGTAGCTTGGCTACTAAATATTTACTTAATCGCTCTTCAAATGAGCTCTTTATGTTTTATCATGTTATATATTCTGCTGGCTTTTTTTTTTTAACATCTTTATTGGAGTATAATTGCTTTACAATGGTGTGTTCGTTTCTGCTTTATAACAAAGTGAATCAGTCTGCTGGCTTTTTGAGCCACTGAAGACAAGTAAAATTTTCAGAATTAGTTCAATTTTATTCTTTCTGGGTTTTTTATAGTCATAGATGTAATGTGAATGCTAAGAAGAATCTTGCCTTGATTTATTTTGCTTTGATTTAATTTCAGATTAAATAACCTTAATCAAGATTATGAACTAGGGCTTCCCTGGTGGCGCAGTGGTTGAGAGTCCGCCTGCCGATGCAGGGGACACGGGTTCGTGCCCCGGTCCGGGAAGATCCCACATGCCGTGGAGCGCTAGGCCTGTGAGCCATGGCCACTGAGCCTGCGTGTCCGGAGCCTGTGCTCCGCAACAGGAGAGGCCACGTAAGTGAGAGGCCCGTGTACCGCAAAAAAAAAAAAAAAAAAAAAAAAAAAAAAAGATTATGAACTAAAGTGGCTGATGCTGTGAGTTGTAAAAGATCCTGCTCCTGGTGAGTAAAGAAAGCACAGAGAAATGAACGCTCTCAGAATTTCAGAATGATGCATTTAATCACATTAGCATACAATACACTATTGCATAAAATTTCTTTCCATGGAGTTACTGGCTGCTTATATTGTTTTAAATTGACATGGGCCTGTCTTCTCCAAGCTTTGAGCTTTATGCTAACATTTTTCACTCCTTGAAACACCTCAATAAAGAAAATGTAGCAATGTAAGTTTTAAGTTTTATTTATTATTTATTTTTGGCTGTGTTGGGTCTTTGTTTCTGTGCGAGGGCCTTCTCTAGTTGTGGCGAGCGGGGGCCACTCTTCATCGCAGTGCGCGGGCCTCTCACTGTCGCGGCCTCTCGTTGCGGAGCGCAGGCTCCAGACGCGCAGGCTCAGTAGTTGTGGTTCACGGGCCTAGTTGCTCCGCGGCATGTGGGATCTTCCCAGACCGTGTCACCTGCATTGGCAGGCAGATTCTCAACCACTGTGCCACCAGAGAAGCCCGCAATGTAAGTTTTAAAAGCCGCACAGTTAAATATGCAAATATTTTACTATCTTTACTTTCCTGTTACATGACATATTATGTATCCTGATTCCTCCTTCTGCCTTTTAGCAAAAAACTTAACCAAGTCACCTCTAGGTCTGGTGGTGCATCAGAGCTGGCTCCTACCAGCAAGAGTCATTGTTAAATTTTGAGGAATTTTACATGCTGGGTTATTATTAAAAATTAAATTGTATAAACTTACAGATAAATTATATTAAAAGTAAAGATTATAACTATGCAAAACTCATAACTTCCTGATTAGTTTAGGTTGGCATTATAATGTAATGCAAAGGTCTCCACACTTGCTATCCACTCCTGTGTCCATCCATCCCCAAACTTCTCCTCGTCCTGATATCTCAGTCTTTTTCATTCCCGGTCTTTGCCCAGATGGCCAGGCCATTCATCACTACCCGTGAGTCAGGCCCCTTTCCTTTCCCCACAAAGTGGACGATCAGGTGCTGTACCTAACTCTCTGCCTATTGAATGGTTTTCCCTCACCTTTAACTTTCAGTGCCACCTCCGGAGTGAGGCTGTAGTGCAGCTGCCAAACACTTTCATCCTTTACCCACAAAACAAGGATGAACCATCTGAAACCAAGCTCTGGCTGTTCCCCCTCCTCTAGCTGATCATATAAGAGTCACCATTTGGAGATTGGTTCAAATGGTGGAGTAGAAGAATGTGCGCTCACTCCCTCTTGCGAGAGCACTGGAATCACAACTAACTGCTGAACAATCATCGACAGGAAGACACTGGAACTCACCAAAAGAGATACCCCAAATCCAAAGACGAAGGAGGAGCCACAATGAGATGGTAGGAGGGGCGCAATCTCAATAAAATCAAATCCTATAACTGCTGGGTGGGTGACTCACAAACTGGAAAACACTTATACCACAGAAGTCCACCCAGTGGAGTGAAGGTTCTGAGCCCCACGTCAGGCTTCCCAACCCAGGGCTCTGGCAACAAGAGGAGGAATTCCTAGAGAATCAGACTTTGAAGGGCAGCAGGATATGATTGCAGGACTTTGACAGGACTGGGGGAAACAGAGACTGCACTCTTGGAGGGCAAACACAAAGTAGTATGCGCATCGGGACCCAGGGGAAGGAGCAGTGACCCCATAGGAAACTGAACCAGACCTACCTGCTAGTGTTGGAGGGTCTCCTGCAGAGGCAGGGGGTGGCTGTGGCTCACCGTGGGGACAAGGTCACTGACAGCAGAAGTTCTGGGAAGTGTTCCTTGGTGTGAGCCCTCCCAGAATCCGCCATTAGCCCTACCAAAGAGCCAGGTAGGCTCCAGTGTTGGGTCACCACAGGCCAAACAACCAACAAGGAGGGAACCCAGCCCCACCCATCAGCAGACAAGTGGATTAAAGTTTTACTGAGCTCTGCTCACCAGAGCAACACCCAGCTCTACCCAGGACCAGTTCCTCCCATCAGGAAGCTTGCACAAGCCTCTTAGATAGCCTCATCCACCAGAGGGCAGACAGCAGAAGCAAGAAGAACTATAATGCTGCAGCCCGTGGAAGGAAAACCACATTCACAGAATAACAGACAACATGAAAAGGCAGAGGACTTTGTACCAGATGAAGGAACAAGATAAAACCCCAGATCAACAACTGAATGAAGTGGATGTAGGCAACCTTCTAGAAAAAGAATTCAGAATAATGATAGTGAAGATGATCCAGGACCTTGGAAAAAGAATGGAGGCAAAGATTGAGAAGATGCAAGAAATGATTAGCAAAGACCTAGAAGAATTAAAGAACAAACAGAGATGAACAATACAATAACTGAAATGAAAAGTACACTAGAAGGAATCAGTAGCAGAATAATTGAGGCAGAAGAACAGATAAGTGACCTGGAAGACAGAATGGTGGAATTCACTGCCACGGAACAGAATAATGAAAAAAGAATGAAAAGAAATGAAGACAGCCTAAGAGACCTCTGGGACAACATTAAACACACCAACATTCACCTAATAGGGGTCCCAGAAGGAGAAGAGAGAGAGAAAAGACCCAAGAAAATATTTGAAGAGATTATAGTTGAAAACTTCGTTAACATGGGAAAGCAAATAGCCACCCAAGTCCAGGAAGTGCAGAGAGTCCCATACAGGATAAACCCAAGGGAAACACGCCGAGACACATAGTAATCAAATTGACAAAAATAAAAGACAAAGAAAAATTATTAAAAGCAACAGGGAAAAATGACAACATACAAGGGAACTCCCATAAGGTTAACAGCTGATTTCTCAGCAGAAACTCTACAAGCCAGAAGGGAGTGACATGATATACTTAAAGTGATGAAAGGGAAGAACCTACAACCAAGATTACTCTACCCAGCAAGGATCTCATTCAGATTCGATGGAGAAATCAAAAGCTTTACAGACAAGCAAAAGCTAAGAGAATTCAGCACCACCAAACCAGCTCTACAACAAATGCTAAAGGAACTTCTCTAAGTGGGAAACACAAGAGAAGAAAAGGACCTACAGAAAGAAACCTGAAACAATTAAGAATATGGTAATAAGTACATATATATCGATAATTACCTTAAACATGAATGGATTAAATGCTCTAACCAAAAGACACAGGCTCGCTGAATGGGTACAAAAACAAGACCCATCTATATACTGTCTACAAGAGACCCACTTCAGACCTAGGGACACATACAGACTGAAAGTGAGAGGATGGAAAAAGATATTCCATGCAAATGGAAATCAAAAGAAAGCTGGAGTAGCAATACTTAGATAAAGTAGAGTTTAAAATAAAGAATGTTCCAAGAGACAAGGAAGGACACTACATAATGATCAAGGGATCAATCCAAGAAGAAGATATAACAATTATAAATATATATGCACCCAACATAGGAGCACCTCAATACATAAGGCAAATGCTAGGAGCTATAAAAGAGGAAATCGACAGTAACACAATAATAGTGGGCAGCTTTAACATCTCACACCAATGGACAGATCATCCACACCGAAAATTAATAAGGAAACACAAGCTTAAATGACACAATGGACCGCATAGATTCAATTCATATTTATAGGACATTCCATCCAAAAACAGCAGATTACACTTTCTTCTCAAGTGCACATGGAACATTCTCCAGGATAGATCACAACCTGGGTCACAAATGAAGCCTCAGTAAATTTAAGAAAATTGAAATCATATCAAGCATCTTTTCTGACCACAGTGCTATGAGATTACAAATCAGTTACAGGGGAAAAAATGTAAAATACACAAACACATGGAGGCTAAGCAATATGTTACTAAATAACGAAGAGATCACTGAAGAAATCACAGAGGAAATCAAAATATACCTAGAGACAAATTACAATGAAAACATGATGATCCAAAACCTATGGGATGCAGCAAAAGCAGTTCTAAGAGGGAAATATAAGACACTGATGAAAGAAATCAAAGATGACACAAACAGATGGAGACATATACCATGTTCTTCGATTGGAAGAATCAATATTGTGAAAATGACTATACTACCCAAAGCAATCTATAGATTCAATGCAGTCCCTATCAAATTACCAGTGGCATTTTTTACAGAACTAGAACAAAAAATCTTAAAATTTGTATGGAGATACAAAAGACCCCAAATAGCCAAAGCAGTCTTGAGGGAAAATAATGGAGGTGGAGGAATCAAACTCCCTGACTTCAGACTATACTACGAAACTACAGTAATCAAGGCAATATGGTACTGGCAGAAAAACAGAAATATAGATCAATGGAACAGGATAGAAAGCCCAGAGATAAACCCACGCACCTATGGTCAACTAATCTATGACAAAAGAGGCAAGGATATACAATGGAGAAAAGACAGTCTCTTCAATAAGTGGTGCTGGGAAAACTGGACAGCTACGTGTAAAAGAATGAAATTAGAACACTCCCTAACACCATACACAAAAATAAACTCAAAATGGATTCAAGACCTAAATGTAAGACCGGACACTATAAAACTATGAGAGGAAAACATAGGAAGAACACTCTTTAATATAAATCACAGCAAGATCTTTTTTGATCCACCTCCTAGAGTAATGGAAATAAAAACAAAAATAAACAAATGGGACCTAATGAAACTTAAAACTTTTGCAAAGCAAAGGAAAGTACAATCAAGACGAAAAGACAGCCCTCAGAATGGGAGAAAATATTTGCAAATGAAGCAACTGACAAAGGATTAATCTCCAATATATACAAACAGCTCATGCAGCTCAATATGAAAAAGACAAAATTGCTAGCAACAAATTGATACAGCCACTATGGAGAACAGTATGGAGGTTCCTTAAAAAATTAAAAATAGAATTACCATATGACCCAGCAATCCCACTACTGGGCATATACCCTGAGAAAACCATAATTCAAAGAGTCATGTACCACAATTGTCATTGCAGCTCTATTTACAATAGCCAGGATATGGAAGCAACCTAAGTGTCCATCAACAGATGAATGGATAAAGAAGATGTGGCACATATATACAATGGAATATTACTCAGCCATAAAAAGAAACGAAATTGAGTTATTTGTAATGAGGTGGATGGACGTAGAGTCTGTCATACAGAGTGAACTAAGTCAGAAAGAGAAAAACAAATACCGTATGCTAACACACACACACACACACACACACACACACACACACACACACATATATATATATATGGGATCTAAAAAAAAAAAGTGGTTCTGAAGAACCTAGGGGCAGGACAGGAATAAAGACGCAGACATAGAGATCGGACTTGAGGACACAGGGAGGGGGAAGGGTAAGCTGGGACGAAGTGAGACAGTGGCATGGACTTATATATACTACCAAATGTAAAATAGATAGCTAGTGGGAAACAGCCGCATAGCACAGGGACATCAGCTCAGTGCTTTGTGACCACCTAGAGGGGTGGGACAGGGAGAGTGGGAGGGAGACGCAAGAGGGAGAAGATATGGGGATATATGTGTATGTATAGCTGATTCACTTTGTTCTACAGCAGAAACTAACACACCATTCTAAAGCAATTATACTCCAATAAAGGTGTTAAAAAACAAAAAAAAGATATATGCGCCCCAATGTTCATTGCAGCACTATTTACAATAGCCAGGACATGGAAGCAACCTAAATGTCCATCAACAGAGGAATGGATAAAGAAGATGTGGTACATATATACAATGGAATATTACTCAGCCATAAAAAGGAAAGAAATTGGGTCATTTGTAGAGTCGTAGATGGACCTAGAGACTGTCATACAGAGTGAAGTAAGTCAGAAAGAGTAAAACAAATATCGTATATTAACACATATGTGAAATCTGAAAAAATTGGTATAGACGATCTTATTTATAAAGCAGAAATAGAGACACAGACGTGGAGAACAAACGTATAGATACCAAGGGGGAAAGGGGGAGGTGGGATGAATTGGGAGATTGGGATTGACATATATACCCTATTGATACTCTGTATAAAATAGATAACTAATGAGAACCTACTGTATAGTGCAGGGAACTCTAGTCTGTGCTCTGTGGTGACCTAAATGGGAAGGAAATCCAAAAAAGAAGGGATATATGTTTATGTATAGCTGATTCACTTTGCTGTACAGTAGAAACTAACACAATATTTTAAAGCAACTATATTCCAATAAAAGTGGGAAGCAGCCGCAAGGCACAGGGAAACCGGCTAGGTTCTTTGTGGCTGTCTGGAGGGGTGGGATAGGGAGGGTGGGAGGGAGGGAGACAAAGAGGGAAGAGATATGGGAACATATGTATACGTATAACTGATTCACTCTGTTATAAAGCAGAAACTAACACACCATTGTAAAGCAATTATACCCCAATAAAGATGTTAAAAAAAAAAAAGTAAAACATATGCACACAAAATTGTGCATATATTCCAATGTTAAAAAAAGCACAATGCTAACAATAAAGTATTTTTAAATTAAGGTATGTACATTGGTTCTTTTGCTTCACACTTAATAAACTACAGTATAATGTAAACATAACTTTTACATGAAGTGGGAAACCAAAAAATTCATGTGACTTGCTTTATTGTGATATTCCCTTTATTGTGGTGGTCAGGAACTATGCAACTGAACCTGCAATATCTCCAGGCTGTGCCTGTAAACCAGTAATCTAGTAAATAAAATGTCCTCTGAGTTATATGAGTTGCTCTAGCAAATTAATTGACCCCAAAAGGGGGTTGTGGGAATCTCTGATGTATAGCCCATCGATCAGAAGCATAAGTGACAACCTGGCTTGTGACTGGCATGTGAAGGGGAGGGGCAGTCTTGTGGGACTGAGCCTCAACCTGTGGAATGTGATGCTATCTCTGGGTTGTGTCAGAATTGAGTTGAATTGTAGGACCTCCATCTGGTGTCCAGGAGTTTCTTGGTGTGGAAACTGTCCCCCACTCCGCACATTGGAATTGGGTATCAGAACCTTTATCAGATCACTCACATTTGCCATCCTCCAGGGATGCAATATTGCTTGTGATTTATTTTCTTGGCCAGAGGAGGTCAGTTTCAGAGACTTCTACTTTGATTTCCCTTCTTTGAAAGCTCTTAACCCACAGAACGAGGTGTCAACTGCCAAATATGTTGATCTCAGTTATATATTTTGAGACTGGAGAAATGACGTGAAGTGGGTCCAGTAGACCCAGTTTGACCCACTGTATGCCAGATGTGGTCAGGATTCTATTTCTTACATGGCTTCTGTATGCCCCGACTCTAACAGGGGGAGAGGCCTGGGGTATTTCATGTGTCTGGGTGTTAATTTCAATTCAGATCCTGTGTCCAACCATTCTTGAGATGTCTGGCTAGTCCATTTTCTCCAGGGTGCAGTTATACATAAGTGGCTGTGGGTCCCTTTGCAGAAGGACAAATACACCATTGTGTATATTTGACGAGATGTTTCAGGTCCTTCTGAGGACCTGGCCACTTCATCAATCAGAGGGATGCAGGTCGGAAAACTGGCTCAGGTCTGGGAACTGGGAAAGAGATTGTGACTGTTTATTGGGTAACTACCCTTAGCCTACTGGTAATCCACCCTTGATTTCTTCTGCTGGTACAAACTGAGTAGGATCTTTGTCAGTTGTCCATCTTTATTTACCCCAGGGCCCCTGTAGTCTCTTAGCCATCTCTATAACTTGTAGAGACTCCACACCAATTTTGCCAGCCCCCTGAGACCCCTCAGACTTTTGGCAGTTAAGTCTCATCACCAGACCACTACTGTTTTGGCGTTGCATCATTTGATTGCTGTTGGTGAGCCAAGTTCTGTAAACAGCTTCTCCTACTGTCAGCCTGGACCTGCACAAGGGAACCACTGCTGAACTTCTTAGTGATGCTGTTGCCCCTCTCATCAGCACATTCTTGTGGCCTTGGTGTGTTTTGTGTCCTCTGGGTCCTCCCATGGGACATAATCATCTGGAGGGTCTTCTGGCCACTATGGACATAGTATAGGTCCATTCCTCTTCCCTGAGCCTTTTAATCCCTTTCTCCACCACAATTCTGTCCTTTTGGCATCAGCCATTGCTTTTTCATGTCTCTAGGACCATGCTAGTAATGAGTTAGCACCCTCTCCTGGGGTCATGGTCAAGGTAGTAAATCTTATCACTTGGGACAGAGAGATAGGATTCAACTGAGGCAACAAACTCTTCCTTATCCAATTTAATCTTCTGCCTCCTTAATCAAGCATTTTCAGAATTCAGCCCCCTATGTATCTCCCCTGCTAGTGCATGATGGCTTAGACTGATGACTCCTTTGGGAGATAGCCCTTTCCTCCCTTATCAGGTCAGCACATCCCCAGCTGTGTGATGCTATGACTTAACCCTAGTTGTAAACCTAGTGGCCAGGATCCTGAGAGGGCCCCCACTGATTCTGTTTCTATTACAATCTCTGTAGAACTTCCCTGAATTCCTAGAGTTGTTAGTGGCCTGGCTGTCTCTTTTCACAGGACCCTTTGCATCCTCTCCTGGAACACTAGTTACATGATATAGTCTTCCCCGCTAGACTGTAAGCATTATGACATGGGTAGGAAAAAACCTCCATTTTATCCACTAATGTATTCTCTGTGCTTAGTTTCATGCCAGACATGGATGTTTAATAATGTGTGGCTTGAATAGGCCTGTAATAAAGGCCAACATGACTGAGTGGTCACCGTGGGCCGGGTTCTGTTTAAGTTCTTTCATGTGCCTTAGCTCTTTAATCGTCATCTTAAGCCTCTAAGGTAGGAGCTATTACTAATTCCTGTTTTGCAGAGGAGGTAGTTAGCCTGGTCTTCACCTATATTCTCACCACATCCTATACATTCCACTGTCACAGTAATTATTGCATGTTTACCTTAAATTATTTTCTACCTTAGACTTTGAGCCATATGTGAGTATGGAATCATAGAAATTCAATAATTTTTTTGGTGTGTATTTGTGACTAAATGAATGAATAAATTAACTCCCAGAAATTAACAAGAGGAGTTGAAGCATTTTATAATTTCATTCTTTTTGTTGCAGGCATGTTGTATTAGATATTGTTCTTAATTCATGCATGCTGTTAAAGAAAGGTCAGATCTTTTAATTTGAAGTTCGTTAAGCCATTACCGCACTTACCTTTACAATCATCTGTGACTAGTAAACAAGCAATATATTTTAAAGAGCAGTATATTAGAAACTTTATTCCACATGAGGAACATGATTCTTTTATGTGTGCTTTCCTCCTCTTGCAAATGCAGATCAATTTTTTATGTCTGTCAAATACCAGCACACATTCCAGTGATTAACAGCCCAGTGTTAATGTGATGAAAGAAATTAATTTTAGATGTGTTTTGAGTTTAGAAGTAATTTGTGTAAAAATAAGATCCTGCTGTGATTCAACTATTTCCTACCAATCTGAACTATGCTGCCCTGGAAAACGTGTTATTGGCCCATCTATCATAGATCACAGCTCATTATTTCAAGGGCTGACAAGTGTCTCACTGCACATTTATTAGGGAAGTGGGCCTTGATCATATCTGTGGTTTTAAGGGTTTCTGTCCTATTAGATTTGTGACTTTTTTACAGAAGAATTTTAAAAGGGAAAAATCCCCCAGACCTGGAGATGAAAGTATGATAATTTTATAGAGTATTAAAAAAGAGTTATAAGGACTCACCTACATAAAAAATATGGCTCCTGTTTTATTTTTACGTTCTGATGAGCAAACTCAAGTTTTTTGATTCCATTCAGTAGTTCTAAGCACAATTATATTTTGAGGTTATTGAACTTGCTACTTTCTAGAAAATTCACAGCACTTGCTTTTTTCTTTTCTTTTAAGATCAAAGAGGGGAAATAATAAGTTAGAAACACAAAATTAGGAACAAATCTACATTGCCCAAAACAGTACTTTCAAAATGTTGCACTTCTTAAACATTTTTTCTTTAATTATTTCAACAATATTTGAGCCTTACCATGTAACTGTCACTGTTCTGAGTGCCTTGGATATATCAATGAAGTTTCAATTATGTGCCTGGGGAAGCTTACATTCTATTGAGTAGACGTCAAACAATAAGCACAATATATAATCAAATTACAGAGTGTATTAGAAGGTGCTAAATGCAATGGGGAAAGTAATGAGATCAGAAGGAACAGGGGTCCTGGGGAAAGGTCTGCAATTTAATTAATTAATTAATTAAGTAAGTAAGTAATTAATTAATTAATTTAGGCTGAGCCAGGTTTTAGTTGCAGCATGCAGACTCTTAGCTGTGACATGCATGTGGGATCTAGTTCCCTGACCAGGGATCGAATCCGGACCCCCTGCACTGGGAGCACGGAGTCTTACCCACTGGACCACTAGGGAAGTCCCAGGTCTGCAATTTTAAATGATGAAATTGCTTTTAATGAGATGTTGACATTTGAGCTAAGATTTAGAGGGAGGAAAGTAGGACTTAAAGACATCTGGAGAAGCGTTCCAGATATAAGGAACAACTAGATCCAAGGTTCCAGTTTGGGTCTGTGTCTAGAATGTTCAAGGATAAGCCAGGAGGCCAGTGTGGGGGGAACAGAGTCATCAAGAAGGAAAATCATAAGACATGAACTCAGAGAGGGACCCCCAGAGCCAGATCATACAGGGTCTTGTGGACCATTATAAGGACTTTGGCTTTTCCTCTGAGGGAAAAGGGGAACAAATGAATTTAAGCAAAGAAATGGCATGATCAGTCATGAGGATGACATTGCTAGGTTAAGAATAGAGTGTAGATACAGGGAGACCAGTTAGGAAACTTGAAACAATTCAGGTAAAAAATGATGGTGGCTCAGACCAATATAATGATAGTGGAGGTGATTAGGAGTCAGCATAATTTGGATATAATTTAAACGTAGAAACAATGGACTTTCTGACAGATATGGTATGAGATGTGAAGAAAACGAAAAAATCAAGGATGAATCTAAAGTTCTCGTCCTGCTCAAGTAGCAGGATGGAGCTACCATTAATCGAGATGGGTAAGAGCACAGGTGGAACAGGTTTGGGGTGGTGGTGGTTGTAGTGGAGGTCCAAAGCTCAGTTTTGAATACATTAAATTATCTATTAGACATTCAAGTGAAGATGTCAAGGAATGACCCAGACAGGAGAAACAGCCTTGTAAATGATCAGTACATATAGATAGTAATTTAAGCCATGAGACTGGTTGGGATCACCTATAGAGTGATGCAGATTCAAATGAGAGGAATTTCATTTTGTATTTATATTTTAGAGTTGACATGATAATTAAATAGCCTAATACAACAACAAGTACAACTGACATAAACAGGTTTAGAAACAAATACATTGATTCTTGGGAAGCTGATGACACCTGTTGAGAACAGAATTGAATGGCAACCCTCTGGGTACTTAGTACACTGGTACTTAGAGGGGATGGAGAGTGTTGGTTAATCTGGAGAGTTGGTTAAGAGGAGAATATTTAGGAGGGTTTTTACTCTATTGATGTAAATAAGCAAAGAACGAGAATAGGAGTTACAGTCAACTCCTTCATTGGACCGCTTCTTCTAATCTCTATTCCATGACAAACCCAGGCAGGGTCAGGACGTGTCCTGGTTATCATGTATTTGGCCTCCTACTCTCTGTCCTTCTCTGACTTCCAGTATGCATGACCCACATTCCCTTGCATCCTGGCTTCCAGGTGGGTTTTTTAAGGGGAGGGCCCTGTGGGAGACTGAGGGAGCAAAGAGGGAAGTCTGGAGAATTTATCTCTCTTTCTTTGTTGCAGTTCACTCAATGCCTATCATCCAAGCTCCTGTTACCTGTTGCACCATTTCTTCCCCTTCCCTCTTCAGTCCTAGGGCTGGTATTGGCTTCCTGCTGCTGATAGCCCTTTGGGGCTCCATATTCGTTGTCCACATCCTGTAAAATCCCTTCATTACATTTTCTTTGTTAAACTCTGAGAATGCCATCTGTTTTTTTGCTGGCACTCTGACTCGTACTGAGCCTGGGGAATGGCTCAATAGAGTTGCTTTAAGACACATAGTATACAAGCTAATAAATACAAATTCCTACTTCCTCTTCTTTCTTTCTCCTAGTATTCCCCCACTGGCTCACCTGACCAGAAATCAAGGAGAAGTCACTAAGGAATTGTTTATTAATTTGAGAAAAAATAGTTGACACAAATATGACTCTTATTATTATACAGGAAGATATATATAGACTGTAGATAATATTTATTACTTGAGTTCAACAGTAAGTGTCATCCAGTTATTATCTCAGGAACAGATTAAAAATGAAGCTCCAAAGTGCCATCTCAGCTTTTACAGATTTATGAGGAAGTAATTCTAGAACGTTGTTCTGTATTACTTCACAAATAGTCCAGTGTACGAGAGTCTGCAATAATCAACAACCACCATTCTGTTATTCATTCAATACACTTTGATTGAATGTCTTTTATGTGCCAGCTACAAAAATAAATACAACATAATTACTGCCTCAAGGATTTTACTTAAGAGTCTTAAGAGGGCTATAGCAACAGATAGTTCCTATGCAGTGTGATAAGTGCTTTGATTGAGGAGAATGCTGCAACACAGAGAAGCATTAAACAAGAGAAATCAAGAAAGGCTTCCCAGAAGAGGATGCTTGAGATGAATGCTGAAGGGTGAGTAGGAGTTAGTTAAGGAGAGAGGTTGGAGGACAGGAGTTTAGGAAGGACACTGGATAGGCTGGAGATATAGATTTTGAAATCTATAACATATGAATAGATGTGAGTAAAGCCAGGGATGTAGACAAGATCTCCAACGGAAGAGATTAAGTGCAGAACCAAGGAGGACTCCAGTATTTGTAGGTTGGGGGATATAGAGAGAAATAAACATGGGGAAAAAGCTGAGAAGGAGCTAGCAGAGAGGCTGGAGGATAACCAGAATAGAATAGTGTCATGTAAAGGAAGAATGGCAGCTACAACTATAAAATCAAGGAGGCTGGACTGGGGAAAGTTCCTTGTATTTGGCAATTTGGTGGAGTATGTTCACCTTTTTGGGGGTAGTTTGAATAGTGTGAAGTTAAAGAGGGGGATACAGTGCTTGGAAATCAATATTTTGAGGGGATTGATTGTGAAGGGAGTGAGAGAGACAAGGAGTAGCTAGAAAAGAACACGAGGTCATTCAGGAATTTTCTGTCTCTGTGTTCAGAAATACATAAATACGTTTAAATACTTTGAAACAGAAGACAATAGAGAAGGAGAAGGTAGACATAGAGGATAAGGAGGAAATTATGATGAAACAAATCTATTCTCACCCTGAAGGAGAAGAAAGGGAATATTATCACAGGCATGGACAGAGGACCTCCCTCAGTTTCAAGCAACAAAAAGCCAACTCAACTTAGCTTAACCCTAAGAAATACCTAGGTTTACCTAACTGGGAAGTCTCAGGACAGGATCCAGGAGGTTATCAAATAGTGTCATCTCTATTCCTCCATTCTATTTGACTTAATTACTGTATATGTTATCTCTCTATGGAGAAAGTTGTCCTTTTTGTCCTTATTTAATTTTCAGATATAGACATTCAGCTGTTGTATTCCTAGTCTCCAGCCTCCACTTCTTCACACACAAACATAATTCAAACACACAGACACGTTTCTATGTGTTTTATATATATATAGTATATGTTTATGTATATGAATATTTACATATGTGTGCGTAATCTCATCAGGACATTTCCGGTAATTTACTAGATGTTTTAGAATTATTTAGGTACTTGGGAAGGTTCGTCAGGCAGAAAATCGAAGTATTTTTAAAAGGACATCAAATGCATTTATATTATAGTTAAAAATGTCTGAAGGTATACAATTAAGTTTGCAAATTGGAGTACATTTATTCAGAGCCCCTACATTTTTTAAACTTACAAATAAAATAAGAAGTTAAACTGAAAACTTAAGAAAAAAAAGTGTAGATTTAATACATTGAATGTTAATTTATTAACCGAAGCGCACCTCTGGATAGCCTTTTCTGCACACAAAAACAGCTTTGGAGGGCAGCAGATGCTTACATTAGATCCAGAAACTTCTTTTTTGCTGAAATCCCAGCCACTCCGTTGTCAACTTCAGCCTATCTCTGGACTTCCTGTTAGAAAAGAAAAATAAGCCAGTTTATTGGAGCCATTTGTAAGTTGAGTTCCTATTATGCTGGCTTTCTTCTAGTTCTTACTTAATTTTCAGATACAGGGATCTCTGAGTCCAGATGTCATAATACCTACCCCAGTGAGCAATTGCAGAATTCAGAGGCAGGACAGAAAAAATCCCAGAAGCACCCATTTCCACCCCCACGCTCAGCATTTGAATCTCTTCATCAGTATCTTATGCAAGAGGCCATCTAGTCCCTGTTGGAACAGCTCCAATAATGGGAAGCACAGTACCTTGATAGAATCTTCTCATTTTTGGATATAACTCCAAAATTTAGAGAAGTCTTCCTTAAATTATGCTGAACTATGCCTTTCTGCCTTTTCCCTCCAATCGTCTTCAGTTTTCCTTAGCACCTACTCCTTGTAGCAGCGGCTTTGGAGTTCTGGGTTTTTTCTTCTCTCACTTCCACTGCTATTTACATGACATTGAGCAGACGCTTCTTGATGCACAGTGTTTAGAATTCAACACAACACTCCCTGTGTGATCTGAGAAGCCCAGTCTGGAGCCAGCTATTGTCCCCTCAGTCTTCACTTCGGCCACCCTATTTGTAATACTGTTTCCCCATTGAATCTCACCTTGTCCTTCTTTCCTGTCTGAAATCTTTGGCTTGGAAAATTTAGAAGCTTATAAAAACCAAATAATTGACTTCCTTGAATCTCCCTATTCTGATCCCCTTCCTCATTTTAACTGGTTTTTATACCAAGGACTGCCATTATTTCTATTCAGGTTTATGGCTAAATTTGAGACTGAATTCTTAGAAATAATAGATCAGTGAGCCATTTAGAGCTGACTCTGTGAAGGCCTTAAAACTGAGGGCAGGGGAAGAAAGAAAAACACTTCCTTTTCTAAACTCTTAAGCTTGAAAAGCTCAGAAATGTCTTTGTTACTACATTAAAAATCCCTGCTTTGGGGATGGAGGGTTCAGACCTAAGCATCACTTGAAGAATCCTTGCAAAGTTTATGGTTCTGTTAAAAGAATGTGCCATGCATCAGAGTATTTTCCACACTCATTTACAATGAGAAGTCATACTGATGTAAAAAAATAAATATGTAAAATCAGAAAACTACAAAGGAAATATGAAATTTAACCTTCAAAAGAATGCAGATGGTGAGCCACTGGATGGTTATTTGCTTTACCTATTTCTTCTGGGAAAAATATATTAAATGGAGTAGAACTGCTCAAGGAATAGATGCTGGTGAATTTGCCTTGGGTTGACGCTCTCTATATTTGGTTACGATTATGTATTTATCTGTTTCAACTGTCCCTCTTAGCTCATCATTGTTCAGGTCTTTCAGGAAATTAGGTCTTCCTAAGGAAGGATTTAATGACCACATTCACTAAAGGAAAAGTAATAGAATTTTTGCTGACTGATATTTTTCCCCTCACTATTAATGCTTCCTATGATGGTAATGAAAACTTTGAAATATTAACTTGGTTAAATGTTCTATAGTGAGAAAGAATTACCATTTAATAGAAGTTGAATTTCTGGCCCTACAAGGGTTTTAGTGTGTTGGCAAAATCAAGAAAGGTGGTAAAAGAATCAATGAATGAAACACAAATCTCAAAGTGCAGACTTTGGAGGGATTTTTAAAAGACATATTTTCTTCTGATCAACTCTCTTTTTCCCAGAAGCAAAGACGATGTCCTCTGATGGGGCAAGGCAGCCAGGACAATCCATCATCCTTAATAATACCACTAATAATAAGAAAGCCACTTTCAGGCTCTTTCGTTTTAATTAGATGCTGGGTAACTATCATCATAGCTCATTCCAGTCTTTCTTCAAGAGCTTATACATTATACTTTTGTGGAAATTGAAGCCATTTTATAGACAATGGTTTAATGTCATTTTGGCTAAAGCATGTAACTTTTATATATTATTCACTCAAGGAGGAATTTTTTAATTTTTAATTTTGAGATATGAGTGAGCCTGCCCACAAGAACAGATCAGGGGTGTTTGTTAATAGACATGTGGTAACCTGGCCAGTCACAAACATAAGGTTTATTTTGGTAGTATCAGGAACCTTCAATAGCTTGATGTTGGTAAGGGCTATAGGTTTCCTCCCCTACAGCTTTGCAACTACGTGGTAAAATTACTGAAATTTTCCGTTTATGCAAGCAATTATCAGCAAGCAGCCACAAAACAACCATTTGTCTTGCTCTTGTAAGGTCAGTGAAATCCCATTCTGTGTCCTCCAGTCTGTGTCTTTCATTGTATCACGCCATCTGGTAGCAAGTTCCCTGAATGAAAGGTTCTCTGGAGGCAGATTCAGCACTATTCAGCTAATTCATCCTTCCAACCCCGCTTCCTTCCTTCCTTCCTTCCTTCTATTTTTCCCTCTTTTCTTTTCCCCACTTTCTCTCTCTCTCTTTCAATAAGTATTCGTTGAATGACTACTTGGAGAGTCAGAAGACCTGGGTCGGAAACAAACCATTACTATTTTACTAATGTTAGGGTGACCAACAGTCCTGATTTGCTCGGGATTGAGGAGTTCCCCAGGACCAGGAACTTTCTGTATTAAAATAGGAACAGTTCCAGACAAACTGGCATGACTGGTGACCTTAGTTATATATCACAGAATTATATATATATAGATATATCACAGAATTATATATATATATATATATATATATATATTAGAAAGGATTTCACAGAAAGATGAAAAGATATACCACACATAGTACAAGGCTTCATACATTTCCACATTAGACATTTTAGTTCTCATCATATCACCCTCTTCATACATACATCCTCTAGAATTTATTCTCTTATCCAGGCCCTCAGCATGAAGTCCACTCAACAAGACAAAACCAGGCTGCTATCCCACCAGATACCCCTTGGAGACAGTTTAGGTGCCATCTGTTTCCCCTCACACATGCATGCAGGCCATTATAGCTCTACCTTAGCTGCCTATCAAATTATTCATCCAACCAGCCAGCCTTTTCTTAGGGGAGAAATCTGATACCAAGAGAATGAAGTGTCCTCCACACCATCGCAACATGTTTAATGCACTTTGGCCTTTTACTATTATTATTACATCCCTGTGACTTATTTATTATATAACCGAAGGTTTGTACTGCACTTTGTATGGACTGTTAATAGTTTTCCACTACAACATTGTTAGATAGGTATTATCATTTCCTGGTTTTTGTTTTTTTTGTTTTGTTTTGGTTTGGGTTTTTTTGCGGTACGCAGGCCTCTCACTCTCGTTGCCTCTCACTCTCGTTGCCTCTCCCGTTGCGGAGCACAGGCTCCGGACGCGCAGGCTCAGCGGCCATGGCTCACGGGCCACCAGCCGCTCCGCGGCATGTGGGATCTTCCCCGACCGGGGCACGAACCCGTGTCCCCTGCATCGGCAGGCGGACTCTCAACCACTGCGCCACCAGGGAAGCCCTATGTCTTATTTTTGGTTGTGATAGAGAACAGAGTCTAGCGTCAAGAAAAGCACAGGACAAGAACATAGGCTGCCCTCTGAAGGATAATAGTGGTACCAACCCACTTCATGATGTTACCAAGTCCAAGCTCATACTGTTCACTGTACAGCAGGCCAATAAATGGAGAGAAGAGTTGTTGTGGTAAAATAGTGACTTTATTTGGAAAGCCAGCAGACTGAGATGATAGTGGACTAGTGTCCCAAAGAGTAAGAATTCAAGCTTCTTTTATATTAAAAGGTGAGGGGGTGTGGCTGGTCCTTGCAGGAGTCCTTTGTTCTTGCAGCTGTCCAGGTAGGTCTGGTTACAATGTCCTTGTAAACCTCCAACAAGACAGATGTAACTCTCTGTTCTGCAACTTTTTATCTCTATATGAATGGAAAAGTGTTATACCTTTGAAGGTCAGAACCTTGAGAACTGGCTGTCATGTATATATCAATATCAGGCTACAGGCAATATTCTTTTATAAAGGTATAGAGCCCACGTGACTAAGCACAGCAACAGAGCACAAAGGTTAGAGATAAAGGAATAGTTCCAATATGCAGTCAGGTTTGTTCTTCTGTTACAGTGGGCTTGTTAGGATTAAATGTATATGTGACATGATGTCTAGAGAAAATTCACATTTAAAGTATCCTGTATTTTGTAGGTTTTTTTTGTATTGTTATTAGAATAGCCTGTTCTCAATGAACACTAATTTCCTTTTCCCTCCTTTAGTCTTGGGCCTTGCTTCCACTCTCTGCTTTTTCTGTTTTTAATTAGCTCTCAGTGTTGGATTAAAATCTAGAAACAGTTGTTGCAGGAACCTCAAAAATCTTGGCTAATGTAACCCTCATCTATGCTGGAAATACTGCCTCTCTCTGGCTCAGCAGGTTCCTGATAAAGTCTTTCCCCCGTGGGGACCAAGCTGGTTATTCTCTGAGGCCCCATTTTCACTTTTTTCAGAATTCCCAAGGCTTAGTCTCAGAGGTAGCTGGAGCTAATATATTTTTATAACTGATTCTTTTTTTCTGAAGTGGAGAAGAGGGCATAAAAAAGACACTCGGTAAAGATACCCCAGCTGACGTGTAGCACAAGAAAAATAAGTAATTTGGGGTAGTTATTGGTATCCTGGATGGAAGCTAAGTCTTTTGATCTCCAGGATTTCATAGGTCAAGCTTCCGTGCTCAAAACCTCATGAATAATTGAGGTAATTACACAGTTGTGTAAGAAACCTCACTTGATTTATTCAGCTTCTGGTTGTCTCACTTCTGGGTCATTCAATCAGAACTGCTTCTAGATAAAATTGACAGCTTCAGTTACCCAAACCCTAGGTCTGTGCGTTGATGCCTATAAATCTGAGTAATTTGACGGGCAGCTCTTTGAGTCAAACCCAGGATATATTGTGATCATGTAAGAGTCTCAAACGTTTTCATATCCTACCCCAAACTCCCCTTGTGCGGTGGCTAACTTATCACTACACAGTTCCATAATGTTACTGTTGAGAGCTTAAATACTGGTGAGTAAATCATGCCCAACCAGCAATACAAGGTCAAGCTAGATCTTTCATGGGACCCTGTGTTAGCATTGGTAGATATGACCTCTGGGGACAGGAGACACGAAATACTATTTGGAAAAAATAAATTTAGGATAATATCAGAAAGGAAATCTATCTAAACAATGCCTCCTACTGAATACACTTTTTTTTTCCCTGTGTTTTGTAGCATAGTAGCTAAGGATTTTTGCATAGAATTGGATGAAGTTACTCATAGATCCATGTTTTTCAGTGTTTCATGTAGATGAAGTATTTTGGAGCCATAAAAATTCTCTTTAAATATTAAACCTAATTCAATGGTCAGGATAGTTTTCTCTGCTGTGTTGAAAATAAATCTGACCACTCATGCATGCCTAAAGTCAGAATTTATGACATCCCAGTTAAATATGGAAACACAAGAAAAACATAGAGTTATCATATGATCCAGGAATCCCACTCCTGGACACATATCTGGTGGAAACTCTAACTTGAAAAGATACATGCACCTCAGTGTTTATAGCAGCACTATTTACAATAGCCAAGCAAGATATGGAAGCAACCTAAATGTCCATTGACAGATGAATGGATAAATAAGATGTGGTAATATATATATGTGTGTATAATAGAGAATAGTTTCTATTCTGTTCTATGGAATATCTCCCAGCCACAGAAAAGAATGAAATAATGCCATTTGCAGCAATCTCTAGGATGGGCCGAGAGATTATCATACTAAGTGAAGTAAGTCAGAGAAAGACAAATATCATATGATATTACTTGAATGTGGAACCTAAAACAATGATACAAATGAATTTATTTACAAAGGAGAAATAGACTCAAGGACATAGAAGACAAACTTATGGTTACCAAAGGGGGAAGGGGGAGGGATAAATTTGGAATTTAGGATTAACAGATATAGGCTATTACATATAAAATACATAAACAACAAGGACCTACACAGGGAACTATATTCAGTATCTTGTAATACCCTATAATGGAAAAGAATCTGGAAAAGATATATACCTGTATAACTGAATCACTTTACAGTACACCTGAAACATTGTAAATCAGCTATACTTAAATAACAAAAGTAACACAGAAGAATCTAAGTTCTTCCTTACAGAAATAAGTATTTGTATATTTTTTGTTATATGAAGTTATATAAAGAATGGGGCTAGTGCTTTTTATGTGTAAAAATGTATCTATACTCAATAGTATTTATTTTTTATTCTCAACCACTTTTTAATAAAATCTTACATAGTAGTTTCTCTCACATAATAGTTCTAATGCTTATCTCTTTTTTTAAATTAAAACTTAATTTTTAAGAGTGGTTTTAGGTTCACAGCAAAATTGAGGGGGAAGTACAAAGAGTTCCCATGTACACCCTTCCCCCACACATGCACAGCTTCTCACATTATCAACGTCTCCTACCAGAGTGGTACATTTACTACGATTGATGAACCTATATTGATACCTACATTGTTCTATGGGTTAGGAAAAATATATAAGGACATGTATCCACTATTGGAATATTGTACAGAATATGTTTACTGCCCTAAAATTTCTCTGTGCTCTGCCTGTTCATCCCCCCAAACCCATGCCCTGCCCTGGCAAGCAGTTTTGCCTTTTCCAGAATGTCATATAGTTGAAATCATACAGCAAGTAGTCTTTTTCAGATTGGTTTCTTTGACTTAGTAATATGAATTTAAGGTCCCTCCATGTCTTTTCATGGCCTAATAGTACATTTCTTTCTGGTGTTGTATAATACTCTATTGTCTGGATGTACCATGTTTTATTTATTCACCCACTGAAAAGCATCTTGATTGCTTCCAAGTTTTGACAATTATGAAAAAGCTGATATAAACATCCATGTGCAGTTTTTGTGTAGAAGTAAGTTTTCAGCTCCTTTGAGTAAATATCAAGGACACAATTGCCAGATCATATGGTAACTGCCAAACTGTCTTCCAAAGTGGCTGAACTATTTTGCATTCCCACCAGCAATGAATGAGTTTTTTATCCCCATCCACATGCCAGCATTTGGTGTTTTCAGTGTTTTGGATTTTGGCTGTTCTAATAGATGTGTAATGATATCTCATTGTTTTAATTTGCATTTCCTTCATGACATATGATGTGGAGTATCTTTTCATATGCTTGCTTGCCATTTATATGTCTTCTTTGGTGAGGTGTCTGTTAAGGTCTTTTGCTCATTTTCAAATTGAGTTGTTTGTTTTCTTAGTGTTGAGCTTTAAGAGTTCTTTTTATATTTTGAATAATGGTCCTTTATCAGATGTGTCTTTTGCAAATATGTTCTCATAGTCTGTGGCTTGTCTTTTCATTCTGTTGATACTGTTTTTCACAAAGCAGAAGTTTTTAGTTTTAATGAAGTCTGGCTTACTTTGGTGTTGATTCTAAAAAGTCATCGCCATACCTAAGATCATCTAGGTTTTCTCCTACATTATTTTCTGGGAATTTTATAGTCTTGCATTTTACATTTGGGTTTGTGCTCCACTTTGAGTTAATTTTTATGAAGGGCATAAGATCTGTGTCTAGATTCATTTTTTTGCATGTGGACGTCCAGTTGTTCCAGAACCATTTGTTGAAAAGACTGTCTTTGTTTCATTATATTGCCTTTATTTCTTTGTCAAGGATAAGTTGACTATATTTATGTGGGTCTATTTCTGGGTTCTCTATTATGTTTCATTTTTCTATTCTTTTAAAAAAAGTATTTATTTATTTATTTATTTGGCTGCATCAGGTCTTAGTTGGGGCATGCAGGATCTTTCGCTGCGGCACCCAGGCTCTTCGTTGCGGTGCACAGGCTTCTCTAGTTGTGGTGCGTGGGCTCCAGAGCACATGGGCTCAGTAGTTGTCACACACGGGCTCTCTAGTTGTGATGCGAGGGCTTAGTTGCCCTGAGGCAGGTGGGATTGTAGTTCCCTGACCAGGGATTGAACCCGCGTCCGCTGCATTGGAAGGCGGATTCTTAACCACTGGACCACAAGGGAAGTCCCTATTTTCCTATTCTTTTGCAATAGTATCTTTTACTTTATTAGAAAACACATTTTTGTTGCATACCCTTCTCCTTTTATTCCCCTACCCCCCAACAAAGGCAAACAACTTGTGTATGATGAAATTTCCTTTGCTATGGGAAACTAAAGTTCTTTTAAAAAGCAAACTGGAGATGATAAAATGTATTTTGGGGGACTTTTATTTCTGAAAGGAACATGATTTTATCAAGGGCTCCACAATCAGTATCGATAAAAATGAAACTCTGGAGATTAATTTGCCTGACAATTCAATGTGGAAATAATATAATCCTTTCATTAGGAAGCTGCATAACTCAGCATGCATATCAATACTAAAAACTACAAAGCATCAGTAGAATGAGAAGACATGCCACAGATTGGAATATAGTATTTTCAAAAGGCACATCTGATAACGGGCTATTTTCCAAAATAATACAAGGAACACTTAACACTCAACAATAAAAGGTACAACTTGATTGGAAAATGAGCAAAAGAACTGACTAGACAATTCTCACCCAAAAGATGTACAGATGGCAATTAAGCATGTGAAAAGATGTCCAACCTCATGTGATAAGGGAAATGCAAATTAAAACAGCAGTGAGATACACTACACACCTATTAGAATGGCCAAAATCCAAAACACTGACAACACCAAATGCTGACAAGGATGTGATCAAGAGGAACTCTCATTCGTTGCTGGTGAGAATGCAGAATGGTACAGTCACTTTGGAAGACAGTTTGGCAGTTTTTCAGACAACTAAATGTGAAATGTGAAAAACAACATTCTCTTTAGTGAGCTATATTTTGGCTGGTATTATACTATAAACTTAGGATATTTAATTAATACTAATTACCCTAATATATTGAAAGAGATTTGTAAGCAACAAAATATGTTTTAATCTGTATTCTTCCGCCTTCCATTCTATTCTTCCTTTTTTTCTTCTCCTCTTTCATGATAAAGCTAAACTTTCAATGCTTTAAAAAATGACAATATGCATGTTTTCATTTTATGTTAAGAAATGAGCCCATCCAAAATCTCAAGAGAAAAATCTGCTTGTTGATGATTTCTTAACCAGAAGTACCTATAAATATGCATACTTTTCAGAAGGCTCATGTTTTGCATTTTATGTATTCCTAAACTAAAATGACATATTGAGAATGGATGCAAATAGTTCATCTAATGAGCAAGTCTGTCCTCTCCTGAGTATTGTGAGAATAATCAGGGAAATGACCAATTACCTTGGGTTAACGTTACTCTGAAAGGATGGGTAGTCTTTGAGTGCATATGTGCACATATTTATCAGGAGAGGAGACTATATGTAGCCTGAGTCTAATTTGTCTAATTTACTAAAGAATATGAATATATGTTTTAGACTTTTCAACTGTTTTACTAACTGCAAGTTATGACTCATTAATGGGTCATAAGATCAACTGCATATTGCAACTGGTATTTTTTTTTTTAAGATAGAATAGAAACTATCAGAGTATATGGCACTTAGGAAGGGTAAGTACTATTACATGAAACTTTAGTTTCAGGATTATTTCTTAAGGTATAAATTATATATTTATTTATTATAGCTTGAAAGTAAAATAGATTGAGAACCACTGTTTGAGACCACTTGCCTCTCCCTTTAGCCTTTAAGAATAAAGGCTATCCTTTATTATAAAGGATATTACTCAGGAACAGCCAGATGGAAGAGACACATAGGACAAAGTATGGGGAGGGGTTGGAGCTCCCATGCCCTCTCCAAGCACACACTCTCCCTGAATCTCCTCACATTCACCAACCTGGAAGCTCTCAGAAGCCCAGCCTTTTGGGTTTGCGGGGAGGCTTTATTACATAGGCATGGTTGATCAAATCACTGATTCAACCTCCAGCCCCTCTCTGCTCCCTGGGGGTTGAAATGTGGGACTCAAAAGTTCCAACCCTCTAATCACATAGGTGGCTCCCTTGGGAACCAACCCCTCCCCACCTATAGGTGGCTTAGGGGCAACCCAAAAGGCCCCTTTACATCTCTCACCACTTAGGAAATTCCAAGAGCTTTCAGAAGCATTGTGCTGGAAGTGGGGATGAAGACCAAATATATATTTCTTATCATAAACCACAGTATCTATCTCACATGCATTATCTCCCCACGACCCTTTACTGTGGGTATTGCAATTATCTCCACTTTACAAAGAAGGAAATTGAGACTCAGAGGAGTGAAATAATTTGCCCAAGCTCACACAGTGACACAGTGGCCAAGCTGGGATTCCAGGTGTATCTTGCTCCGGAGCTGAGTGCTTTCTTCCTCCTTTGTGTGAAAGTCAGGCCAATGACCATGTTCTGTTTGCTGAGGCAGGCAACATCAAGTCCTGCAAAAAATCCACTATTTATCAACATGTGACTTGGAGAAATTACCTTCTCTTTGGAGCCCTGGTTTCTTCTATTAAAGGAAGATAATGATACCTTCATCACTGACTTGTGGGAATTCATTTGAGTGAGAAAATGTGCAGGAAGCACTGGGTCAGTGCCTGGCATATGAACAAATCTTGGTTCTTTCCTAGAGCAAGTGTTCTTCAACCTGAAGTATGGCAGTCAGTAGTTACAGACTGTGGACCACGGTCCAGGCTTATCTGATGACTTGCTGGATGGAGATGTGGATTGAGTACCGTTCTAGCTCATCCACTAGTAGCAATAGGCCCTTGGAGGTCTGCTGTGGACTTAACAAGTTTTCATGTTGCTGCTGAGGACACCTAAGCCTGAGCACATGCTTTCTGAAGAAACAACACTTGATCACTGCATCTGTTACAAGATCACATGGCACAACCTGCAAGAATGAGCCAGACTATGGTAGAGTCCTCCTTTTACTGCTGCTGCTTTCCTGCTCTAATCTTTCACTGACCCCTTCTAGACACCTTCAGAAAACACAGGAAGTGGGAACTTAGATCTAATACACATAAATAAAAAAATCTCTCAGTTGCTTCTTTCTCAACTGTATATCAACACTCACCATCGGCTTTACGATGCTCCAGCCACACGTGCTTTACCTCTGTTCCTTGAACACTGCAAGTTTCATGCTCCTAGCATCTGCACCTGCTCTTCCTTTTTTTTGTCTTTTAAATAAATGTTTATTCAGCAACTGTATATTCACAGAAGAAATAACTTTTTCAATTATTTATTTTTAACTTTTTATTTTATATTGGTGTATAGTTGATTAACAATGTTGTGTGAGTTTCAGGTGTACAGCAAAATGATTCAGTTATACATATATCTATTCTTTTTCAAATTCTTTTCCCATTTAGGTTGTAACACAATAATGAACAGAGTTCCCTGTGCTATATAGTAGGTCCTTGTTGGTTATCCATTTTAAATATAGCAGTGTGTATGTGTCGGTCTCAAACTCCCCAACTATCTCTCCTCTGCACCCTTCCCCCTGGTAACCATAAGTTCATTCGCTGTGAGTCTGTTTCTGTTTTGTAAATAAGTTCATTTGTATCATTTTTTTTTAGCTTCCACATATAAGCCACATCACACGATATTTCTCTGTCTCTGTCTGACTTCACTCAGTATGACAAACTCTAGGTCCATCCATGTTGCTGCAAATGGCATGATTTCATTCTTTTTAATGGCTGAGTAATATCCCATTGTATATATGTACCACAACTTCTTTATCCATTCCTCTGTCGATGGACATTTAGGTTGCTTCCATTGTCTTGCCTATTATAAACAGTGCTGCAATGAACATTTCACACTATGTTTTTATCCTGATATATACCCAGGAGCGGGATTGCAGGATAGCTCTATTTTTAGATTTTTAAGGAACCTCCATACTGTTCTCCACAGTGGCTGTACAAACAATCAATGCTGGAGAGGGTGTGGAGAGAAGGGAAGCCTCATACACTGTTGGTGGGAATGTAAATTGGTATAGCACCTGCTCTTCCTTTTGAAAGAAGTCTCTTTTCTTGGCTTTTTGTGCTCCTGGCTTCTTATCATCCTGTAGATACCATCAGAGATTCCTTCCTGACAACCGCATCTAAGGGACCAATGTCTCTCATCTGTTACTTTCGAATAATTTATCCCTTTAAATTTCTTTCTTTACTTTTATTAATATTTGAAATTATAACATAAACTTTATGAGACCAGGGATTCTTGTCTGTTTTGCTCACAGTTCTAGTGACTGAAGCAGTGTTTGGCAATTGATATTTGTTGAGAGAGTGAATGAATGAATGCATTGGTTTACCTAGACAGTATTACTTACTTATCTTCTCCTGTTGGAATGTAAACTCTCCGAGAGCAGGATCTTATCTGTTCAGTTTGCTACTGTGCCCTAGGGCCTAAAACAGTCACTCACACAAGGTAGAAACATAATAAATATTTTTAGTGACCCAATAAAACTTGGACTCCAAAAGCTATAGCAGGCTCACTGCTCATAGTATTAAGGTCCAAAGTAGAAGTACAAATGGACACCCATATACCATGTGTCTAAATGTTCATAAATCAAGCTAACAAATTCAATAAAATATGGTCTATTCTTCTACCTTCATTGATAATTTTTAATAATCTAGGAAAATGGAATTTTGGACTCTAGGGCTCCTAATAGTTCTAAAGTTATGTACTGAAATGTAGTGTCATGGGCAGAGGTGGCCCTGGCTGGCCAACCATGCTCATGGCCCACACTACTCCTACCCTCTGCTCCATCTCAGACCTTGAGGATATTTAGTCCATATATTCAAGCTCTGTTTATAACCCTCTTGCAAAGAGTCACCCCTTGTACGTTCTTTGGGCCTGAAGGTCTGTCAGTGGGGGATGGACCCAGGGAAGAAGCCCTACACAGGCCGTAAAAGTCGATTTGGGGGCTGTTTTTTTTTTTTTACTTTGCGGTACGTGGGCCTCTCACTGTTGTGGCCTCTCCCGTTGCGGAGCACAGGCTCCGGGCACGCAGGCTCAGCGGCCGTGGCTCACGGGCCTAGCCGCTCCGCGGCATGTGGGATCTTCCCGGACCGGGGCACGAATCCATGTCCCCTGCATCGGCAGGCGGACTCTCAACCACTGTGCCACCAGGGAAGCCCGGGGCTGTTTTTAAGTAGCAAACTTAAAGCAGGGAGCATGGTCTGGGGGCGGTGGTGGTTCCAGGCTATGGATGGGTACAACCCCTTCACTTGATCACCTCACCATCCCAGGTAGAAGGGCACAGCTGGAAGAGGGGCAGAGCAAGGCCAGCTAAAATTCATGGCCTTGATCTTTAGACAGGAATGTGTGGAAGGATGAGGGATTAACAGATCTGTATTTAAGCACGCACAGAGGAGGGAAAGGAGGGAAGAAAGTGAAGAGGTTATCTGGGATGTGTCGGTGGTGAATTTGGCTGCTGTGCCAGTTTCCCTGTGTGTTTATAATCCCTGTCTACTGCTGGAAGACAAATGGTGAGGGAGCACAGTCACTCAGAGTAGACAGAGGCGAGATGGCAGGTTTTGAGCTGAAGGGTGATAGGCTGGTCCCAGAGCATAATTCCATTAACATTACCCAAATCATACCAAATAGATTAGTAATGCTGGTGGATCACCTTAGCTCATTTCTCAGTAAAATGAAATTGATGTGAAAAAGTGTTCTCTCCATGACATTCAATGAAAACTTGAGGAGAAAAAGCACATGTTAAGAATAAACTATTCTATTGAGTGTAAAACTGAGAAAAAATATCCATAAGTGAACTTTTGGAGGCCGATGCTACATATGAGTTTATTCAGAAGACCTTATACGTAGGTAAATTCAATATCTAATTTATTTAAACAGTTTCGGGGTTTTGAGCATCTTCTAAGTACAGACACATGCTGGACACTGGAGACTCAAAGATAAGCAATTTAGAAGCTCAGTCCTCAGGAAACACATCGATTTTGAGATGATCTAAAGAAAGATTTGTTGCATGCTCTTCTAGATTCATGCCTGCATCCCTTGCTGTTTATTAAGTTTTTTAATAAAAAAAAAATCTTGAAAGCATTGTACTTTTCCTCTTAAAACCTTTTAGGTGAAAATGAATAGATCGAAGGTTTAGTTAAAAGAAATTATTTAACTTTTTAAATCAAAATTCTACCAGTGCAAATATTGAGCCTCTTTCATTTTCATTAATTTGACTTAAAGGCTCTTAAAAAATGCATTAAGGTTCCTCGATGTTTCACTTTAATTGTAATTTATGTTCCTTCCTTCATTTAACCTCTGTCTTTCAGGCTTTCTTTTCACCCTTTATTTTCATTTTACCTCCTAGCTGTGTTACAAGTCATCGCCTTTCTCAGTAAAAGGGTTCGCTGTAGTCAATAACTATGTGATTTTTAAAAATGATAAGTTCTTCTAATTGCTTTAGCTAATAAAATGGCTTGGAACTGATAAGCCTGAATAATGCTGCTTAATTGCCTTTGCTAAAGATAGAGTTGGGTGGCAATTGTAGTCTTCTAACTTTAAAAAAACAATACAAATGTTAGAGAAAATGATACAAACTCTTGAAGAAAATGGTACTTAAATTCTTTTCTTGTTGATAAGAGAAAATATAAAAGAATTTAGACACAACTCAGTTGTATAACTTTATAAACTCATAGTTTCATAAAAATTATTTTTTTCTAAAACACAATAAAGCACAGCAACAAAAGAAAGGATAGATTGAGTGCATAAAAAACAACAACAACAACAACAAAACCACTTTTGTACTTCAAAGTATACCACCAAGGAAGTTAAAAGACAACCCACAAAAGAGGAGAAAACTTTTGTAAGTCATATATTTGATAAAGGACTTGTATCCAGAGTATATAAAGATGTCTTATAGCGTAACAAGAGACAAATTAAAAAATGGGCAATGGAAATAGACATTTTTTCAAATGGAGAAATAGACACTTCTCCAAAGAAGTTGTACAAATGGCTTGTTAATGCATGAAAAAATGCTCAACATTATTAGCCACCAGGGAAAAGCAAATCAAAACCACAATGAGATATCACTTCACACTCAGATGGCTAGAATCAGAGAGACATAATAACAGGAGTTGGTGAGGTTGTGGAGAGATGGGAACCCTCATACATTGCTGATGAAAATGTCAAATGGGGTAACTGTTTTGGGAAACAGCTGGGCAGTTCCTCAAACAATTAAATATAGAATTATGTGTGACCCAGCAATTCCACTCCTAGGTATTTACCCAAGAGAAATGTCCACTCAACTTGTACATGAATATTCATAGCAGCATTATTCATAATAGCCAAAATGTGGGAGCAACATAGATTTCTATCTGTTGATGAATGGACAAACAAAATGTAGTTTATCCATACAATGGAATGTTATTTGATAATAAAAAGAAATGAAATACTGATATATGTTACAACATGGGTGAACTTTGAAAACATTATGCTAAATGAAAGAAGCCTGTCACAAAAGACCACATATTGTATGATTCCATTTATATGAAATGTCCATAAAAGGCAGTAAAGTAGATTAGTGGTTGCCTAGAGCTGGTGTAGTTGGGAGGAAAAGGGCAGTGGCTACTGATGGGTATGGGGTTCTTCTTAGAATGATGAAAATGTTCTATTAGATACTGGTAATGGTTACACACTCTGTGAAAATACTAAAAAACTCTGAAATGTACATTTAAATGGATTGATCATATGGTATGTGAAGTATATATCAAAAAGCTGTTATAAGACAATTATCTGCTATTAAAATTTTGTAATCTTTATTTCTGTGTTTCAGAGCCTCCTTGGAGCTTTCTAAGGTAACAAATGCTTTTAACTAGATAGTTTAAAAGGGAGTTTTGCTATTTCTACTATATTATACAAATATAATTTCATCCTTTGCTTTGTTCTCAATAGTAACATTTAACCAAATCTATTTTAAATGATTTTATTTTATAATAAGCTCCAGAGAATAATCATAACTTCAGGGTGACACTTTTCTTTTATACCGCCTGAGTGTTTAATGTGAGTGATTATTCTGTTTGGTTCTTAGAAGTTCTGAGAAAGATTTCAATTTGAACTCACCCAAATTCTCCTCATCTGCTCCATCACTCCCCAGTATGAGCCTCCATTATTTTTTTTCTTGTCTGTAAATAGCCTCCTAATAGGCCTCCCCACATCCTCTCTGATCTTGGTCTGGTCTATTCTGCACACAGAAGCTAGACTTTTTTTCAAAATGCCAATAGCACCATTTCATTCCCCAGGTATAAAGCTCTTCATTGCCTCTTGTTTGCTCATAAGGGTGAAAGTCTTCTGGGTGACCTCTATGGCTCTTCAAGCTTGGGCCTTTCCTACCTTTTTAGCCCCATCTCCCACTACTCTTGTTGCTCATCCAGGCCACCCACATGAGTCCCTTTCTGTTTGCAGAAACACATGTTCCTGCTGTGGAAGTGCTGCACATATAGCTCCTTGCTCCTGGAGCCCTGCTTCCCACTCTCACTCCAGGAGAGTGGTTATCCCCTGGATATCCCCTCCAGGTCTCTGGTTTTCCCCTACTCATGTGTCAGATCTCAGCACCATCTAGGCTTGGTTCTTTGGCACTGTGTCCCTTTCTGCCATAGTCCTTACCTTAACTTGCAATCGCACGTTCGTTACCAAAGGGATAGCCGGTGGTACAAGTCCAAGTCTACTCTTCCAGCCATCATACCACATCATCTCCCATGCCCATCAAAGTGTGTCCCCCAAAATAGAAGACTACAGAGGAGGCTGTGACAGGCTCGGAGTTGGGGAGAAATAGAAGGCCCTTCAAGGGAGATGACATTTTGACAGAGTTCAGGAGGGTGGGTTTTGCTAGGCAGAGAATGGGGGTGGGACAGCATGTGCCAAGGCACAGAGGCACAGAAAATGCTGTGTTTAAGGAAAAGCAAGAGTCCAGTGTGGCTACCCCCTGGACATTGGGGCAAGGAGTGAGTGCTGGGTGAGGCAGGAAGCAAGGCAGGGCTACAGTTGGAAGGTCAGGCTGGTCCTACATTACAGAAGGCCTTGTGCACAATGGAAAGTCCCTGAGAATTTCCAATAGGAAAGTGATTTGAATAGGCCTTTCTGCTACAAGGATGACCTTGGGAGAAGGGCAGAGGGTGAACCCGAGGGAAAGAG